>NW_004524699.1:5712096-5724225 GCF_000260255.1 Octodon degus | reverse complement strand
TATTTATTTATTTATTTTTGAGGTACTGGGGATTGAACGCATGACCTTGTGCTTGCCAGGCAAGCTCTTATTCTGCTGAGCTATCTCCCTAGCCCCAGAAAATATCTTTATGAGACAGGTTGTTGCTATACATAGGCTTACCTTGAACTCACTATGGAGCCCAAGTTGGCCTCAGGCTCAAGGCGATCCTCTTGCCTCAGCCTCCTGAGAGCTGGGATCACAGGCTCTTAGCTCATTGCTCTTGGACAAAAATAGGTTGGGAAGGGAGAGGAGAGTGGAGCAGGCAGAGAAAGGGGGATCTGGAGGGACAGAGGACAAGGGCGTGGGTTTGTTCAAAGGGGACATTTCCTGCACGCCAGCAATGTAGGAATGTTCAGCAGGGACCAACCTGTCTTGCTGATGCTGCTGAGTCTGCTTGAGTTTCTCTTGGCCCTGCAGCCTGAGTGTGGCCTGAAGGTCAGGCCGAGGTCAAACCTTCAAATTCAGGGGTTTAGTGGGCAGCACACCCCTCAGAACCCTGGGAGGATCTAGGTCCGATTTTGGGCGGGGAAGGTAGGGAATTGACCTCCTAGAGCAAGGAGGGGAGACTTGGCCAGAAGGTTTCAAATTGGAATCCAAAGAACTCTAGTTATTAAAGGACTTTATTTAAAGAGGATCTCATCCTCTGAGAGGCGGTCATCAACTCCCTCGGCGAGCGGCACAGTGTTCTGGGTACATCCCAAAATGTGTTTTTTCCTCGTTCAAGTTCACAGAGCTAGGAGGGTCGCTTGGGGTGGGGCCTTACTCAGTTGTTTGGAAAGCATTGCAAAAGAGCCCGGCCCAGCTCCTCGGCCGCCTCTTCCCGTCTGGTCCGTGCGCTGCCTGCGGCGTGGCAGGAGGGAAGAAATTATTGGAATCGCTGGCACCAACAGCTTGCTGGACCAGGCAAGGACTGAGCGCTTGTTGGGCGTCAGGTCATTTCACAGATGATGAAAATTATAGGAGCAGAGAGCCCGAGCATGCCAGGGTTCCCTTTCTTTCTGTCTGCTGCTTGCGGGTCTCCAACCCCAGCCTTCCCATTGGGGTGGGGCCCATGGTTAGTGGCATTCCCCCATTCATACCCTTTGAGACCCGGAATCCCAGAGGCAACAAGGATGTTGATTGGCTCTGACTGGATCACGTGCCCATGTTCGGCCCAATCAGTGTAGTTGGAGAGATGAAATGATGTTATTGCTTATGCTGGGTCACATGGTCATCATGTTTTTGGTGACTACTGGGCTCCAGTACCACAAGGAGTTGGGCTGCATCCTTAACTGCAAGCAGTGGATGCCACGTTTTGCTGACCTAACCAGCACTAGTGGGAACTCACGTGTGAGCTGTAGAATTATGCTTGCTGGTACTTGAGTAGAAACTAATGCTAAAGCCATCACAGCCGGGGTCCGGCGGCCTGTGGCTCGTCCACTGACCAGTCAGGAACTTCATCTTGCCCCCAGTGCCGCATACGGCCTCCAGCTTCCTTGTGACACTGGCTGGAGACACAGGCCACGCGGGAAGAACCCATGACACTCCTGCCTCCACTGCAAAGGAGGATGGGAAAGCGAGTACCAGGTACCCCAGCTCTGTACTGGGAGACAAGGTTTGCCTTCTGCTAAGCCTCGGAGAGCTCCAGAAGTGATTCTGGGTTGGCCAACGCTCACAGCAAGTGTACCCTGCAGGTTACGTGTGGCCTGTGTGTGCAGTGACACTGCCATTTTGTTTGGAGGCTTTCGTCCCTGCAGTGTAGGCTGGCTCCCACTAAATGTCACAGGAGAAGAAATCAGATTCCCTGTGGTAAGACAGCCTAGCCCATAAATCTTGGCCTCTGGCAAGCAGCCCCTCTTTCTGCTCAGAAGGTCACGGCGTATTGTCTGGGCTGGGAGCACCATTTCTCTTCTTCAGATTTTCCAAATAGCATTTCTTGGGAATTGGTCCCAGGCACCGTTCGTCTAAACATTCTTAATCTGGTTGCCTTTACAGTTTGTTGCTTTAGTCAGAGGTCAGCTCTCAGGGCTTAGTGGCTAGGCGAGATCTGTTCCCTTGATGGATGTGATCCCGTGACACTGGATTCTTGGTTGTGGACTCCTTGAGGTTGAGTTGAATTAGTGCGTCCTTAAACAAGACTGGCAGGGAAGGGTGGGGGTGTTGTGGAGCTCCGACCCGGCTCTGACCCCAGCACCCATGGCAGGGCCAACCTCGGGCCCACGTGAAGGTGAGTTGAGGTTCCCATGCTCTGGTCTCCCATCTGCCTTCACCAGACAGCCGCCCCCTGCCCTTGAGGCTGAAAACAGGAGAATCACTACGAGTTTGATCTGTGTAGTGAGACTCTGTAGACCCCGTACTGAATACATCAAAAAAATATTGTGCTGAAATCCTGGCAACATAAAATCCACTTTTGTCATTCTTGTCAAGTGTAAATTCAGCAGCGTCTTATTCACAGCAATGCCGACTGTCACCACTGTCCAGTTCCAGAACTTTCTCACTCTACAGGGAAGCTCCATTCGCGTTCACTGTCACCCCCAGCCTCCTTCCCTGGCCCTACTCAGCCGCCAGTCTGTTTTCCGTCTCTGGGTTTGTCTTCCTAGAGACGTCCAGACTCTTTATATGGGTCTATGTAACAGGGTCACACAATGTGCGGAGTTTTGTGTCTGGTTGCCTCCGCCGAGACTATGTGTCCATGGTCATAGCAGAGACCGGGCTTTGTCCCTTTATATTGCTGAATATTTGCAAGATTTTTTTTTTTTTTTTTTCCCAGAACTGAGGACTGAACTCAGGCCCTTGCGCTTGCCGGGGAAGCGCTTATTCCACTGAGCCATCTCCCCAGCCCCAAGAATCTGCATTTTACTTTGCTGCTTGTTCATTGATGGCTGTTTGGATTGTTTCCACTTTGGGGCTGTTGGAGACAGTGTTGCCGGGAACATCAGCAAGAACTGCGGTGCCCCTGTGTTTGAACTGCGGTGCCCCCGTGTTTGAACTGCGGTGCCCTGTGGTGTTTGAGTCCAGGAGGTGTATTCTCCGAGGCTCTTCTGCAGTGGTAAGTGCCATGCTTCTGTTTTGTTCTTTAAGTTTTTGAGATGGGACCTCACTATGGAGCTCAGCCTGGCCTTGTGCTCATAGTGATCCTCCTCGCTTCAGCCTCCTGAGTGCTGGGATTACAGGTGTGCATCACCATACCCAGCTTTACATTTTTGTGAGCAACAGCCATGTTATTTTTTCTCACATTCCCCATAGCCCTGCACTGCTTGACTCACCGTATTTGGGGCTTTGGAGTGATCCCTCTGGGCCGCCATACTTCCTGCCCATTCCCTTTGAGTTAGGTTCTTAGACTCTCCTAGCTAACCAGAGCTCATCTGCTGCTGAACAGACCTGGCTAGTAAGCTAGTGACGGCGTGTGGGACCCAAATACATTACAGGGGCTTCTGGAATAAGTCCCCACCTATTGTGTTGTTTTTTTTTAAGCTTTTTTAAAATTTATGTATTTATTTGGTACGAGGTCTTGCTCAGCTGGGACTCATGGGGATCCTTCTGTCTCAGCCTCCCCAGAGCAGGGATTACAGGTGTGCCCCACCACGCCTAGTTTCACTGGCCCACACGGCATGCAGTACTGGGAATCGAACCTGGGTCCTTGTGCTTGCCAGGCAGATGCTTAGCCGCTGAGCTATGTCCCCAGCCCGAGTCCCCACCTTTTCTGTTCAACGCAGAGTGAGTGCTGCCAATGGTGGGTAAGTAGGCGGGGTGGGCACCATGACTATGACAGGAGCAGTCCTGGTTTGGGGGCAGGTTGGGCCTTATAGACTTGACAGCTTTAATGGCTTTGTCCCCAACACGGGCGCTGTCCGGTCTGTCACATTCCTCCAACGCCCGGACAAATTTTTCAACTAATGGAAGACCTGGGCATGGCAGTGGGCATCTGGAATGCTAGCACTGGAGAAGCTGAGGCAGGAGGACGGCCCTGTCAGGAGCCTGAGGCCAGCTGGGCCACCTAATGAGTTCCAGGCCAGTCTATAAGGACAATAGCAAGTTTAAGACCAGCCTGGGGGGGAGGGGAGGGAAGAGCCAAACGTGGCCGCTGTCCTTTGAGGACACAATCTCATGGGTCACTTTCTGCTGGGGACAATCTAAGATTCTCCTAGGAATGTCACAGCCCCTGGTGTGTGTGTGTGTGTGTGTGTGTGTGTGTGTGTGTGTGTGTGTGTGTGTGGTGGACACCAAAGTCACCCCTAAGGAGGAAACTCAGTGTAGAAAACCTTGTTGGGAGCCCCTTACGCCCTACATGGAGGGCAGAGTGTGCGTTTTACGTTAGAAAACAGAAGAAATGCTTTAAAGCGTGCCCCAGATGGGAGAAGACGGAAGGGCAGACCGGGTCTCCTGAGAATGCGCTCAGCTGACAGTGACGGGACTCAGTGCCATAAGCTTAGCTCTGGAAGAGACCAGGACTGCGGGGAGGCCGCGCGTGGGGCAGCCCCCGACGCGCTTCTCTTCACGCTTGCGCGCTCCTCAGCTTCTCTGCAGACGTCCCCTCCCTGAGGCAAGAGGGAGCCTCTGCTTTTCTCTCCCCACCCCCATGTCCTTTTCTGAGTTTTCTAATTCAGTGTTCTACACTTAGCTCTGTGAATCACCAACATTAACTTCCGTGTGTGGTGTGAGGTAGGGATTCAGACCTTCCGACACCAGCGGCTGAAAAAGATGGTCTTTCTTGTGGGCGCCTGTGTGGGAAGTCAATTGACCATGTGCGTGTGGACCCATTTCTGGGCCCTCTAGTCTGTCCCATGGGCCTCTTGCTCACATAACTCGCTCATAATTAGTCGCTTTAGATTAAGATGTCAAATCAAAACTGGGCATGGTGGCCCATGTCTGTAATCCCAGCCCTTGAGGAGTTGAGACAGGATTCCTGCAAGTTCGACACTAGCCTGGGGGCTACAAAAGTAAGCTCAAGACCAGCCTGAACTACAGTGAGAACTTGTATTAAAAAAAAAAAGAAAGAAAGAAAAAGAAATCAAATCAGGCAGGGTAAGGCCTCTCTGTTCTGGAGCCTCCCGGTCATGGGCGAGGGGGATGGGACAGCAATGGGGCCCGAGGGTGACCTCACCCATCTGGTGCCCTTGGAGTGGGAAGGGCTGCCCGGTTGTGCATCATATGGAGGAACTGTGGCCACCTGCACCAGAAAGCAGAGCAGAGAGGTGAGGACAGCTTTCCAGGAAGAAGCAGGGACAGCATGTAGGGTGGAAGCCAGCAGCATCTGCCAAAATGTGCACAGCAGTGTGGTGGAATTTTTAATTATGAGAGAGAATCCAAAAGAAGAGACAGGCGGTAAACCTCAGCTCGCTGTGGACATTCCTGCCAGCACGGATGGCCAGGCTCAAGGTGACATGATGGCCCGAGTGGACAGTGAGCAGTGACACCCATCCCTGTGGGGTAGGCTCCCTGCCCCATGGCAGAGCAGGACCTCTGCTGCCCATGAACCCCTTCGGGCCAGGCGGGGGCTGGGGAGCATGCCTCGGCGTGCTTGGCTCTGCTTTGGCTTTTCCTTGTTTGTTCTTGGCAAACCTAGGGACAGGCTGGAGTTCCCACGTCTCTGAGCACTGAAGCCTTTCTTGGGATGGCCTGGAGGCCAGTCCCACAGGGGCCTGGACACAGCAGTCAACTGTCCGATGTCCCCGCTGGTTCTGGGGACCTCCACTCCTGGTCCTCAGTGGCTCTGCCTCTCTGACTTCTCAGGAAAGACCAGAAGCAGCCCCACTTTCTTTCCAGGGCTGGAGCATTCTGAGCAGACGCAGGTGGGAGGGGTTAGGAGCTAGGCTACACAACTGTATTTCCAGGGGCGCCCTCACCCCCAGCTCAGCCTCCTATGCGATCAGTGCAGGATCAGGGATCAGATCCTCACAGGAGCCGAAGGGTCGCTGGACACTCCTTTGGAAAACCCAGAGCGGCTGCCGTGGGTGAAGAGCGCCAGTGGAAGGGTAGCAGAGTGCGGTGTGCACAGGCAGCGCCCAGGAATCATCCTGAAGCCACCAGCTGCCCTCTGGCCACCCCCTGGTCTTCTGCAAAACCCAGCCCTAGTGCCAAGAAGGTGAAGACTTTCCTCTTCGCAGAACGTCTGCAGCCCGATTCCAAGGCTGGCAGCAGCTGGGCAGGAAGGACAGTGCATGTGGGAGGAGGCTCGGCGCTGTGCCCAGGGCTGCTGGGAGTCTGGGGTGTCCAGGCTTGGGGGTCCTGTCTGAACCTGCACCCTGCGATTCTGAGCAGCAAGTGGAGGTGGGGCACAGCAAGACTTGCCGGAGGGGAGTTGTAAAGGAGCCAGCAGCCCACTCAGTTGAGATGGGGTTTCACTCTGCAGTTCAGGCTGGCTTTGAACTCACTAGATAGCCAGGCTGGCCTCAAAGTCACAGCAGTCCTCCGGCCTCAGCCTCCCAAGGGGTCCAATTACAGTGCCACCACACCTGGCTGGCGTTTCCATTTTTACAGCAGAGTAGATCTGATATGTGGAGGAGGACAGCTGGGGTGGGGCCAGGGTCTGAGGGGTAGGCACGGAGGCATCAGGTACTACCAGGACCAGGGCGCAGTGGAGTGCGAGGAAGGATCCCTGGTCTGGAGGAGCCGTCCCTTTGGGACTGGCCGAGTGTTGGGAGCCCTCGGTTCGGATCCGGCCCCGCGGCTGGCCTTGGCCCCGTGAAGGCACCGGGGACCGGATGTGTTCTTGGGCAGGGAGCAGCAGTGCACGCTGGCTTAAGTGGATGGCAGATGGTGCTCCTGTCTTAAAGATGTGGTGTGAAAAAAAAAAAAAAAGATGCGGCGTGATAGGAAATAAGGGCTCCATGGGGCCACGACCTTCTGAAAACAGGAGAAAGTGGGATTATCTGAGACTCAAAACTGTGGGCTCCATGGTGTCCCTATGTCTCCCCTGGCCTGCTCCATGCTCATAGCAATGCTCTTGGGGAGCCCTGGCATTCAGGTGCCCACGGTCACAGGAGCACCCTGGCCACCCTGGCGGGCAGTGCCATCGGGCCAGTTATCGGTCTGGCTAGAGACATGGAGGTGAGTGGCAGCCCCCCCCACTTCCCTTCCATGTCCCCTGGGAGCCACGCCAGGGCGACTTGCGCCTGTCTTTCCCCTTTGCTGTGTGGCCCAGGGAACCTGGCCAAGGTCCCAGGTGGGGCTCGCCAGAGATGCCCTCAGGAGGCTCTGCTCCATCGTGGGTCGTCCTACCCTGGGGAAGGCCAGGCTGGGAACCACTGACGGCAGCGCTGAGACTCACACTCCCCTGGCCATAGTGCCCGTTCTGAGGATGGGTGCCTTGCTCCCTCTGGGCTGCCTCTGCTGCTGCCTCTGAGGACCAGATTTGGCTTCCTGGCATCCACGAGGGCTGCTCTGTGCACCTCCAGCACATGGCCACGGGACGTAAATAGGATTGCTGCCTGCCTTCTTCTGGAGCTCCCCAGGGCCTCCGGAAGAGGCCCAGCAGTGCCTGGGAGGGGGCTCCCGGCGTGGCCTTGGTGCCCAGGTCTCCCCGTCTGTGCGGTGCTGTTCCCACTCCTCGAGCACCATCCCCCTCTTGTCCTCTGGGATGTCTCAGACTGTCCGGGTGGCCTCTGCTGACCTCTCAGGCTCAGCCCCTCCTTCTCCTGGGCTCCCAGAACTCTCAGTGATTCTGCTATTAGCACTTAGCTCACTGACTTAGAATTATTTGTTTACACGTGTCTCTCTGCTCCCCAGGGTGGGACAGTGCCTTCTGCATCTTCAGAGCCCCCTGCCCAGGCGCCTTGGAGAGCACAAGGCACGTGCTTTCGGTCCAGCCCGTGTTTGTGGAGTGAATGACCAAAGGACATGCTTGACTCCAAGGGTCGCCTGCCCTAGGACTCCAAATGTCACGTTGGGGTCCTGGCTTCTGTTTGCACTGCCTTCCCACAGCTGGGGCCTCTCTTCTGTCTCCAACAGCTGGCCTAGCCCTGCCCAGGCTCTGGGGCAATTGAAGCCCTGGCCAGGGACGTTTAAAGAGCCAGTGTCCACATGTGACTCCAGGTTGCCGGGGACTGAGCTTCAAGCTCAGTGCTGGTTGGGAGCCTGACTTCTGCACACCGCAGCTTCCTGGGACACCATGTGCCCCTGCCCTGGTCCCAGTCAAAGACTGTGTCCCTCCCCACAGCTGGCACCAGGGTTCTCCAGCACCTGCTGCCCCCCACACAGTGGACCTCCATGCCTGGCGCAGGGGTTTGCTGCTGTAGAGCTTGCGACCCTGGCTGGCATTGAGGTTGCAGCTGGGAGCACTGGGGGCGGGGGGTTTACAGGACAGAGGAGCCCCAGGGTGGAGGGGGGGGAAGGGAGAAGATAGGGATCCTGCCCCATGAAGACTGCTGGTCAGGGGCTGGAGCAGATCCCCAGCCCCCAGGCCCAGTGCTGCAGCCACGCCTTCAGGGTCCCTGTCTACACCGTGGGAAGGACTGAGGTTTGAGGTCTTTCACAGGACTTTTTTGGTTTTGTACTGGGGCTGGAACCCAGAGCCTTTATACTGAGCTACATGCCTAGCCCTTACAGAAAGGTCTGAGTTATCCAGACAAGACTTGAACTTGGGATCCTCCTGCCTCAGTCTCCCAAGTGCTGCAATTACAAGTGTGTGTCACTATGCCAGCATCTCAGATCAGGCATGCCAGCAAAAGCTCTGTGTGTGCGTGTGTGTATGCGTGCGTGCGCATGCGTGTGCACGCCCATGCAGAATGGAGAATGAACCCAGGGCCTTTGCACTGAGCTACATCCCCAGCTCTTTATTTTATTTATTTTTGTGTCATTTTGAGACAAGGTCTAGCTATGCAGCTCAGGCTGGACTTGAGCTCACTTCGTAGCCCAGGCGAGTCTTGAACTTGCCACAATCCTCCTGCCTCAATCTCAAGAGTGTCAGGATTACAGGGATGTGCCACCAAGCCCAGCTTTATTCATTCATTCATTCATTCATTCATTCATTCATTCATTTCCAGGGATGGACCTTGTGATCCATCAGGACCTTGTGCTTGCCAGGCAGGCACTTGTGCCACTGAGCTATCTCCCAGGCCTTAGCTTGGCCTTAAAAAAAAAAAAAATTAAAAACAAATCCAGACAGGGTCTTGCTCTGCCCAGGCTGGGCCCTGACTCGCATTCTCCTGCCATAACCTCCCAGAGACTGGGGTCACAGGTGCACCTACAGCATTTACTGAGCCCATGCCACATGCCAAAGACATGGTTGGGAGCTAGGGGTGCTGTTGGAACAGGACCATGGCACAGCCCCGCCCCTAGGTGCCCTGGGTACCCAGCGCAGCTGAGGGCAGCAGGAAGGCAGAGGAAGGATGCCCTGCCCCTGCAGACTGCAGAGAAGCAATGTCCAGGAGGGGGCAGTGGAACCTGGCCCAGGCAGCGCTCACCTGAGCCCTGGAACCTTCCCACACCATCCACGATGTGGGAGACGGGGTGGGCAGAGGGTCGCTAAGTCCTCTGTCGCTGGGTGACCCATGATAAGGCCCGGCAACACTTAAGCTGGAGCAGAGCCCAGAGCCTTGGGGTCATCCTACATCCGGCTTCTGGTCCCCCTTATGGCCCTATAGCGGTGGACGACCCGGGGCAACTCAGGTCACCTGTCTGAGCCTCGGTTTGGCTTGCTCATCTGCAACCTGGGTTTGGTGTCGTGTCTGTCCCTGGGTGAGCGCTTAGAGCACGCTGCTTGCCAAGCCCTAACTACCCCAGGGAAGCTTGGCTGGGCTCCACACCGGGGCTCCTCAAGGAGGAGGAGAGGAGGCGCCATGGGAAGGTGTGGGGGTGGACAGGGCCGGGAGCGCCCGGCGGGGGTGACAGCCGTCGCCGCGCCCTCCCGCCCCGCGTGGGCGCGCAGGTGTCCGCGGCTCCCCGCGCCCGCCTTGGCCGCCGCCCCACCTCCCTCCCGCCGCGTCCTCCCCTAACCCCGGGTCTGGACGGGCAGCAGCGGGGCTGGGAAAGTTTGAGTCACGGTGGGGGCGCGGCGGAGGCGGGCCCGTGACCTTGAGCAGGGTGGGGTGGGCCCAGGACCCGCCTCAGGCTCCCAGCAGCGGGACCCCACCACGCGCCCCTGTCCCAAGCACCGTGCGTCCCGACGGAGCAGGCGCCCGCCGCGCTCGCCACGATGCCCAGGGCGCAGCTCCTGCGGCTGCTGGTGGCCGCGGTCTCTGCAGCTGTGGCGGTGGCCCGTGAGCCCCGGCTGGCGCTGCCTCCCGCCTCGGGGGACGCCACCCTAGCCTTCGTCTTCGATGTCACCGGCTCCATGTGGGACGACCTGATGCAGGTGATTGACGGCGCCTCGCGCATCCTGGAGCAGACCCTGCGCAGCGGCAGCCTCGTAGCCAACTACGCACTGGTGCCCTTCCACGACCCAGGTAACTCCCACTCGCACAGCTTACCGGGGCGCCGCGCCTCTGTGCACTGCCCCCCCCCCCGCCCCGGGCTACGTGTGGGACTCTGCACCTGGCGTCGCTGGGACCGTGGTAAGGCCCGGCCTGCAGCGTCTCCTCCCTCCCTAGGGACTCTCTGTCCCCGCTTCTGCGCGCCCTGGCAGGGCATATACCCAAATCTGGGTCTTTGCTATTTACTTTGGACTGTTTCTTAGAATTTGCTCCCAACTTGAATGTTGGAGGGCAGAATAGACCCCAAGCACAAGGCTCCGGCGACATGGGGCCCACGGTGGAACCGCAAGGGTGACCCCCCCCAGCCTCTCTGTCCCCTGGCCTTTTAGGAACACAGTAGCTGGGCGCCCACCTGCGCGTTTGTCCCCTGCAGGCAGCACTCCTTGTCCCTGAAGCCCCTTCTGAGTAGCTCAGGGCTGGCACAGGCTCTTGAATCGGGCCCTGGGAGGCCCCGTAGGGACAGCTCCTGCAGCAGGGCCTTGGTGCGCCCTGCGAGTCCCCAGCCCGTGGCCGGTCCTCCCCACATTCTCTTCATAGTGGAAAACTTCGTACTTAGCACAGAGTGTAGTACAGTGAACACCTGGGCTCCCGCCGCCTGCGGCCTCTGACTTACACTGTGCTTTATCGCCTTTCTCTGTCTACGCGCCCCCCCCCCCCAACCAGAAGGATAGCTTTAAAAGGAAAAAAATTCAAAGCAGATCCTTCACATGATGGAGTGGTGAAGTCGTTCGTGCTGAGGAATTACACACAGTGGCGGTCTTTTGGAAGAACCACCTCTGTTAATCACAACATCCTTAGGGCCCTTGAAACTCTCCAGGCGAAAGCTTTGTCTTGGGGACATGGGGTCCCTCTGCTTCCAGAAGTCCAGCAGCAAGGGCTCCAGAGAGATTTCTGGCAACAGTGAAAGAACCTGTCCCCTCACTGAGGCAACAAGGTTGGGGGGTTTGAAGAGCAGGAAGGGGACGTTATCCTGCAGCTTCAGCGTCCAGCGCCTTCAGTGTCTGGTGGCTTCCGCAGGGACACAGGTCGCCCCTCTCTCCCCTGCCATCTGGATCTTTCTCTAGCTTCCGAGGATGTGGCACCGAGGAAGGTTGGAGGTCCTGGAATCCACCCTTGAATCCCAAAGGGGCAGGGACCGAACATGGGCCCTCAGCAAGTCTGGAAAGCCGCGGGCAGGGTGACAGCACTCCTGATCCATAACCTGAAGTGGTCCACAGTGCCTGGGACAGGGTAGGAGCCAGACAGGTATCCCCAGGCCTAGCAGGGGGCCATGAAGGAGATCTTGCCTCCTGCTGTGTGCCACCTCCTTCAGGGAGCCCTCCGGGACACCTACCTTCTCCCCCAAAACTGAGCAGGTTGAACCATCACTCCATCCTCCCTGCTTCCCCACATCTGGCTCTCTGGAGACACCCCAGGTTCCCGCAAAGCGGGACACCCCATCCACTGAGCCCCTGCTGTGGGTAGAGATCTGTGAGGGTGGGGACCAGTGGCAAGCTCTCTGAGGACACACATGGCAGGAGGGCCAAGGAGTGAGAACCAAACTGGGGGTGGGGGATAGGGCGCGCATGCCTGTAATCCTAGCACTCTGGGAGGCTGAGGCAGGAGGATCACAGTTTTGAGTCCAGCCTCGGCAACTTTTTAAAAAATGTATTTAGTACAGGGTGTACAGGGTCTCACTACACAGATTGGACTCATAGTGATCCTCC
This sequence comes from Octodon degus, assembly GCF_000260255.1. Classification (NCBI taxonomy): domain Eukaryota; kingdom Metazoa; phylum Chordata; class Mammalia; order Rodentia; family Octodontidae; genus Octodon; species Octodon degus. The sequence continues at coordinate 5,712,107 of NW_004524699.1, read as the reverse complement.
TGTTTTCACCT
>NW_004524699.1:5689034-5710267 GCF_000260255.1 Octodon degus | reverse complement strand
CTTGCCAGGGAAGCGCTTATTCCACTGAGCCATCTCCCTGGTCCCTTGGATGTTCTATTTTTTATCTTAATTTTATTTATTTATTTTGCTGTACAGGGGATTGAATTCAGGACATGGTGCTTGCCAGGCAGGTGCTTATGCCACTGAGCTATCTCCCCATCTCCTGATTTTTTTCTTTTCTTCTTTCTTTCTTTTTTTTTTTCTCGTGGGACCAGGGATTGAACTCAGGCCTTTGTGTTTGCCAGGCAAGTGCTTATTATATTGAGCCATCTCCCCGGCCCAGCTCCTGATATTTTAAATGTGTGGTGAAATCTCTTTATTTTTGCTCCCTTTCATGATTCCTTTAGATGCTTAAGAAGGCATGTTTTGTTTTTCTGTCACAGAGTCAGATGTTCTGAGTTTTTTATTTTCTCTCTTTGCTTTTAGTCCTTTCACATAAAATTCTTTTTTTTTTTTTTTTCCTTCAGGGCAGGGGATTAAACTCAGGACCTTGCACTTGCCAGGCAAGCACTTATTCTACTGAGCTATCTCCCCAGCCCCCCAAAATTCTTTAAAATATGTAAAAAATGTAATATAATTCTTCTGGAATGGCGCAAGTAATTGTTCAGATTTTTTTTTATTATTAAATAATACTTTCCCCCATCATTTGGCTCCTACATTTTGTTTTTTATTTTAATTAATTAATTATTTTATGTATTTGATACAGGGTCTCACTACAAAGCTCGAACTCATAGCGATCCTCCTGTTTTCAGTCTCCCCAGCGCTGGTATTATAGGTGTGCACCACCATACCCAGTCTCGGTGGTCAGCTCAACGTGCCCAGGGGTGGGGCCGGCTCAGCATGTGGTGCTGGGGATCGAACCTGGTCCCTGTGCTTGCCTAAGCAGGTGCTTAGTCTGCTGACCTATGTCACTGGCCCTACTTTTTTATTTTATTTATTTTTTGCTCCGAATGCCTTCAGGTCAGGTTTGGCTGGCTTGAGTTGTGGGAATCGAACCACAGCAACCTGAGCCTGACTGCTTTGTTGAAGCAGCCACTTAAGGAACTGAACTAAGGGGCAGGCCCCCCTACTTTTTCATTTCTATTTATTTTTATTTATTTTTTCCTTTTTTAAATCTTTTTTCCATAATTTTATTGATATACTTTTTTATTTTAAAGAAAAACAAAATTTCAAAACTAGGTAATAGTAGAGTAACAATGGTTAATACATTGTGTATGGTTATGTCTAAATTAATTATTCGTAATCCAAGATATTGACATTTAATTGTCCAAACAATATTAGCACAAACCTTTCTTTTCTTTTTTAAAATGTATTTAATAGTGTCTACAGGGTCTCACTACGCACATCAGACTTGCAGTGATCCTCCTGTTTTCAGCCTCCCAAGTGCTGGGATTACAGGCGCACGCCACAAGGCTCAGTCTCGATCACTGTCTCAGTGCGACACCGGTGGTGGAGCCGGCACAGCACATCAGGGATTGAACCCCTGGTTCAGTTACACCTAAGCAGGCGCTTTAGTCCACTGAGCTATCTGGTTGGCCCTTGTTCCTATTTTTAACCCAAATTACTTTATAGATTAGGAGCTTAATTGGGCTCCATTCTGTTCTGTATGATGATTCTTGTGCCAGGAACACATATAAATTGTCAGTCTTTTTTTTTTTTAATCTTTTTGAGACAAGGTGTCACTACAGCATTCATGCTGGCCTTGAGCTCACTGTGTAGCCCAGGCTGGCCTCAAACTCCCAGCGATCCTCCTGCCTCAGCCTCCGGGCCCCTGGAGTTGCAGATGGGCACCACCATATCCTGCCCATCGGCCTTTATGTATTTACTAAAAGAGTGAATTATTCCATGTACTATTTTTAATCAACTGAAAAATTCTTAGAACAGTTTTATGCAGCTCTTTTTTAAATTTATTATTCATTTATTTTTAAAATTTATGTGTCTTGTCCAGGGTCTCACTATGCAGCTCCAACTCATAATCCTGCTGTTTTTCAGCCTCCCCAGTGCTGGGATTACAGGCATGTGCCACCACACCTAGATTCGGTGGCTGGCTCAGTGTGCCCAGGGGCGGGGCCAGTGCAGCTTGTGGTGGTGGGGATTGAACCCGAGTCACTATGCTTGCTAAGCAGGTGCTTAGTCTCCTGAGCTATCCTAGAACAGCTTTAGATTTGCAAAATCATTGTGAACACAGTAGGCTGCCATATACCCCATGCCCAGGGTCCCTAAGATTAACATCTTGCATTCCCAAGCTGCCTTTCCATGGGAACCAGTACTAATTCATTTAAAAAAAAATTTTTTTTTTACATTTATTTATTTATGTGTGTGTGTGTGTGTGTGTGTGTGTGTGTGGCCAGCTCAGCCCACCAGGGGGTGGGGCTGGCTGGCATGTGGTGCTGGGGGATCGAACCGCAGTCCCTGTGCTTTGCCAAACTTGTTCCAAGTAGGTGCTTTAGACCACTGAGCCATCTCACCAGCCCCCACCAGTACTAATTCATGATTCTCTAAAGTCTACACTTTATTCAGATCTCTTAAATTTCTCTGTAGTTTGTTTTGTTTTGTTTTTGAGGCAGAGTCTCACTATATAACCCAGGCTGACCTTGAACTCTCAACAGTTATCCTGCCTCAGACTCCTGTGTGCTGGGATCACAGGCATATGCCACCGCACCTGGCCTTTGGGGGTCATTTTTTGTTCCCACTCTGGCCCCCATAGGACATTTAGCTGCGTTTTTCTTAAGCACTTTGGGTTGGCCTTTTTTTGTATTGGGAGTCCAGCTCAGGACCTTGCACTTGCCAGGCAGGCGATCGTGCCACTGAGCTACATCCTTGGCATTGTGGGGTGACCGGGTCTTATCATGACCTGGCTTATTCTGTGGAGTGCGGGTCAGGCATTCGGTTGACTGTGATTGGCTGATGTTTTGAGAGGTTCAGCACGTGTTTGGGGGGAACCGAGGAGATTCAGTGCAGTCATCAGAGAAATGCACGCCCGAGAAGGCCCCCTGGGCGCTGCCTGCCCTGGTGGCTGCAGGTGACGGCCACTGCCGCGCAGGATGCGCCTGCCACCCCAGCACTGCCCGCCCCATTCTTCATCAGTTCAGCGCAGCGTGGAACCTCAGCCGCTTCGCTCATCCTTTGGGTTCGAATCCAAGGCTACTTTGTTTATCTTCTGCCTCAAATTCTTCGAGCTTTGGTCATTGGAAGCTCGTTCAGCTGGCTCCCGTGTCCCTGTGACACACTCCCAGTTTGGGATCCAGGATGTTTTGAAGAAACTATTTTTATTTACTCTTCATTTCTGAGTGTTTTCTGGCTTCCTGGCACGGCAGGCTGCGGCAGCTCCGCTTCTGTCCTCCTTGGCCCGGCGCTAGGATTAGCTGTTCCTCCCCGGCCGGATGCTTCCCTGCAGCGTGGTGTCAGCTCCAGGCCGAGGGTTCAGGGCCACGACGCTGCCGCGGGGTCCGCACTCCTGGGCCCGGCCTCGGCCGCCTGCAGCAGGGCGCCGTGTGTGTCCCGAGCCCAGCGGCGCTTCTAGCCGCGCCGTCTGCGCCTATGCTCAGCTCAGCGCTCGTTCCTACGACGTCTCCAGCTCCAAATTACTACCACATGGGCCTTCTGAGCTTTCCCACCCGCAGGAGCAGCCAAACATATGCTGCTTATCTGTGCCTCCCGCTGCAGCAGGACGGGCCTGGCCTCGGCCACCTCCATCCCCCAGCCTCGGGGACTTAGCTGTAGATTCACAGCCTCGAGCCTGCAGCCCTGTTCTTTGTTCTTTTTTTTTTTTTTTTTTTTGCGGAAACGGGGATTGAACTCAGGCCTTTGTGCTTGCCAGGGAAGTGCTTATTCCACTGAACCATCTCCCCAGCCCCTAGCGCGCGGTTCTTTCGACTTTGGTTCTCCTGCTTCATTTACTGCCAACGTTACTTAGGCAGCCTTTCTCTTGGTGCCGGGGACAGAAGCCAGGGCCTTGTGTATGCAAAACGGATTTTCTACCTTTTTATCCATATTCTTCAATTTCAAAGTATTCTAGAACATGTATTCCTTCAGATAAAATAGAAAAGAGGGCGTGGTGCTGTGTGCCTGTCTTCCCAGCATTTGGAAGGCTGAGGCAGGAGGATCACCATGAATTTGAGGCCAGCCTGGGCTACATAGTGAGACCCTGTCTCAATAAAAAACAAAACAAACAACCAAATAAACATTCCTCAACAGAAAAAGCCTTACTGTAGTTTTTTTTTTTTTTTTTTTAAATCTCATTTGTTTATGTATTTGGCTCAGACTCCTAGTGATCCTCCTGTGTCAGCCTCCTCAGGGCTGGGATTACACGTGTGCACCAACATGCTGGTTTCGGTGGCTGCCAAGGCATGCAGTACCCGGGATCGAATTCAGGTCCTTGTGTTTACCAGGCAGGCGCTTGACGGCCGAGCTAGCTCCCTGGCCCTCCCTACTGTAGTTTTGCTTGAATTTCATTAACATTTCCTTTGTGGAAGAATTGGTGTTTAAAGCAATTAATTTTAGGCCAGGGAAACAGTTCAGTGGCATACTCATCCTCCTGGCAAGCACAAGGTTCTGGGTTCGATTCCCGGTTCAAAAAAAATTATAATAATTTTTAAATGAAGGCAAGTTTCCTTCTCTGCCCACAGATTTATTTCCTTTAGTGAAGATTTATAATTTTATTCTTATACAGTCTATCCTTTTCACTTAAAGATCATTTCTGAATATTCTGTTTTTTGATACTATTTTGAGGGCTGGGGAGATGGCTCAGTAGAGTAAGCGCTTCCCTGGCAAGCGCAAGGGCCTGAGTTCAATCCTCAGTTCTGAAAAAAAAAAAAATTCCAATCACTATTTTGACCAAGATTTTTTTCCATCACATCTTTTTGCAAATGAGTATTGCTAGCTTGCTGGAAGTTGATTTGACTTCCTATATTTTTTTCCTTTCCAACATCTTTTCAGCAGCTTCTTTTAAACTATTTTTTGGGGTGATGTTTTCTAGGTTGACAGCCATAGCTTGTCTGCATGACAGCGTGGTCTCCTCCTTCCCAATCAAATGTTTCTTATCTTAGGCACCCCGTAGCAGTTGTCAGCCTGAACTTTCAGGGTGCGGCTGGGTCCTGGGGTTGGCTGGAGTCTTTTTTGTCTTGTTTAGGGTGTTACACCACTTGCAGAAGGAGGCTGATTTTTATTTTGTCCCGGTGCCCCCCACCGAGTTGAGTCCCTAAGCCTGTGCTGCAGGTTCTTAGTTTGAGATTTTTGTCATCTAGGGAAAGAAAATTCTTGTTTGTTTGTTTGTTTGTTTGTTTTTGGACCAGGTCCCACTGTGTACCAAGTAAATAAGTGAAAGTTTTAAAAAAATTTCTTTTTAAAAAATTGATTGATTGATTGATTGATTTTTGTATTTAGGACAGGATCTACAGGGTCTCACCGCGTAGATTGCTCTTGTAGCGATCCTCCTGTTTACAGCCTCCCAAGTGCTGAGATTACAGGTGCACGCCACCACACCCAGTCTTACATTTTTTTTTTTTAAAGAGATACAAACCCTGTAAGATACTTTGATGCCTTTCTAGGGCTGCATGTGCAATGTGCCTTCCTCCACTCATCGGTATGTGCCCGGTACGTGCCCCCTGAATTTGAACTATCACAGTACACAGAGCATTTTCCTTTCATTCTTTCTTTCTTTTCTTTTTTTTTTTTTTTTTTTTTGGTGGAACCGGGCATTGAACTCAGGCCCTTGCGCTTGCCAGGGAAGCGCTTATTCCACTGAGCCATCTCCCCGGCCCCCACAGAGCATTTTCCACCCTCACTCCATATAGTGTGTCTTTCCCACTGTATGAGGTCCCCGCTGGGCTTTCGCACGTGTGCGCAGCTGTAATGACCCCGCTCCTCGTGGGAGCTACGCGCACGGAACGAATCCTCCTCCTTCTTCCGTTCCCATCCCCTCCTCTCTCATCCATCCCCCGTCTTTCTTGGTCCCTTTCCTTTTCACAAAAGACAGATCTCCTTGCCTCCTCTCATCTGCCTTTTATTGCACTCGACAGCTGGCTGAGTGGCCATGTAAGCGTCTATCTCAGGAATTCCGGCATCCACGTCCTGGTGACATGCAGGACAGGCTGCCGCCAGCACCTGCGCACTTGGCACCTGGTGTCTGCAGATGGTCTCAGGGGAGCTCAGAAGCAGACCTGCTTAGTCAGAGGGCAGGGCCAGGCCCAATTCCGACCCCTTCTGTCCAACCAACTGCTCCAAAAATGCTGTCCCTACTTGCCCTCTTGTGCATGGAGCTCGAGACTTTGTCTTACCTGCATTCCTGTGGTGTCTGGGGAGTCAGTCTTCTGTATAAAGGCCGTATGTCGTTGGCTAGGGGAGACTCGGAGCCCTGCTGTGAGTGGCCATCCAGTTCTTCCCTGGCTGCCCCTGGAGCCCAGGTGCACAGCTGGCTTTCCTAAGGGAAGAGCCGGCTTCTGGTGGCCATGGTGGGCCTGGCAGGGTGGGGCGTTTGCCAGGTCCACCAAGTTGCCTATGAGCTGGGACGGCTGGAGCTCAGGCTGTGTGCTTTTTTGTTTGTTTGTTTGTTTTTGAAACAGGGTCTCTCTACGTAGTTCAAGCTGGTCTTTAATTCATTGTAGTCTGGGCTGGCCTCAAAATTGTGATCTTCCTGCCTCAGCCTCTTGAGTGCTGGGATTACAGGTGTGGGTCACCACATAGGGCTGGGCTGTGTGCTCTGGAGGTGCATGCATGCATGCACACGTGTGTGTGTGTGCGTGTGCGTACGTGTGTGCATGCAGGCGTGTGGGCATGGTCTTCACTGCACCTGTGAGCAGCAGTGTTATTAACTTGCTTATTTTCAAGTTAGGGTGATCTGTCCTCCTGCTGCAGGAAGGAGCCCCTCCCTCTGCCCACACCCCCCTGCCCTCCTCTGGAGGCCGGGATGTCTGTGTACCTGGCAGGTGCTAGCCGAATTGGGCATATCACTGTCATACCTTTACCAAGCCACAGCGGCTCAGGAACTGTGAATTCTAGCAGGCTGAGTGTTACCCTCTGCCCCGTGGTGCTTTGAGAGGGGACAGCTGAATCTTGGAGGGGGGAGCACAGCGGGACCCTGTCAGGTTGGGTACCCCTGGAGGAGGGGGTGAACTCTGGACTTGGCTCTAGGAGGTAAACCTTACTTTGAGGAGGAAGGGAGACAGCCTAGAAGCGGCTGGCCAGGGCCTCCTGAGGCTGGACCCCAGGTGGTGGCTGCAGGTGTGACCATTTCCACAGGGAGAGAAATCAGGGACAGGCTTCTGGGCTCATCTGCTCTTGGGCAGCTTGCTGGCACCCAGGGCATGACCGGCCAGCTTGGAGGGGCTGCACGCCAGAGCTGCCCAGCTGTTTTCAAGCGCTCACCCGAAGCTCCCTCCTGTCAGGGGGCAGGGACGGGGAACGGGGATCAAGTGCGTGACTTCGCAGCTGCCCGTGGGGGTGCAGCTTGGACACAGATGCTGCCGTTTGGTGGCGGTGATGGCCACAGCCGCTTCTCGGGTGTTCTCCTCAGTGACATGGAGACAAGGGCTGGAGGTCCCGCAGGCTGCCCTTGGGCGCCCGTGAGTGAGTGCTTATCAGGTGCTTGGGAGAAACCCTGGTGCTTAGCGAATCTTTACCCAGGAGGAGTAGCCGCCATCCCTCTCGTCACTGTCATCCTTGTGTGGATGTAGTGTGGATGGTGAAGGACAAGGCTTGGAGCCAAACGCGTGAATCTGGATGTCGGATGGGTTAAATGGCAGCTGCTCACAATCCCCGTTCTCTTGAGACCTCAGAATGGGACCTGTCTGGCAACAGGATCCTGACCCATGGAAGGAGATGAGGCCGTGCCGAGGGGGCCTTGCTCCATGTGTGCAGCGTCCTGCAGGAGGAGACACAGACAGAGGAGACTGGGGAGGTGGCAGCGACGTCTGCACCCAGGGGCACTCAGGGCTGCTGACTGCCTCAGAGCCAGAGAACGGCCTGGAGCTCAGTGTCCATGGAGTCCTGCAAGAGGGTGCGCCAGTGCCCAACACTGTGCTTCCGGCCTCCAAGGCTGTGACAGACACATCTCTGCTACACCCTCCGGTGGCCCAGGAAGCCACCACAGACACGAGCCCCGCTTCTAGCTGTGTGAGTGGGTCGCGAGGGCTCCATCCTCACGAATGGCTGGGTATTACTTTTGGGGGGACAATTCTCACTGTGTCGGGCTCCTCATCATGAGGCAGGGCCATTAGACAGCGAGCCCAGCCCTCCTGCTGTCCCTCCTGTGTGCGCACCTCCCCTTCTGTCCTCTGTCCTGTGCTGCCAGAGCCCAGCAGCTGCCCTGCCATGACCTGGCACTCCCAGCCTCAAACCTCCATTCTTTGTAAATCACCCATATCAGGTAGCCTGCTGCAGCATAGACATGTGCAAGGCAATCCTCACCAGGCTCCGCGTCGCCCCAGCGCCCACTTCCTCCTCCTCCTCCTGCGCCCTTCCCCTCCTCTCCCATCCCCTTCCTCTCATCTCCTTTCCTTCCCCTCCCTCCTCCCCCTCCCTTCCCAGCCCCCCACTCGTGGTCCACAGCAGCATCAGGATGGCCATGTGTTACAATGCAGGGTGGTTGGGGGCTTTGTCCGGGGCTCATCTTCCTGGGTGGACAGGGTGAAAGAGGGAGAAGGAGGGGGCCTCTTGTGACTGTGGTCATAGGTGTCCTCCAGCAGGGACAAAACAGTGTCCTGCCCAGTTCTGGCACCTTGGTCCCCATCCTGCTGGAGGACCTGGTCACTCTTCCCGGAGCTGATGGTGCTGTAGGCCTCAGGAAACACAGGTGCAGCCATGGCCGGCATCATCGAGTGGCAGGAAGCAGCCCACTCGGTCCCTTTCCCTGGGGCTGCTGGGAGTGGGTGGCAGGGGTAAATGGCAGATGCATATCAGGGCAGGTGACAAGAAGGCCCCCACCCACCCAGCCCCTCTAGCGTCAGGAAGTGGATCTCCCCCCGGCTCTGTCAGCAGCAGCTGGCTCCCCGGGCACATTTGGGGGCCATCTGTTTGGAGAGAGGGGAGAAAGCCACAGATGTGCCTGAGTACACACACGCGTGTGCAAGATTGCGCCTCCTGATCGCATCCCCTGTTATCCCCAAGGCTGACTTGAGAAAGCTCTTCCCTCGGTATTGTCACCGTGTCTCAGCTGAGTCACAGATACCTTCCTTCTCTGGTTTTCCTCCCCGGGCAGGGCCAACCTCTGCTGTCCTGCCACAAAGGACCCGTCTCTCTGTGTGATGGTGGGTGGCATCGTGCGTGGGGCGGGGTCAGGCAGGTCCAGCATCCAGCAACAGCTGTGGGGTGTTCTTGGGGCCTGGTGTGGTGCGGGGCAAGGAGGTGGAGAGATGACCCTGTGTCAGGACTGGGAGCAGGGCGGGGTGGAGCTCATCCACGCATGCTCATGGGCCGTGGGAGTTCAGATGAGGAGGTGGAGCCTTCTGGGCTCCTCAGCTCAGCACTGGTGACTAAGGACTGTGGTACTTACCCGCCGTGGAGTCCCACTCGGCCAGGAAGAAGGCTCAAGTCTCTGGAAGCACAGTGGGTCCTCTGGAGACCACAGGGCTCGCGAACTGAGTCAGTTGGGCACCAGGCTTAAGTATTGTTTGGTTCTCTGATGTGAGGAACCCAAAGTGAGAATAACCAGCAAAACAGAAGCTAGATAATAGGAAACGGGGAGCTAGGTGTTGTACCAAGGGGCAGGGGGCTGAGGAATGGGGGAGGGGAGGGCAAGGAATGAAGAGACGAGGACGGCTCCGAGCCTGCAGCTCCCGCGAGGAGCACAGCGTTGGGTACTGAGCGTGCGGACTAGGAATGAGAAAGCAAAACAGAGAGACAACCACCCCCCCCAAGCTTGAGAATTTAGTGGCTTGTTGAGACTCTGTCTTAAAATTAAATATTTAAAGGGCCAGGGCCGGAGCTGGGGGTAAAGGTCCTGAGTGCCGTCCCCAGTACCGAAAAAGGGAAAAGAAATGGAAACCCACAGAAGGAAGCAATGAGAGTGGCTAACATTTTCTTGAGTGGGGGTGGACCATGAGGGAGAGGCAGCCCGTCCCCTGGCCCCAGCTGAAAGCAAGCACAAAGCCCTCGGGCGGGTGCCAGCCCAGCCTCGGGAACTGGATGTCCGTGGATGTCACCCCGAGCGCGTGGAGGGGGACAGACCCAGGGCAGAAGCGGACGCGCCAGGCTTTCCATGGGTGACAGGCGGTTGGTAGGGGCAGGGGTGGAGGAGCGGGACCAGGTACCCGGGATGTCAAAAAGCCAAACCAAATCAAAACAAAAAGCATGTTGTCCATAAACTTCTGTAAAAGTTCTGCCTGCAATACTGTGTGTGTAAGAAATATTTATGCATATATATGAATACAAATTTTGGAAGTTCTAGGCAAAAATGTAATGACTGGTTGATAGACTTGGGGTCACCGCACCCCTCTCTGGTTACCCCCGGGCAGGGCTCCTGTGTCCAGGTCCTGAGATGCTGAGGGCAGGGGTCGTGAAGAGCTTGGTTTGTGTTGAGTCACCCCAAGCCCACCTGCCGCCTTGCGTCCCTGGACCAATCGCACCTTGGCTGTGTCGCTGTCCTCTATAAGATGCCTGTGAGGTCCCCAGCTGGCACCAGGGAGGGTTTAGAAAGCAGATGTCAGGCCTGTCTCCCCTTGCAGCCCGTGGGAAGTGAGGGCCTAGGGAACGGCAGTGTCATTGCCACATATGCGGGGTGCTGCAAGATAGCGAACGTGGATTGTTACATAAAGAAGAAATATCCAGCAGGAGCCAGATCGCTATTCTTAGTCCAATGAGGCACCTATGCTGAGGGGAGGCCGTCTTTGGCCAGCACCTTCTTGGGCCCCCATAAAGCCTGCCTCAGCTTCTGGACCCTGCTCTGGCCACACTGTCAGGGGTTCACACCTGGCTTCCCAAATCCTCGTAGTTCTGGTTCTTGGGCTATGTAACAGTAAGGCTCTTCAGGACCCATTTTACAGATAGGGAAACTGAGGTTTAAAACTGTGAGCTGAGCTCTCACTGGTCCCATAGCTGGTGCAGTGCTCGGTAGGGGTCAGGGTGGGCAAAGGAGGATGCGATGGGACATACAGACATATGTCCCATCGGTGGAGGGTGGAGGGTGGGGTCCACACTCCTACTTGGTAATAGGCATGAGGGGTACCCGATGACCCCGTGACCTCTCTGCTAAAGGGCTGACATCTGCCAAACAGGCAAGTTTCCCGGGAGGAGTGGAATTTGGAATTCCTAAACTAAAACTAGCCCATGACTAGACTTCAGCCAGGACTCCATCGATGCACTGGCCATGCAGGCCCCCGGGATGTGCCTCCTGCTCTGTTAGAGTCAGGCTGCTTCACGCATGGACCGTGCTGGCTCACTGGCTGGCTGGGACGTCCACTGCTGCTGTGTAGGGATCAAAACTCTTCACGAGGGAACACCGCAAATGTATACAGAGTAAGCAGAGCGTGATGGCCCCGTCACCCAGCACCACCAGGTGGGCAGGAAGTCACCCTGTGCCCTGCTGTCAGCTTAGCGTGCAATCCTGTGGCGCACGAGGTCACTCTACAGACGGTGGCGTGCGCACCTGAGCTGCCCTTGGGCCAGTTGCGGACGGCGTTTCTTTCCCATGCTGCTTCCTCTGCCCTCGTTGGGGTCGGGGAGGCCCTGAGTCCCGTCGCTGCCCCCTACCCCCACCCCCGCTGGCTGCCCCTTCTCTGTCCTTCTGCTTTTCTGCTTTCAGCTACCGACTGCGACCAAGAACCAAAGATAGGAAATGGAAAACTACAGAAATCATTCCCGAGTTGTAAGGGGCACACTGTCCCAACTGTGTGATGAGATCTCGTACTGCCCTGCTCTGTCTTGCGTGTCCCTGCGTCCCTCAGACCCACACTGTACGTGCCACCTGCCTGTCAGTCACTTAGGAGCTGTCTTGGCTGTGGATTAACTCGGCCACCAACCAACGCCGGCTGGTGCGGTGCCCGTGGTGTTGGTGTAACCCTACCCACTTAGTAATGGCCCAGAGTGCAAGAACAGCGATGCTGGCAATTTTATTACAGCATATTTTGCTTTTTTGTTTTTGGCTTTTTTGAGAAAAGGTCTCACTATGAAGCCCAGGCTGGTCTTGAGCTCACAGGCGCTCTTCCTAGCTGTCTCTTGAGTACTGGGGTGACAGGGGTAATCCGTCCATGCCCAGCTACACCCTATGGTTACCATTGTTCTACTTTATCTTCATTGTTGTTGTTAATCTCGTACTCTACCTAACTTATAAAGTAAACTTTAAGCCAGGTGTGGCGGTACAAACCTGTAATCTCAGCACTTGGAAGGCTGAGGCAGGAGGATCGTTTCGAGTTTCAGACCAGCCTGGGCTACAAAGTGAGCTCAAGGCCAGCCTGAAGTATACCGTGAGACCCTGTCTGAAAAGACCAAAATAAATAAATAATAAAAATAAATTAAACTTTATCACAGGTACTATGTGAATGTAGGGAAAGACCATTCACGCAGGCCTGGTACTCTGTGATTTGGGGGTCCCTGGGGATCTTGGCATGAGCTCCCTATGGATGAGGGAGATTGTTGTACATAAATATCCTGTGGTGGTCTTCCCGATTCATTGACTGTGGGATGCTGCTGGCTTTGGGCCACCACTGGGACAGAATGTTTACGTGCAGGGCTCCCTGCGGGCGCACGTTTGCCTCTTTCTGTGTGAACACCTGAATGTAGCCTCATAGGGCCACACGGCTCCCCGATGCTGAGAGTTTTAGAAACTGCCGCTGCCTTCCAAAGTGCCTGGGCCGTTTGCATCTGCCCTGCGCTGGATGGACGCTCCTGCGCCACGTCCTGGCTGACACCAGTGGGCACATCCGGGCACTCTCCCTCACTGTGCCTGCGGATGTACCGATGTCCACACAGGGAATCCAGAAGGCTTGATGCTTACAGACCTGCTGCGGGTGGATCTGTGCTGTGTGCTCCAAAGTGGATCGCTTGTTTGCGTCTCTGTTTCTTCGTCTTTCTCTTCCACTTTCCCCACTGAGTGGGAATGGGTGGAAAGGGAGGGTAGGGAGTGGGGTGCTCTCAGGAGTGTCTGGGTCACATGTCAGGGGCTGTAGCTGGGAAGTGGGGACAGGACTTGCCCTTTGCTCCATCTCTGAGCTCCCTGGGGCTCGTGGCCTGCTCTGGGCCAAAGCATGTTTGAACCTTGCTCCCACAGATATCGGCCCAGTCACGCTCACGGTGGACCCGGTGGTGTTCCAGAAGGAGCTTCGAGAACTCTATGTGCAGGTGGGCTGCCCCAGCCCCTGCTGTGGCCCTCTATTTTGTCCTTCCCAGTCTATGACAGAAACCGGGTCTTTGCCCCACCTGGAGGCCAAGATGGCGACTTTTCCCCATGACTTCCTCTCAGCTTGGTGAGGGTCTGCACCCAGTGTGGGGACCTTGGAGAGCTGTACCCAATGGGCTCCTTCCCTCCTGAGCCCTGTGCCCAGCACCTACAGGTTATTACTTGATGAGTAAATGAGAGGGGCAGGGGGGAGAAGCATCTGTACCCAGTCAAGGGCATGGAGACGCAGGCCCAGCTCTCTCAGGGGCCCAGAGGGCCTTGTGGGGAGGACAGGAAGAAGTGTCTACTGAAAACCCTGTGTGCAAACCCCACAGCAGCCGGCCAGGGGTGCAGACGTGAGGATGGGGTGAAGGTGTACTGGGGTGACACCAGGGTGGCTTGCAGAGAGGCTTGGGGAGGCAGCTTCAGCCGCTTTCCTCTTGCCCTCTGCACCTGCATCTGCTAAGCCGTGGGCAGTGAGCAGCTCTTGGGGCTCTGCTGGCTGCTCCCATGCCCTGCCCCAAGCACGTGCCATGTTGGTAACTAAATCTGCGGGCGAGGCTTCCTGGTGTCACATCACCCTCCCGCGCCATGGTCCACAGGGTGGGACCCTGTCACTGCACAGTGCCTGCGTGAGATGAAACCTGGGCCAAGCAGGTCCAGTGCTGCTCTGCCCAGCTGGGAGGGAGAGGTGGTGCCGCAGCTGAGCCTGGCTGGGCGGCGCCAAGGCCCCGCGTGAGGGGACCTCCACTCCCTTGGGTTCTGGAGGTGTCGCCAGCGCCCTGTCTGAGGAGGTGGCCGCAGCTGCCGACATGCCCCCTCGCTCCAGGGTGGTGGCGACTGCCCCGAGATGAGCGTGGGGGCCATCAAGGCTGCTGTGGAGGTCGCCAACCCGGGCTCCTACATCTACGTCTTCTCGGATGCCCGTGCCAAGGACTATCACAAGAAGGAGGAGCTGCTGCAGATCCTGCAGCTGAAGCAGTCGCAGGTGAGCACGGGCCGGGCCTCCAGCTGGAGCGCTTGAGTGGGGTCCTGCCCTCCTGCCAGGCTGGCTCCTGGCCAGGCCCGCCCAGCCCCCTTCCACACACCTGTGGAGTCCATGCCTTTGACACCTCTGCTCCTATCCCCTCATCCCACCCACACTGTCCCAGGGCTCAGAAGAGAGGTTGGGCGTTTCTGTCCTGCAGCCTTGGGGTGCACCAAGATGAAGCAACTCCACACCCTGCTCCTGTGCTGTAGATTTTCTCTCATTCATTGAGTACCTACTGTGTGTGTGACCCATGGGAGCACTCGCCCTGCCTTGGCTCATGGACCCAACACCACGGGCCTAGCCACTCCATCCAGACCCCAGACGGGCCACGTGTCCATCTTGCAGGTGGTCTTTGTGCTGACGGGTGACTGTGGTGACCGCACCCACCCTGGTTACCTGGCCTACGAGGAGATCGCCTCCACCAGTTCGGGACAGGTTTTTCACCTGGACAAGCAGCAAGTGGCAGAGGTGAGTGAGGGTGCTGCTGTCCCGCACCCCGCGGGGCTGCGCAGTGCTGACACCCGTGTGGTGCAGGAGGCCTCCAGCTGGAGTGCAGCGGTGCACTCTCCCACACCTCCCACCCAGCCCGAAGCTGGTGCTTTGGGTTTTCTGCACAAAACTATTTACAGGTATAGAGGCTGAGACTTTTCTGTGGTGGCCCAGCCTGTAATCACAATACCCTGGGAGGCTGAGGCTGGAGGATCTCAAATTCAAACCCAGGATGGCAAACTCAGGAAGATCTTGTCTCACACTTAAAAAGACAAACCAAAAGCCGTGCAAGGGGTGGGGTGAGGCTGAAGATTTGGCTCAGTGCAAGAGGGCTGTCCCCTGTAGTGTGTGCAGCCCTCTCGGGCCTCTGCCCTCCTCCCTGCACTGCCTGAGTCTCCCCTGACGGACTACTCCTCCTTCCGGGGGCCTTGGCACACCCTACTCTTCCTCCTGCTCTGCCTACCCTGCCCCTCTCAGCTTCCACCTTCCCACGGAAGCCATCTTCCACTTCCTGTGGACCTCAGGTCTCCTCTTAAACCCTCCTCCATCCCAGTTCTGCTTCGCACAATTGCCATTTGGTGTTTGTGTGATCGTGTCATGTTCCTGGGCTGAGAGGCCCTGAGGGCTGGGCCGTGTGGGTCCCATTTTCCAGCCAAGTAGCAGGTGCTGGGGAGAAGTGGAGCTGTGTCACTGGTGCCTGGAGGCCCTGGAGGGGCCCTGGGAGGAAGGGGAAGGAAGGTGTGAGGCTGGCTAGGCTGGGGGTGGGCGGGGGTGGGGGAGGGCCAGGCTGCTGTCACCCTTGGGAGAGCTTTCTTGTGCTGCGTATTTATGAGCTGTAGTGAACGCTTTCCAGGGCCATGTTTAGATTAGCGTGCCTTCACTCCCCGATGACAGATGGCGTTTACAGCTCCCAGCGACACATTCAGCTTCGGTTTTTGGCGTGTCAGTCTGCCCTGGCCTAGAGCCCCGGGAGGGGGGGCGGGAGGTATCCCAGAGCGGATCACAGAGCAAGCAGACTGACGTGTGGCTCAGGGGCTCGCTTTTGGAGAGACCTTGCTCCTGACCAACTGTCTGGGAACAAGTTTCTTGCTAGGAGCAGGTCAGACCCAGGGTGGCCTTGGGCCACTGGGGGATGGCGTGCAGGTGGGGAGCACACCAGCCCCTGTGTGGCGCCACCTTCTGCTGCGGGAGCCAGGTGGGCAGCGCGTCTGCCTCAGTGGGACCCCAGTGACCTGGACAGGCTTCCTCCAGGAGGGGTTGAATTCGCTCCTTCCTGGACGCAGAGCCCTGTCGTTTGTTAGCTCAATGCCTTGGCCTGGGCTCCTTCCAGATGTTCCCAGACATGTGGCGGCCTGGGAACATGGTGGCGGGCGGGGCAGCCAGGGCTGCTGTGCCCTGCCCCCACCCCCACAGGGAAGCTGCGTCTTCCCAGTGACTCCAGCTGGGCAAGGTCTCCCCAGACGTGCACAGGTCTCTGAGCCGAGCGTGACCCTGGCAGCGTGTGTGCAGCACTGCACCGCACATTGCTCTCCCTCCTTGCGCACCTGCAGCATGGAGCACGGCCTTAGGTGACGGCAGAGCAGGCCCCGTCCAGGTGGGCCTCTCCTGCTCCTGCTCATGGAGTGGCGGCAGTGGCGGCAGAGCTCAGGCCCCGGGAGCCCCTTGGGGTTCCAGAACAGCTAAGGGGAGGTAGAGGCCAGGGCGCCACCCTCACACAGACAGGGGACCGTGGTGGAGGCAGGCAGTGGGGCCTCCAGGCCCATCCCAAAGGTGGGGATTTATGGAGGCCCGAGAGGCAGCCCACGGCTTGGCCCAGCACACCGGCTCAGTGCGCTGTCTCTGGGCCTGGGGATGTTGAGGTGGTGGCGGGAGTGGGCAGGGGCAGCAGAGCCAGGCAACCCATCATCCGGCAGCAGCCCCCTCCTTGCCAGGGAAGTCCCCTCTCTTCCAGGAGAGCAAGGGCCTTTCACGGTCCTGTGTCCCTGGTGTCCCGCACTTCCCATCTCAGCACGGTCACTGCTGGGGACTGTCGCCCTTCACGACCCAGTGTAGCATACACAGATGACAAGTTGCTTCAGTTTTGTACATTAGACTAGTAAGAGGCCCCTGCTTTCTAGGATGTTCGGGCCAGGGTGGGGGCGGGGAGGTTCCCAACGGCTGGTTTTGATTAAGGGACCAGGAGGTGACTTCATCCTGGACCTCTCAGGGTCCAGCAGTGGTGGAGTGCTTGAGGCCTGGGCTGGGGACAAGACGTGGCTAGCTTCTGAGCACAGCCCTGTCCTCTGCCTGCTGGGGGCCTTTGAGCACCGTGCTGAAAAAAAAAAAACAAACTCCTCAGTTTCCCCGTGGAGGAGTGGCCAGAATGGGAGCAGACAGGCTGGGTAAGAGTTAATAAAGGCCAAGCTCCCTGTGGTTCCAGGAGGCCAAAAGATTGCTCCCAAGAAGAAAAGATTTCCCTAGAAAAGACTGGAGCCACTGCCTGGGGTGCCCTCCGGCCCAGCGTCAAGGCCCTGGGACTAGGGTCTCTCCTTGCCCCACCACTCCAGGCTCCTGATGCAGGCTCCTGGAAAGTGCTCTGGCCCTCGGTTTTCTAATCCGCAGCCCTGAGGCCCATTTGGCCTCCTGGTCCCCCTCCTGTCTCCTCAGCTGCCCCGGCTGTCAAGGGTCCTGGAAGCGGCCTCTAGGGATGATTTATCTGCCATGAAGGGCCCAGCAGCAGCCATCTGGCCAGGCATCAGCGCCAGATTCGTTCGTTCCTTCCCCATTAGCGACCAGGAGAGGAGCCCAGTGCCGGCTCCCAGGCCCCATGGCCCATTAACATCTGGAAGCCATTGCCTTCACCAAATAAACACTGAGCTTGCTTAACAGAGGCCGAGTGCCTGGGAGGCTCCCAGATCCCACCTCAGAGCCCTGGGGGCAACACAGGGTCCAGAGGCCTTGCCTCCCAGGCCTGGCCTACACAGTGTCTGGCCTTGCTGGGGACAAGAGCGGCCCCCAGCACCAGGCAGGGTGACCACCTGCTCAGGCAGCAGGCCTCATTGTGGGCAGAGGGGTCGGCAGTTGCTAGCCCCTGTCCAAGTGCTCTCCATGGTTCAGTAGCCGGAGCTGCCGGGCATCTTTCTCTATGAGCATTTCTTCAAACAAGCTCATCACAGCGGTTGCAACACAGTAGCGGGTGTGACTTGATTGGTGATTGTCGCCTGAGGCTGGCTTCACCAACGGGCTGCTTTGCCCAGTTAGAGTCCCCCCCACTGGCCTCCTACAAGGCCTGACCCTGGCGAGGAACAGGGGTCACTGGGCTGCTTCTCGGCTGTCAAGGGGCGTCACCCACCTTGCCCGCTCCTGCTGGCCTCTCCAGCTGTAGTCTCTTAGCTGCAGCTCTCTTCCAGCCCGTCCCCACACAGACCAAGGCCTAGTCCCCACCCCTTGGCCAAGACAGGTGGGAACTTTACAAGAAACACATCATTTAGAGATCTAGGCAAAAGCAAGACTGGAGTAGCGCCAGGTTTAAAAACACTTGAGTTTTTAGGATACTGAATTCTTATCCTGTGATAATTGAAATCTTACCACATATGTTTCAGCTCAGCATGAACAAAACATATGCATTTTGTAAATCTCAGACAGCTCTTCCAATTTCCTTCTTTCCCCCTTTCCCTTCCATGCAAAATCACTGGATCAACCAATTCTCTCAGCTCAGCCTACCTGGAGGATTCAGAGCCAGGATGGCCAATAGCTAACATGCAAGACACCACTGTTGAAGGTTGTACCCATGGCAGACATTGCTAATCAATCACGGAATTTTTCCTATGGAGGCTAAATGTGGTTTTACATCTCTCCTTCAAACAATATTCCAGGCAGGGAATTGTAGCTCAGTAGGCACAAGCACCTGCCTACCAAGTGCAAGATCCTGAGTTTGAGTGCCAGTACAAAAAAAAAAAAAAAAAAAAAAAAAAGATGACAAATAGTATTTCAGGAAACCACTTCTAGTTAAATACGATGGATGGGCAGCTATACACCACTGTGCTTGCTTGCTCCTGTGTGTTTTAGAGCCATGGCATATTTGTCATTGTCATATGACTTTTATTTTAAAAATTACTTTGAAAAATTTCAAAGATATAGAAAAGTGAAAAGAACATACCTACCAACTAGACAGAACAACTGCTAACATTTTGTCCCACTTGGTTTAACTATCTGTAAGGTTTTTTTTTTCTTCTTTGGAGGGGAGTCAGTCCCAGGGCCTTCACCCTGAACTGCATCTCAAGCCTTTTTCACTAAGTCACTGTGTGGCCCAGGCTGGGCTTGAACTTGCAGTCCGCCCCCCTCAGCCTCCTGCAGCACCGGGATTTCTGAAACTAAAATATGACCTAGTAAATTAATCATAGTTTCTCCCAGTGCCATCTGCTACCTGGTCCATATTTGGATTTTGGTATGTCTTCGACAGCAGTTTTCATCCAATCAGGAGTTTCTCAGATGCCATGCGTGTTGGTCTGCTTGTTCTGTCTAAAAAGTCCCTGTGACTCTGGAACCAGCTGCCCTTCCTCTTCTGGTGACGCGTGGTTGTTGAAGAGGCCTTACCATGTGCTGTGTGATCCCAGGCCCCGGAATCCCCCTGTCCTTTCCTTATGGCGTTAACTTTTTCCTCTGCTCCTCATTTCTGGAGGGGGTGAGCATCAGGCCGGGTCAGACAGCGGCTCACGCTGCTGGCTGAGGAGCTCATGGCTGCTGCTGTGCCTACACGCTGCGGCTCACGCGCAGAGGCGCATGATGTCCCATCGCCCCACTATCACTGGCGATGGCCAGCTCTGCGTTGAGAGCCCGTATTTCCCTCCCTTCGTGCCGCAGCCCATCTGTGGCATAAGGCTCTGGCTCCACATGGACGTCTGGCTCCCTGTCTGCCTTCCATCTAATGGCTTTAGCATCCACCGAGGAACCTGGCCTGATACGGAGACTTCATGAGGGGTTGCAAAATATCAATTTCCTGCTTGCCTCATCCCTTCCACATTTATTGTGGGCTCCCTCCCAGGAAGCGCGTCTGCCAGTCAGAAGGGGTGATCTAGTTTTTCTGAAGCTCAATTCCCGCTGGAAAGCCAGGAGCCACGCTGAGTCCTTTCTCTGGAATTAGGAGGCCACTTGCCGTGGGGATGGGCGAGGCATTGTGGTCTTGAGGTTTTCTTTGTCTCTGCTGAGCACTGTTTTGGGGACACAGATTGGATAATTCAGCATGTTTCCATTGTTTCTCTCTTTCGGGGCTCAGTGCATTCCAGATTTAGCCAGGGAGAGTGATTTAGGCTGGTTTCTATGTCCTTTTGCTTTGTCCTTGTCTGTCTTTGAGAGCTTCTTGTTTTGTGGAATAACCAATTCCCTCAGCTGGCCTGATAAATCTGCCCTAAACCTAAAATTGCCCATCTTCTTTTTTTTTTTTTTTTTTCCCCTTTTTGGACCTTTTTTTTTGGTACTGGGGATTGAACTCAGGACCCTGTGCTTCCCAGGCAAGCGCTTATTCTACTGAGCTCTCTCCTTGGCCCCTTTTTTCTCTTCTTGAGACACAGTCTCACTATGCAGTTCAGGCCAACCTTGAGCTCACTTTGTAGCCCAGGCTGGTCTTGAACTCACAGCGATCCTCTTGCCTCAGCCTCTATTCCCAGCTACCCATTTTTTGATTGAGTCCCAGTGGGGCATGTTTTGAAAGGTACTAGTGGCTACCACTTATCTGGGACTTGTGGACAGCACTGCTGATCTGTCTGCCTGTCTGTCTGTCTGTGTATCTATCTGTGTATCTAAGTATCTATCTATCATATCTCTCTACCTATTTATCATATCTATCTATGATCTATATCCATATATCATCTATCTATCATCTATATCTATCTATCTAATATCATCTATATTTATATTTATCTTATATATCTATGTTTATCTATCTATATTTCTACTTATCTATGTGTTTTATATTGATATTTCCAATTCAAATTTCACATTGCAGATTTTCTAACTTACTTTATTTGATTGTAAACCTGTAACTTTCTCTTACATCTTGTTATAAGAGAAAATTTTGATCCAGAAAATATTAGTTGCAGCCAGTCGTGCTCACATATGAATGCAGCACTCAGGAGGCTGAGGCAGGAGGGTTGTGAGTTTGAGTACAGCCTGGGCCATGTGGTGAGTTTGAGGTCCTGCTGGGCTAGGAAGTGAGACTATCACAAACAAACAAACAAAGCTAGCCATCTTTACCTATTTTAATCTATAAGAGATATAGTTTTGGGCTGGTGAGATGGCTCAGTGGTCTACAGCACCTACTTAGAACAAGCTAAGCAAAGCTCAGGGACTGCGGTTCAATCCCCCAGCACCACATGCCAGCCAGCCCCGCCCCCTGGTGGGCTGAGCTGGCCACACACACACACACAC
>NW_004524699.1:5680038-5688749 GCF_000260255.1 Octodon degus | reverse complement strand
TTTTTTTTTTTTATGTATTTGGTACAAGGTCTTGCTAGGTAGCTCAGATTCGGAGTGATCGTCCTGTTTTCAGCCTCCCCGGTGCTGGGATTACAGGCATGCGCTGCTGGCACAGCATGCAGTACTGGGGATCCAACCCTGGTCCTGCACTTTCCCAAGCAGGCATTTGGTCCACTGAGCTGTCTTGCAGTCCCTGTTCTTCCAGCTTTAAACTACGAAGAAATATTTCTTAGCAATCCATTTTTTTTGGTTTATAGTCAAATAAACTAAGTACAAAAACCCTGCAATGTGAAATTTGATTGGAAATGTCCGTATAAACCAGAGAAATAGGTAAGTAAAAGTAGGGGAGGAAAGGAGGAGGAGGGACACGGAGCAGGGAGGGTGTCTGCAGAGCGCCGGGCTCTGCTTGCCCTCTGCCCTGCTGAGCCATTGATTCAGGCTGTGCCATTCAAGATGGAGAAGCCGAGAGGGTGAGAGTGTCCCAGGCAGGCACAAGTGAGTGGACATGAGCAAGCCGGACACCACATGTGCTGCCTGAAACCCACAAGGGCAGACGCGGCTTGCAGCTAGCTGGGGACCTGGCCTGGGTGGGTCAGACACGGCCAGACAGACACCAGGGCACCCATCCCTGCAGGTGCTGAAGTGGGTGGAGTCGGCGATCCAGGCCTCCAAGGTGCACCTGCTGTCCACAGACCACGAGGTGGGAGGGGAGCACACCTGGGGACTTCCTTTCGACGCCAGCCTCAAGGAGGTCACCATCTCCCTGAGTGGGCCGGGGCCTGAGATTGAAGTCCGGGATCCGCTGGGTATGTGCTGCCCCAGGGCTGGCCTTCTTGGTGGAAAACCTGGGATGGGACAGAGACATAGACTTGGGGGCAGGGGGCTCTGCGGATCCTGAGGTGGGGGACACAGGGAGCAGAGGGGTGCGGAATTGGATGAGGCAAGAATTAAAATAGGAGCCACCCTCTCAGCTGCTCCTGGGTACCCTGCGGCCAGTGGGGGAACCCCAGGGTGGAGTGGAACTGAGAAGGATTGGGGCTTCTGCAGGGCGGGTCCTCCAGCAGGATGAGGGTCTCAACGTGCTGCTCAGCATTCCCGACTCAGCCAAGGTGGTGGCCTTTAAGCCTGAGCACCCTGGACTGTGGTCCGTCAAGGTAGGGGCCCTGGTGGGGGTGGAGGTGGCTGACAGGGGGCCTGGGCGTGGGTGGGGCCCTTGGCATAGCGACAGGAGTCCAGGTCCAAGGACAGCAGAGTGGTTTTTTTTTTTTTTTTTTTTTTTTTTTTTTTTTTTTTTTTGGTGGAACCGGGGATTGAACTCAGGCCCTTGCACTTGCCAGGGAAGTGCTTATTCCACCGAGCCATCTCCCCGGCCCTGGCAGAGTGTTCTGCTTGCAGGGGAAGCAGAGTGGTTGATTTGGGAGCAATCAAGGACTTGGAGAAACCACTTCAGTGTCCTGAGGAGCTGTCCAAGATGGCTTGGGCTTGAATCTGAGGAGTGTGTAAAAAGTAGCCAGGGTGACTGTCGGGGGATGGCAGGGGACCTGCAGTGATGGCAGGAGGCTGGGAGCCGGGCCCGCAAGCTGCCTTGGCCCAGGAAAGCATCCTGCTAGAGTGGGCTGCTGCTGCTGGATGGCATGAGCACCTGCCAGCCGGGCATTCCCTGCACCCTGCTGGGTCTAGGACTGCGGTAGGTGGCAAAGGAAGGGTAGCAGTGCCCCCCCCCCCGTCTTCAGACCTTTGAGCATCTTTGAGCCCTGAACTCTAATGCTGTAAGGACTGTGAGGAGGGAGTCAGAGGCGCAGGGAAGACAGGGCCTGCTGACTCTGGAGGCAGGAGGGCTAAAAGGCAGGGGCTTTGAGAGAGAGAGCTTGGGGTGGTCAGCAGGCTTATGCTCCTGCACCGGGCAGGGACAGGTGAGCCCCCACAGCCCCAAAGGCAGGAGATCTGGAGCTGCTGTTGTGGGGCCAGTGGCCACCTTGGTGGCCTTGTGCTCCGGAGCTGGGTGCTGGAGGCTGACTCTCTGCTAACACACGGGCCTACAGGTCTATAGCAGCGGCCGCCACTCAGTGAGGATCACAGGCATCAGCGACATCAACTTCCGGGCAGGCTTCTCCACGCAGCCCTCTCTGGACCTCAACCACACCATCGAGTGGCCCTTAGAAGGTACGATGCCCCTAACTCTGCAGATGGTGTGATCGGCTTGGAGCCTGCGGAGTTGAGGCTTGTTGCTTCTCCCAGTCCACGTGATGTACCAGTAGGGAGCAAAATACAAATGATGTTTAAATCTTAAAGATTTATTACAGTAAAAGACACATGGCTATGGTTCCCCTTCAAATCCTTCCCCTCACACTGCACACACTGATGCTATCTTCCTTGTCACTTTCTGCAGCAGCTCTGGAGTCCTCTTTCTTGAGGGTCTGTGTGAGGTACAATAAAAAATTCAGTGAGTACTGCTGTCGGCGCCATCCTGTGGAGAGGCAGCTCCTGAAGGCGCAACACTGCGTCCTCATCCACCTTAGTCACCAGATCTAGCACCATGTGACCTCTGTCTCTTCCTCAAAGTCAAAATGACCATGAGGAGTGGGCATTTTAAGTCAATTCAGGCAGCGACAACAGCACAACTGAGACACCTGGCAAGGGAATTTCTAGAGCTGCTGTGGAAAGTGGCAAGGACGATGGCATCTGTGAGCTTGCAGTGAGAGGCAAGATTTGAGGGGGATCAATATAGCAATATGCCTTTTACTGTGATAACATTTTTACAAACTTAAACACATGCTATTTCTCAGTCACACCTTACAACCTGAGCGCCAAGCCAGCACCCTCCCCATCAGCCCCAGCCCAGGTGACGTGTGACGTTGACCTTCAGGGCGTCTTCTTGGCCACAGAGGCCTCCAGGACCCTTGTGTTAGCTCACAACCCCTGCAGCCTCCTAGGCTGTCCCATGAGCATGGTGCTTGCTCCATGACGGCACAGGGACCTGCAAGCCGATGGCTCCCTGTGAAGGGTACTGTGGCTTGCTCTGAAGGGCGAGTGTGCAGGGCAACAGCCGGATGCTCCCCAGGCAGGTGGACGCTGGCAAAGCTTCGGGGAACACTGAAGCTGGAGGCTAAGTTTTCAAATTGGAAGTCACCTCCAGGGACTGAGGAGACCTGTGAGCCCTGGGCAGCTCCTCCAGGGGAAGTCAGATCCTGCGCCATCAGGGTCTCAGGCTCCCTGAGCTCCAGAAAATGCCATCTATCTGGTGGCTGACTTACAGTTTAGAAAATGTGGTCCCTTGCCGTGGCCATTCAGAGGGTGGGGTCTGCTTAGAAGAGAAGCTGGGAGCGTCTGGGACCAGATTAGGCCACTCTGGATGCCTGAGACGTGACCCGAGAGTGTGTGCCGGCCCCTTGGGGTTTCCTTTCGTGCCTGGTGTCAGTCATTGTGGTCATCTCCTCTGCGTTTCCCTGCCAGCACCAGCAGGAACAGCCTTAGCTTGAAGTGAGCTGAGAGCCGTTGTGTGTTTGCCTTGCTAGTAGCAAGAAGTGGGGAAAGGGAGACTCCTCTAGAGCCAGGAGAGCAGGGAGGCTCTGAGTGCAGTGTGGATCGGGGTCTGAAAGCGAACCCACCCCTGGGCTGGCCTCCAGTAGGCGTGGGCGAAAGGCTATCCCCGTGGGGCCTGCTCGGGTTTCCTCTTTTGATCAAGATGGAGACAAAGACAGCTTTTAAAAGAAGAGAGACAGCAAGGCAGTTGCAAATGCTGAATGGTGATGGGACCTTGGCCTCATTACTGGGGACACTGGGGTCCGGAAAGGTCTGTGGCTAACAGGACAGTGGCTGTCTGGCCTCAGGGAGCAGCTGCCACAAGCCATTGGTTGACTTGCATGAGACAAGACCTGGGACACCATGCTAGCTCTTCAGAGGCAACGGGACTTCTAGTCCCTGACCCGCCCTGGGTCATCCGAGTCTCTGCAGAAGACGTAGGCATCGTGAGGGTGCTATGGCCCGCACCTGTCTACTGACGATTTTTGAGAGACAAAAACAACTGTGTGAAGAGGAGAGACTTGGCTCAAGTTCCAAATTATCTAAGGAAATGATGAAGCCCAAGTCCAGTTCTGTCTTTGGGGGAGCCGTCCCATTTTCATCAAGCTACAGAAAGAAGACAGAAAAAAGCTGAGCCAGGGTACAAGCTGGGGGCGGGGAGTCCTCCAGCTGGGCGTTCATCTGCTCCAAGTCCCTTCCGGAGGCCGGGCTGATGGCCGCTAATGCCAGGGGCTTTCCTGGTCCCCAGAGCCGGGTCTGCAGAGAGGGGTGTGACAGCTGCAGGAAGCCAGTGTCGCCAGGCACTGACGTTTCAGGACCACGGACAGCAGCATGCTCCCTGGATAGACTTCAGCCTCCAGCGCAAGTGGGATGGGAGTGGGTAGAGGTGGGGTGGGTCCCTGAGGTGTGGCCCAAGTCCAGCCCCTCGCTCTGTTCTCCCCTGCCCTGCAGGCGTCCCCATCTCGCTGGTGATCAACTCCACGGGCCTGCAGGCACCTGGCCATCTGGACTCCGTGGAGCTCACGCACAACTCAGGGCGTCCCCTCCTGACTCTGCCGGTGCAGCCCCTCTCCAATGAGTCCACGTCTCAGCTGTGGGCCGGGCCGCCCTTCCATGCCCCCAAAGAGCGCTTCTACCTCAAAGTGAAGGGCAAGGACCCCGAGGGAAATTCCCTCCTCCGTGTCTCCGGGGTTTCCTACAGTGGTGTGGCTCCAGGTAAGAGGTGGGCCTCTTTGTTCCCCAGGTCCCAGAGGCCCGTTTCTTCCTGGGTGTCTTTGCTGATTAAATTAGGTTAGGAAATGTTTGCTCATCGAGTTTCTCTGGGCAGTTATTCCCTGTCAGACATTATACTCAGATGCTCCACATGAGGCTCTCAGTTCAGAGGTTTAAAGGGTTCATCTGTGCATCCTCTATTCACCCATCAATTAGCCAGATATCCATCCATCCATCCATCCATCCATCCATCCATCCATCCATCTCCTACTCACTTACTTGTTTATGTATCTAACCATCCATCTATCCATCTATCCATTTACTCATCCACCCACCCACCCACCCATCCATCCATCCATCCATACATCCACCCACCCATATATCATTCATCTATCCATCTATCCATTATTTATCATCTGTCTATCTGTCTGTCTGTCTACCTATCTATCATTTATTTCTGGTAACTGTACAACTGTCCATCTGTTCACCTACCATCCACCCACCCATTCATCTGTCCATTTATCTATCCATCTATCCCATTCACCTATCCTTGTCCATCTGCCCACCCACCGTCTGCCCACCCATTCATCTGTCCATTTATTTATCCATCTATCCCATTCACCTACTCCTGTCCATCTGTCCACTTGCTCATCCACCCAGCCACTCCCTCATCTATGTCCCTCCACCCAACACTCATTTTCAGTGTCCACCATATGGTTCTGGGCACTGTACACATGGTAGGTGGCAGGGCAGATATGGGTCCTCAGGCTTCAGTAATCATAGTCATCGTCATGACCTGGAGCTTAGGGACACCTATTCTAGACATTGTGAGCACCTCCCTTGGGCCAGTCCTGGGCTAAACACCTGCAGGGTGCTGGCTTACTGCAGTTACTGCGTATCTTGTGGATGGGGGTCCCTTTTTATAGATGAGAGGACTGAGGCCAGCTCCCACTCATGACTGTGCCTGTCCTGTCCCTGCAGGGGCAGGCCGTTTTGTCATCTCACCTTTGGGCATGCTGTGCTGGTTCCCACAGCAGAGCCCCGCCTGGCTTCCCAACATGAGCAGGCAGCTCCCAGGGGGCAGAGTGGCCACCTTAGCTTTCTGGGTCTACTACTGGCCCTGCAGGGGCTATCTAGGCTCCCTGGCCTTCAGCCTCCTTACTGGGCTTCCCTGCCTTTCTCCTGCCCGCTTTCCCCTTGTCCTGGAGGTGGGTGCCGCTGCCCCCGGGAATTCCTTGGGCAGGGGTGGGGACTGGAGACCTTCTGGCTGTGCCCTTCCTGAGCATTGAGGAGAGGGCAGTTTCTCTCTCTGGGCTTTAGTGAAGACCCAGGAGTTTGGAGCTTAGCTTGGGTTGAGTTTCTGTCTTGGCTGGCAATGAGAAAAGGTAGAGTAAGCAGGATGTGGCCTTCCTCCTGGCCGTCCAGAGCTGGGGTGGAGGTCGCCTCAAACAGGGAGCCCTGTGTGCAAGAAGTGGAGTGAACCTGGGGTCCCAGGGCCTTATCAGCTGGTGAGAGGTTGTGGGGAGCGTAACGGCTGGAGGGGTGCTGGCCTGGGTGGGTGAGTGGCAGCTGCTGTGCCGTGGTTGAGGACGTGGCTGCAAGGTCCGACACCCCTGTCCCCTTGGAGGTGGCAGGCAGCCTGGAGCATGATGTCACCACAGCCGCCCTCCCCACCCCAGGCTCGGAGGAGGTCTGGTGTTGTCTCACCCCTGGAGCATCTCTGTCCCTGCTCTGCACTGGCGGACAGAAGGGTGCTGGAGTCTGCAGGGAATTGCTCAGACCTCCCCCACTGCTGAGGGGAGTTGGAGCCACCCAAAGCCCAGGCTCGGGAGGGGGTGGGGCTCCCAAGGGACCCATCATCAGCTGAGAGTCCCTTGAAGTCTTCCTTTTCATCTAATAATTTGTGTGAGTTTTGCCTTCCCAGCTCTTGCCAGCTGAGCTTATTTTGAAACAAGAAGATTTTTCCCACCACAGGCTTGGGGAAAACTGACCCTGCAGGCACAGAGGTGCTGGCTCTGCCCCATCTGCCCTCATGGGATCTGGGATCAGCCTGGGGGCAGGATTCACAGATGTCAGAACTGGTCCCAAAGATGGGGTGTGGATTGGTGAGGGCTGATGGTACATGCTTGTCACCCCAGCACCCGAGAGGCTGAGGCAGGAGGATCACCTCGAGTTCGTGGCTAGCCTAGGCTACATAGTGAGTACAAGGCCAGTCTGGACTACACAGGGAGACCCTGTTTCATAAAACAAAAGCAAAAACATCCTAAAGGCACTTGAGCTGTGACTGGCCGAACAGGGCCCGCATTTGGTGACTGCTGAGCCTCACCAGGCTGGGTCTCTAGCTCCTGATCTGGCCCTCGGCGTCTCTGTGCCTCTGTACATAGCTAGGGCGGGCTGGGGCTGGAGGGCTCTGAACCTGGTCCTCGTCTGCAGGTGCCCCCCTGGTTGGCATGCCCCCCAGGATCCACGGCTACCAGCAGCAGCCCTTGCTAGTCTCCTGCTCTGTGCACAGCGCCATCCCCTTCCGGCTGCAGCTTCACCGGGATGGGGTCCGGCTGGGCGAGGAGAGGCACTTCCTGTGAGTTACTGCACCATGGGGCTCAGGAGCCTGGAGAAGCTCAGGAGTGGGTGGCAGCAGAGGGACCAGGCTTAGTCCCTGTCTTTCTGGGCAGCCCAACCTGGGGATCTGCAGCGTGGCCAGGGGTGGAGGAGAGTGTGTCCCCAAAACCCCGACTCCTGCTGGGCCACTGACCCAGCCTTGTCAGCCTTCCTTATCTCCTGGAAAGCTCAACCCACGCATGCGGGGTCCTACTGAGGCAGGCAGCAAGGGCAGGCAGGAACTCCTCGATGGATGGGAGTGAGGGTCGGAGAGGGCAAGGGCCTCGGGCTCACACGGCATGTGGCGGAGTTTGTGTCCTTGGCTAGCTGCCTCTTCTGCTGGGTCTCAGGAGGGATTGGGGTCCCTGAGGACTGGGTGCAGCTGGGGTCCTGACTGGGGTTACTGGGATTGTGCCCCCTGCCATTCACATTAGGGAGTCGGGGAACAGCAGCTGGGAGATCCCACGGGCCTCCAAGGCTGAGGAGGGGATCTACGAGTGCACAGCAGTCAGCAGCACTGGGACCGGACGGGCCAGGGCGCAGATTGTCGTCACAGGTCTGTCCCGTGGACCCTCCGTATGCCCTGTTCACCCTCCGCCCTGGCACTTGCGTCTGCAGTTTCCTCCCCACGTGTCTCCATCCGGTAGCTGGGGACTGTCCCTTACCCAGAGCCACTGATCATGCTGCCACCTGCTTGTTGTCTCTGCTTGGGGCTGTGTCACCTAAGGGTGACCTGAGGGTCTCAGCTGGAGGAAGGTCAAGGGCTCCAGCCCAGGTCACTCTGGCTGGCATGGCTTCTACCCTGACTTCTTGGTCTGGACTTGGGGCCAGCTGCAGGTGGCTCCCGTGAGTCACTGTCCTCTTAGGGTCCCCACCCTGCAGGCAAAACTCTCTCAACCATTTCAAAATTAAATTGGCTTTTCTTTTTAGACTCTCAAAGCTAAATGGTCTTATAGAGAGACCAGATTTAGCAACTTTACATTCAAGTATAAAAAGTTATGCTGTTCTGGTTGGAAGATGGAAACCTCTAGACCAGCATGAAAGAAGACCAGACCCGCCCGGGGTCCCGCCTTCCAGCGTGCAACTTGCCTCTTTTCAGATTTTTCCCTGGGTGTGCATCCTAACAAAAATGCAATAGTATCCTAGGGGCATTCGGTGACCTGACTCTGCCGTGCAACAGCACAGCGGGGCAGTGCTTCCGGGTGAAACCAGGGAGTTTGGAAATGAAGATGGAGAGTTGGGCAATATGAGGAATCGGGGTGCCCATTGCTTGGATGTCAGCAGTCGCTAAATTGGGTCCTGTTTGTCATACCTCCTGTTTGCTAGGATATTTAGAACTCAGTAATAATCCTCCTACTGGCACATTTGTATCTCTACAA
>NW_004524699.1:5672976-5679033 GCF_000260255.1 Octodon degus | reverse complement strand
GCTGGCCAATCTGTCCCTGGAGGTCAGTGGAGTTGTCCCCAGTGACAGCGGACGGTACCAGTGCGTGGCCACCAATGCCAATGGGGCCACGAGGGCATCCACCTGGCTGCTGGTGCGAGGTAAGGTGCTCCTTGCTCTTGCACCCCACCCTGTACCTAGTGCACGCCCAAGACTCCACCCACCTATCCTGTGCCAGAACGCTGTCCTTGGCAAGTGGCAGCAGCCCTTTCAATGTATTCTGAGACTTCAGGCTAAGAGGACTCTAGCCTCCTAACCAAAGACCAGTGATTCCTGCTTTTGGGAAGTCCCTCCTTATATCTAACCTCGGTGTCTGTTGCTGCAGGCGAAGCTGTGCGGCCTGTGTCTAGTCTTGTTCCCAGGACACTGAGCCTTCTCCACCCCAGGATGTAGGGTGGGGGCTGAGTCCTGGAGCTTGGCAGTCACCCATGAGCAGCACGCACTGGGTGGGGGCACTGCTAGGCGGGCACAGAGGAGGCAGCGGAGCTAGCAGCTGTCTGCATGTCTGCCCAGGCCTAGGCCGATCCCCAGCCCTGGGGTGCTGACTCGCCAAGTGTAAAAGCGGGTCTCTTAGCAAGCATCTCCCCCGTGTTGGCGGCAGTGCTAGGGCAGCTGCTTGGGGCATACTGAGCAGAGTCAGAGGCTCAATCTGGCTCGACCTGCAGGAGATCTGTTAGTTATGTCTGCATGGCGAAGGCCGGGAAGGTGCACTTGCCTTTCTAGGCTTTGCAGGTAGCTCTCTGCCCCACTGAGCGTCCCCATGGGCTAAGATGGAGCCCCCATGAAGGGCAGGCCCTGGGGACCACCTTAAGGTCCCCAGAGACAATATCTGCCAGCCCTGCTGGCTGCTGTCTGTCCCCTCTGGTCTCTCCGAGCAGCTGCGGGGGGACGGACTTTGGGTGGCCAGTGCCTGGGCAGCTCCCAACAGTGCAGTGCCTTTTGGGCCCTGGCTCCCTCTGCCCCCATTGGTGGCAGAGAGGACAGGAGGACCCTGATGGCTTCCCGGCCCTCCCCACTGTCCCCTCCCTGGGCTACAGAGGCGCCACGGGTGAGCACTGACACCAGGGCCCAGCACTTCTCCCAGGGTGTGGAGGTGAAGATCAACTGCTCAGCCTCGGGGTACCCCACACCCCACCTGTCCTGGAGCCGGGAGGGCCTTGCCCTGCGAGAAGACAGCAGGTGAGGGCCAGGACACAGCTCTGTGGCAGGAGGATGAGGGCTCCAGGGCTGGCTTGGCCACTGACTGCACACGGGGCGGGGCACTGCTGTCTTCTTCTGGGCTCACCAGAGGCGCAGGAGCGACATCTCCCTGCAAGTGTAACAGTACCCCAGGGTGGCTGTGTTGGTCAGGAGCTCAGGCTCCAGCCTAGCACACCTGTGCTCACCTCCTGCTTGTACTCTGGAGGTCGTGTGACCAGGGGCAGGTTTCCCTACCTCTCTGAGCCTCGTAGATTAAGTGACTATGTAGGCATAGCAGCTCTTAGCCCACAGCCTAGGGCAAGCCATCCACGTAGAACGGCAACCACTAGTGAGGCTGATTCATCGTTTAATGAGGGCTGCGGAGCCAGCCCTGTGTGACCTGACATATTTTTATGGCACAACTCCAGAATCCGTGTGGATCCCCAGGGAACCCTAATCATCCGGGGAGTAGCCCCAGAGGATGCTGGGAATTACACTTGCTGGGCTGCTAATGAAGTGGGCACAGACGAGGAGACGGTCACCCTGTACTATACAGGTACTCAAGAGACCCTGCCTTCTAGCCCCTTTCCGTGAGACACGTATTTATTGAGCATCCAGGGACTTTTATTCTGATGGGGAGGCACAGACCACGGTTCTTTTGGAGAAGGCACTGTGACCAGCCCAGAGCCAATGACTGAGGGCGGGGGTGGGGGCCAGGGATGAGGCCTCCAGGTGCCTCTCTAAGAGGTGACGCTTGACAGAGAGCCCCAAAGGCAACAGCACACCAGGCCAAGGGACCAGCAGCACCAGAGCTCGGTGTGGCTGCTCAGGGGATTGGGATGGGTGAAGGACACGTGGGAGGCATCAGCAGCCTCCGTCTGGGGCACCAGTGGGATGGCTCGATTTCCCCCTCTTCCCCAGACCCCCCGTCGGTGTCTGCTGTGAATGCCGTGGTGCTTGCTGCTGTGGGGCAGGAGGCTGTGCTGGCGTGCATGGCTGCAGGCGTGCCCCCGCCCCGGGTCGTCTGGTACCGAGGTGAGTTGGGCAGTGGGGAGAGGGGCTGGGCATCAGTTCTGCGTTCCAGGCCGGGGGCCACACATGGAGGTCTGGGGACGGCTAGTGGGGTCTGGCTGGCCGCCGCGCCCACCCCCTGTGGTGCCCACACATCCAGCACTGAGGTGACCCTGGGCTTCGATTCTGGCTCCCTGGACGACCTCAGGCCAGTGGCTTGGTGTCTTCGGGTGAGGAGGGGAGGACATGAGTGGGCTTCGGCCCTGGGGAGGCCGCAGAGGTTCTCAGCACCCGGGGCCCAGCTGGGGCTCGTTGTGCTGCTGCTCTCAGGGTCAGCTGGGGTCCCCACCGGCCCCTTGCACAGGGACCTCCGCATGCAGGATCCCTGGGGCAGAGGCTCACCTTGACTGCGATGGGGGGCAGCCTCCACTCAGAGGTGGGGCGCTGTGTCCTAGGCAGGGGCAGGCAGAGGTGTCTAGGCCCCCGCTTGTCCATGTCCAGGTCAGAGCCTCAGGCCAGACCCGAGCCCTCCGTAATTAATTAGCTATTTTTTATGGCCCTGGGGATTGAACCCAGGGCTTTCACACGAAACAACATCCCCAGATCCTTTTGATATTTTGAAGTAAGTGTCTAAGTTGCTCAGGCCAGGCTCAAAGTTGGCATTGTCCTGCATTAGCTTCCCAGAGTGCTGGCATCGCAGGTGTGCACAAACCTGGCTCTTAGAGATCTTTTTTTTAAACAGGGTGTGTGTGTGGGGGGGTGTCTTACAATGGAATAGTCCTCAGCCTGGAGAAGGAATAATGTTCCCGCCTGTTATCCTCTTGGAGGCTGAGGCAGGGAGGTTCAATTTAGCCACTTAGGGATTCTGTCCCCAGCTTTGAAAGGCAGAGCTGGGCTGGGGCTGGAGCTCAGTGTGAAGGCTGGGGTTCGTCTCCTGTACCCCCAAAGGAATGTACTTGGCGTGCTGGGTGGCGTAAGCCAGGCCCCCACAGGCAACCTGGATGGTTCCATTTCGGAGAGGTCTGCAGCACGCAGCTCCAGAGCTGGACAGGGAGAGGCGGATGTTGGGGTGCGGTGGGGGAGGGATGGCGTGGCAAGGGTCCATGTGGACTGCTGGGCATCCCTGCACCCCATGCTATGTATGGCTGGGATGGTCAGTTTCAAGTTAGCTGGACTTCATTGGAATAAAAAGAAAGTATATTCCACTTAAGAGGGTGTCAGAATCAGGGGACTCAGAGGGGGTGAGGGAAAGTGATGTTGGGGTGGGCTGTGGTCACCTCAGGGAGTAGATCCAGCTGGACCCTGGGGCAGGGGGCTGGGGCCTGGTGGGGAGCCCAGCACTGGGTCCTCAGTGCTGAGCCTGTCGTGTGGGGGTGCTAAGCCCCAACCCCAGGGCCCACAGTGCTTCAGGGACGACCCCAAGGGTCCCAACTTGGGGACAAAGCTGCCTCTGCTCAGCCCCACCAGCCTGTGGGGATGTTGGAGCAGCCCAAGACCCTGGTCACCAGGCAACCATGGTCCTTACTAATACTGCCCCACTGTGCCCCAGGGGATCTGGAAATGATCCTGGCCCCCGAGGGCTCCAGCTCAGGGACGCTGCGGATCCCCTCAGCTCAGGAGAGGGATGCTGGTGTCTACACCTGCCGGGCTGTCAACGAGCTGGGCGCTGCCTCTGCGGAAGTGCAGCTGGAGGTTGGACGTGAGTGTCCTCTTGTGCCCTACTCCTGCCCTCGCCCTGCCTCGGAGCACTGAGGGGCCCTACCACGGTGGGCGGGTGTCATGTGGGCCCAGAGTACGTGGGGTGGGCAGTGTCGGAGGGGGAGCCTGGGTCGCTTCTTCTTGGGTAGCAGGCTGTCCCCAACTCAGTGGCTTACACAATAAGCATTTGTTGCCTCAGCATGCAGGGGTCAGGAGCTGGGTGGGTTCGGCTGGGATCACTGTGGCTTGGCACGTGATGGCAAGGCTGAGGCTGCCTGTCTTCTGGACCAGGCTCTCCACTCCAAAGTCACCCGTGTGACCTGTTCAGGAGGAGGCTTCTGTCCCTGGCCATGACTTCTTCTTTTTGTTACTTGCCACTATGTGCTCTGGTTCAGTCCTGGAGCCTCAGTTTCCCCCTCTATAAAGCAGTGCTGACTGCCCCTACCTCCTTGGGCTGCTAGGATGTCCCTGAGGCCAGTGACATTGTGTTCAGCTTAAGTTGGGCCAGAGTTCCTCCGCTCTTGGCCTCCCTCGGGCACTGGACTTGCTTGGCAGCCTGGGCATAGCTCCTCGGCACCCTGAGCTGGCCAGGATCAGCCATGGCAGGAGAGACCAGTGCAGGAAGCCTGAAGAAGCATAGAGAACCCAGAATGTGCTCATCTGGGCCGGACTGGGCAGGGTCAGGGGAGACGCAGCCACCTCAAAGTTGGGTTCCCCTGGACTTGGGGCGCCCTTCATCCTAACAGGCTTGCCCCATTGCCCACTCCTCCAATACAATGTCACAAGGCCCCCTGTTGCAGGTCCAGGGGTTCCTCAGTACCTGAGCACTGAAGGCCGGGAAGGCTTCCTGGAGGAGGAGGGCATTTATCTAAGTTGAAACCAAAAGTCAGGTGGAGGGTTGGGACAATGTTCCAGGCAAAGGGAACAGTTGTGCAATGCCTGGGTGACAGAAACGGGGCAGGAATGAGACCTGGCCAGGGCTGGGGGCAGGACTCCAGACAGTGGCCACCTGTCATGGCTCGGTCCTGGCGGGGGGAGCTGCCTGGGATTCTGGCTCTGTGGGGAGCGATGTGCTCGGCTTTCTCAGTGGGCGGTGCACAGGTCATGTTTTAGCGGCTGAGGAGGATGGTAATAAAAGCACTTGGTGACCCAGGGTGAGCTTGGGTGTCCCACCTCCCTATGCCCTGGGCTCATTGGCAGAAGTCCCTAAGTGTGTGCCATAGGGTGGGCTTGGCGAAGCCACTGTCACTGATATTGGGAGTGGGAGCCTACGCCGGCATCACTCACACCCCACCCTCTCTCCGCATCTTTTCCTGGGAGCTTCGTCCCTGGGGTGGGGTGATGCCCTGTTGGTGCCTGCCCCGTGGTCTGAGTGAGGAGGTGGTGGGCACCAGGCAGAGGTGGGGGCACAGCCCAGGGTGCCTGGCAGCTGTGGGCCTGGCGAGCCAGCCTGCGAGAGGGGAGGTGGGAAATCAAATTTCCTGCCTGTCTGGGTGGCAGCTGTGATCGGGGCTTCCTGGCCAAGCCTGCGGAGGTTGGGACCGGGCAGGCACAGGGCCCACTTCCTGCTGTTGGGTTGCGGCAGGTTTCCTGGTGGCATTTGGGGCCTGGGAAGAAAGACACTTCTGCTCCTTCCTTGAGGCTGCAGGGCCACCTGCAGGGTATTTGGTGCTTTCTTATTTTTCTGGTGAGCCCAGCAAAGGGATTGCAAGCTTCCCTGGGGCTTGCCTGGAGTGTGAGGTCCCTGCACCCCGGTGCCTCCCCCGGTCCTGCTTCCTGCGCCCACCAGGTGGACTCTGGATGCCTCCCTGGGCAGGAGAGCTGCTCTGTGGCAGGCACCGCTTTTTGGCTCAGCAGTGCCCTGGGCCAGGCCTCGTGTCACCGGCTTTCTCTCCTGGTCTCCCTTGGTGCCTGCTTCTAGTCTCCAGCTCAGAAGCTGCTAGCTGCTGGATGGACGAACAGGAGAATGAAGGGTTGGGAGCTTTGGTGACATTAAAGCTCCTCTGAGTTGCGCCCTGTGGTACACGCCAGTGATCTCAGCACGTGGGAGGCTGAGGCAGGAGGATCCTGAAAGTTGGTGGCCAGCCTGGCCTATATAGTGAGTTCAAGGCCAGCCTGAACTAATAGTAAGACTATGCCTGCACAAGAACA
>NW_004524699.1:5657879-5672026 GCF_000260255.1 Octodon degus | reverse complement strand
GTGGGGACACGTGCACAAAGTCACCTCAGGGTGGGAAAAACCACTGTGACTCCTCAGTGAGTGTGTGGGGCTCCAGCTCCACCCCACCTCAACCCTCCAGGGGCCCCTAAATGCAGGCCTGAGGTTGGCCAGATTACGTAGGTTAACAAGGGCCCAGGGATCACAGAAGCCCATGGACCTGGGAACAGGAGCAGACATGGCCGGGGTTTCCGGCGGAGTGGGCCCCCCCCGCCGGCCTTTGGAAGGACAGAAGGGATCTGCAGTTTCTGTGTGGGCAAAGAACTGGATCCTCTTTTTCCTTTCTTGATTATAAAGGACAGTGTTTGGAAGAAACAGCAGGTTATTAAGCAGCGTGACCTAGAGAGGGTGTGGGCGTGGGGCATTTGGAGCCGGATTGCAGAGCTGTACTTCGCGTGTGTTTGGGTCTTTCCCCACTTGGGTGGCCAGGACAGCGCCTGGGGGGCTGTTGTCCTGGGAGGCTATTCATCTGGCCCTTTTACTCTTGTGTAGCCCCCTTTGAGCAATCACAGATAAGGCCACCTTCTTTCTAACGAGCATTTTCTTCTTGCTCACATCAAAAAGGTCAGAACGGTGGCACGAAACGGAGTGGCTGGGTAGAGCAGGGACTCTGAGACCCCCATGCAGGGGTGCGGGACGAGTGGGTGGCCACCAGCCCCCCCACACCGGGTCTGTAGAGCAGGCCCTGCTGAGCTCAGGGCAGCCACAGAGCCCTAGTTTATGGAGTTGGGGCTGGGAGAGGGGTGAAGAGAGGGGAGGAGAAGGCAGCCCTTGGGGTTGCAGTGCCTTGGGATTCCTTGTGGACTCCTCACCTCCCGCAGATGCCCCCCAGCTGACGGAGCTGCCCCGGGCCGTCACTGTGGAGCTGGGCCGGAGCGCCTTCCTGGCCTGCCGGGCCACAGGCCGCCCGCCCCCAGTGGTCACCTGGCGTCGCGGAGACGGCCAGTCCCTGGGGCCCTGGAGGAGCAGCGGGCTTGGGCGACAGGACTCAGGCATACTGTTCATTGAAAGTAAGAGAAATGAAAGGAATGGGGTGGGCAGGCTGGTGCTGGGTCCCGCTTGGGCACGACCCAGATTTTAATGATAAAACTGACCTGAGACCAGGCCCACTCCAGGGGCTGAGTGTGTGACACACTCAGGGCTTTACACGCTCCCTGGCACGTGCTAAGCGCTGTGTGTGCGGAAGCCATTGCTGTCTTTATGGCATTACTGTCCATGTGGCCCTCAGGTGTGGCCCCACAGGACCAGGCCACCTACATCTGTGAAGCTCAGAACGTCTTTGGGAAGGCCCAGGCTGAGACCCGGCTCACTGTCACCGGACATGGTTTGCTGGGACATCTGAGCGCATGGGAGGCAGGGAGGCGGATGCACACCCCTGAGGACAGATACGTGCATGGCCAGCGTTCAGGGGCAGCATCCTCGGGGCCTCTGAGCTGCTAGGATCCTCTGTGCTGTTCCCTGGGGCGGGCAGTGGCACCCCCACCCGAGGTGGACGCTGTGTCCTCTCCCCACAGCACCCCCACAGATTGCTGGCAGTGCCTCTACCGTGCGCGTCCTGGAGGGCCAGCCGGTGTCCCTGCCGTGTGTCATCCTGGCTGGGAAGCCCCTCCCAGAGAGGCGCTGGCTCAGGGCCAGCCGTCCTGTGAGTGCTGGACTGCTCGGAGTGCTCTGGGCGGTGACTCCCACGGTCTGCTCCACCCCCTGCTCTGCTCTGCAGCTCTTCAGCTTTGGGGTGTCCTTTGCTCCCTCTCTCTTTGCTGCTCCCACCAGAACCTTCTCTGGCAGTGTGTGGATGGCATCTGTCACTGCTCTGCCTGGGCTCAGGGCTGCTGGGCCCCTGGGGAGGGTGACCCGACTTGCTGCCTCTGTCACCTGCTCTGATGCGACCTCTGTGGTCTAGGGTCTGTCCCAGCCTCAGTACAAGGCTGGACACACTGGTTGCCTTGCTGATTCACACTCATTAGACTGCCTGCACCTTAGGGCCCTGCACCTTGGGCTAAGAAGGGGCACATGTACTCATGGAAAGCTCCACTAGGTGACAGGATGTGGACATCCCAGAGGGAGGCGCTGTTTGTTCCACTGCTTTCCCCATTCCCCAGCTCCCAGCAGACGGCGGGGGCTCTGTCCGGGCTGACGGCAGCCTCCACTTCGACCGGGCCCTGCAGGAGGACACAGGGACCTACAGCTGTGTGGTCACCAATGCGGCTGGCTCCCAGCACCGAGATGTGAAGCTGATTGTCCAGGGTGAGCCTTGGGGGCCCCAGAGTGCAGGGGAGACACGTAGCTCCACTGGGAGCTGGACACTTTGGTTTAAAGAAATTGCACAGATAGCAAATATCCCCTGAGGGGGATGAAGGAGACGACTTAGAACTTTCCTATAGTAGCTGGGCGGGTGGTGCGCCTATAACCCAGCACTCAGGAGGCTGAGGCAAGAGGATCCTTGCAAATTTGGCAATAATGATCAGAAAAGGAATGTCTCTGGGGGCTCATGTCCTCCCTTGAGCTTTTCCACCCTACATTGGTTGATTCCATGCAGAAATTGCGGGCTGGCCATGCCCTGCGTGTGTGCTCATAGACACCCGTGCTGTAAGAGTACACATGCACACGCCTGCTACACAGCACGTTACGTATCCTTTGGTTAAAATTTTGTGTTCTTTATACAAATTGTATGCAAATTCTATCTCCCTCACTATAAATTCTTTACAAGTACAATATTTAAAAACTGAGGGACTGGTGGGATAGCTCAGCAGACTAAAGCACCTGCTTAGGCAGACTTAGGCAAGCACAGGGACCATGGTTCAATCCCCAGCACCACATGCCGGGCTGGCCGCAGAGTCCAGGCGTAGCGGTGCCTGCCTGTAGTCCCAGCGCTGGGAAGGCTGCAAACAGGAAGACCACTATGAGTCCGACCTGCATAGTGAGACCATGTAACAACCAAATATATTTTTTTTTAAAAAAAGCAAAAAGCAAAAAACAAACAAACAGAAACCCAAAACAAAACAAAACAAAAACAACTGAACCACAAGCCAGGCACGGTGGCCCACACATGCCTGTAATCTCAGCACTCCCAGCACTTGGGAGGGTGAGGCAGGAGGCTCATTGTGGGTTTTGAAACCAGCCTGGGCTACAAAGTGAGCTCAAGGACAGCCTGAGCTGCATATGTAGATCCTGTCTGAAGAAAACAAGCGAAACCAAACACCCACACCACAGTCACTTCTTGTCCTTGTCTTGCTGCCTGTGTAGTTCCTTGACAATGCACTATGGCTGTTTTTGTAATTTCCTAAGTATGTCGAGATTTTCTTTGCTCATTTTGTTAGTTTCATAGAACTCCGGAGGGATAACAGGATGATCACGTAGTTGTTTGGTTTACGGAGAAAACCAAAACTCCGCAAGGATTAGGTTGAGCTGGGTGTGGTGGTGCGATGTCTGGAACCCCGGGATTCTAGGAGGCTGAGGCAGGAGGACTGCAAATTCCCAGTGGCTTAGGGAGACTCTTTTAAACTACAACATGAAGAGGGCTGAGGATTGGGCTGGGTGTGACGGTCCTGGGTTCAAGCCCTGGCACCACAAAAAAGAGAGGGGTGGAGTTGAGTGAAGAGCCGGCTATCCTGGCTCCCCATAATTCCGGTTCATAATCCCAGTCACAGTTGAGCACATGGCACATGCTGGGCAGTGATGTTTTTCACCCCAAGTTCCACTATGCTGGCAAGGAGGGCCAACTCCAGGGCCTGGCACGGAGGAGCGAGGCTGCTGTGGCTGGGGTTGGTCCTGTCCCCGCTATCTGCTGTCCTAGCCACTCCCTAGCGCTGGCCACCATCGTTTATACGCTTCCATCTAAGTGGCCCCAGAATGTTTGTTTTGGGCTGAGAACTCTGCTCCCTGCCACCTCTCACCTGTCTGCTATCATGGATTCTCAACATAGAAACCAGACCAAAATCCAATTATTACATTTTCTGAGCCTTTATTACCGGGCTTGACCATACTCACGCAGGAGAGGACCAACGGCCAGGAGCCTTAGAAGGATAGCGGTTTTAAAGGGAGAAACCGCATCCTGTTTGGCAAACAGATTTGTCACTTAACATAGAACAGTACCTTTAGGGACAGCGTGACCGTTGCTCAGCATACATTCTTTCTGGGAGCATTGTTTAGTTCTTGTTTAAGGCATATCTGTGAACAGTGCTCCTGATTGCCATAGCAATGCTTTTCAGTTGGTTTTGTACAGTTAGAAACCTCTCGACCTTTACTATTTTTTTTTTTTTTTTTTTTTTTGTGGAACCAGGGATTGAACTCAGGCCCTTGCACTTGCCAGGGAAGCGCTTATTCTACTGAGCCATCTCCCCGGCCCCTCGACCTTCACTTTGATTTGTTTTGTAACTCTCGGTCTATTGATGATGTATCGAGGGTACGCCGAGCCTCCTTGCGGTCTTACAAGGAAACAGGGCCACAGAAAGCTGAGCGGAGGAATTTTTGCCTTTGGTTTCCCATTAACCCTTCGCCTCTGCCCCCAAGGCGTGAACGAGGCGCCCACATGAACTGTGTTCTCTGCCAGCCAGGGAGTGTGGGCACTGAGGTGCTGAGTGGTTTATCCATGGTCCCCGAGCGAAGAACCCCCCCGTGCTGGTTCACTGTGGAGCCCAGGCTGGCCTGAAACTCCTGGCGATCATCCTGCCTCAGCCTTCCAAGTGCGGGGGTTATAGGGGTGCACCACTACGCCCAGGCTGGGGGCGGATTTAACAATGGTCAGACCATGGTGGCCGTGGAGATGAGGGCATTTTTATTTTCCTGTTGAATTTTAAGAACTTTAGGCTTTGCACAGCTGGCTATTTACCATCTTTCAGCATCCAGTGTCCGCGTGGTGTGCGCGCGGAGCACGTCCACTGCCACACAGCCTCCGTGTCCTTCTCTGGGACCCTTTCCCCTCTAAATCCCGAGCTCCGTCCCCACAGACGCTCCCTCCCAGATCCCTCCCTGGCGACCTCTGTTCTCCTTATGTCCCTGGTTTTGTCTGTCCAGGTGCTGCCTGTCAGTGGGACCAGGCTACTTATCCTCTGCGGCTGGCCTTTGCCTGGTACATCCTCCAGGTTCTGCTGAGTTGTAGCTGGATCTGATTCTCTCTCTCTCTCTCTCTCTCTCTCTCTCTCTCTCTCTCTCTCTGTCTGTCTCTGTCTCTGTCTCTGTCTCTTTGTGTCTCTATCTGTCTCTCTGGTTCTCTCTATCTCTGTCTGTCTGTCTGTCTGTCTCTCTCCCTTTCCCTCTTCTTCTCCCTCTCCCTCTCCCTCTCTGTCTTGGGAGTTGAACCCAGGGCCTTCCCACTAAGCTACGTCTCAGCCCCCCTTTTTTGTTTACTTTTGAGACAGGGTCTCCCCAAGCCTCTAAGCTGCATAGGCCTGGCCTGAATTTGCTGTCCTCTTGCCTCAGCCTCGCACAGTGGCTGGGATGACGGGTGTGCTCCACCATACGTGGAATTTCTTTTGGCGGTGCGGGGGTGGGGTGGGTGGGGCGCAGAGTACAGGAATTGAACTCAGGACTTTAAGCTTGCCAGACAGGTGCTACAACGCTGAACTACCTCCCCAGCCCTTAGACTGGATTTTTTGGAGAAGCAGTTTTACAGCCAAATGAGCAGAGACAGAGATTTCCTGTAGACCCCTCCCTCTCACACGCACAGCCTCCCTCATTGCTGACGCCCCCCCCTTGTTACAAGGGACAGCCTTCACAGACACATCGTCCCCCAAGA
Organism: Octodon degus; assembly: GCF_000260255.1. Lineage (NCBI taxonomy): Eukaryota > Metazoa > Chordata > Mammalia > Rodentia > Octodontidae > Octodon > Octodon degus. The sequence goes on along the minus strand of NW_004524699.1, from coordinate 5,666,274 downwards.
TCCCCGTGTCACAGGGGTGTTGTACAGATGTGTGGTGCCACGTACCCACTACTATGACATCAGACCAAGTAGTTTCTTTCTCTGAAACCCCTTTGGACCTCACCTTGCCCTCCACGCCCCCAGCCCTGGCACCCTCTGACCCCGCACAGTTTCACTTTCTCCAGGCCATCATCTAGCTGGAGTCCGCTGCAATCCTTTTTAGGGCCAAGTAATATTCCACTCTGCGCTCCCTGCATTTCGCTTATCTGTCATCGCTGATGAGTGTGTGGGTTGTTTTTTCTGCCTCTTGGCTGCTGGGATTTACACTGCCGCCCACTCTGGTTTATGAAATTGGTTTGTTTACAAAAGTGCCGCCTAGAATCTATCCCGTTGCTACCCACCACGTCACCAATGAAGGGGTTCCAGCCTCTCTGCCCTGTGCTGCCTCGGGAGTTCCCACCCCAACCATCACCTGGACCAAGGTGGGTGGAGCCTCTTATCTCCAGGGTAAACTGAGTCAGCCGGGCTGGTGTGTATATGTGTGTCCTCCACTGAGGTCACCTGTATCTCTATCCTAGGAAACCAAAGCCCTGACCTCCAGGGGTCCCCACTACAATGTGAGCAAGGATGGCACCCTGGTCATCACCCGGCCATCCCTGCGGGACACGGGGACCTACATGTGCACAGCCACCAACGCCGTCGGCTTCTCCAGCCAGGAGATGCGGCTTTCAGTCAACAGTGAGTGATGGTGGGGGCCCCAGTGGGAAGGGACTCCGGGATGGACACAACCCAGCCCTCTGTGGCTGCGGGGGGCAGCAGAGTGGGAGCACCCACACCTGCCTCTCCCCACCTCTCTGCCCCAGAACCCCTGGCCTCCTTCCTAATTTTAGAATGATCGCCAGACCTCAGGGCGTTTGCATGTGCGAGTGCTTCTATTCCCTTCCTCTGCCTCAAGGGCGCTTCCCATCTGTCACCCCAGGACACCGAATGTCCCCAAAGGACAAACTGCATGCTGGGCTGAGGATGGGACCTGGAACTTCAGGGTCCAGGGCTGGATGACAAGCTGATAGCTACCTGAGTCAGCCCTTTCTAGCATTTGCTTTTAGAACCAACATTTTAAGCGCTGGCCAAATAGCTCAGCAGATTAAAGCATCTATCCTCGTTGCTGCCCACCACACCATCAGTGGGCTGGGAGTTTGATCCCTGGGCCTGCTGTGCTGGCCCCGCATCTGGGTGCAATGAGATGGCGATTAAGACTGGGCATGGCGGCGTGCGCCTGAATTCCAAGAGTTGGGAGGCTGTAAACAGGAGGATCACTACGAGTCCTATCTACGCAGTGAGACCCTATACACCCTGTCCCAAATATGAGAGAGAGAGAGAGAGAGAGAGAGAGAGAGAGAGAGAGAGAACGAGAATATTTTATTCTGCCAAAAACTTTTCAGTGGTGACCTTGCCCCTCTGCAGTGGCTGTGCACAGGGGCTTGGTTGGCCCTGCTGGGGGGCTTGTTCTGTTCTTTCTCAGGGTGCTCTGCATGCCTTCTACAAGGAGGGGGGAGGGGGGGAAGGTCTCAGCCTTTGCCACCAAGGTGACAGCGCATTGTCGCAAACCCCACACACGGTGTGAGAGCCCAGGGGAAGGGTTTGTGCAGCCTGTGGTGGTCACTACCCTGGAACAGAGAGAGGGATGGGAAGGGAGAAGGACAAGGAAGAGGGCAGGGTGGGGACGCAGAGGAGACGAGGCCCAGGTGTAGGTAGGGCTGGAGGGGACAGCAGCACAGGCGCCTGCCTGGGAAGTGCAAGCTCCTGAGTTTGATAGCCAGTAAAAAACAAAAACAAAAACAAGAAAGCCACATGCTTTTCCTGGAGCAGAACCTGCCCACTCCCAGGGTGACCCCAAGGTCAAGGGGGCAGGGGCAGTCTGTCCCTCTGGGGACTTTCTCCCTCTCCCTCACCCCCTCATGGCCCTGCCTGCTTCCCCAACAGCCAAGCCCAGGATCCAGGTGAATGGGTCGCAGGATGCAGCCTCGCCAGTCAGGGTCACAGCCAAGGTTGGAGAAGAGGTGACCCTGGACTGTGAGGCTCAGGGCTCCCCACCTCCCCTGGTCACCTGGACGAAGGATGCCCACCCTCTGCTGCCCGGCATCAACAGGTACCCCATCCCTAGAGCCTCAGCAGGGGGTTTTGCAGGGCTCTGGCCTGGCTAGTGACCCTGCGGCCCCCTGGGAGGCTTACCAGTGTCAGCACAGAAGGTGTTTACACTGGGGCCCCAGGCCTCTGTGGGACCCCAGAGGGTGTTTGAGCCCGGGTAAGATGCACCCTGAAATAACCCAACCCAAGTGTCAGGCATGGCCCCTGGGCTGGGTCTTCCTTTGTCCCTGCCACCCTGCTCCCTGGGCTTGTGGAGTTACTGCAGGTCACTTGGGCTGGGTCTGCAGCTCAGTGGTGCTCTGCTAAGTGAATAGCAAAGCTGGGGTTGGAGTTGTGCCAATGTCCCCCTCACACCCTGCAGAAGGTGCCTGGGCCCTGGCTTTTGGACTCAGCCCCTCTCCAGGGAGAAGCCAAGCTGTGGGCTCAGGCCAGTCTTTGGGGCATGCAGGGTCCACCCAGTCTGAGCTCCTCAAATTCCTGGAGCCCTTCTCTTGGTGAGGGGTGGTGTGGGCGGGCATTGGGGTGCTGCTCTGGGCAGTGATATCAGCACTGGGAAGATCCCCAAAACTGAGGAGGTCCCCGCCAGCAGGCCCTGTACCCCTCCCACCCACGCGTATCTGCCTCCAGAACATCTGTGTGGTGAGGTCTCCCAGACTTGCAGCACGTACCCCTTGAAGTGGGAGGGAGCCAGCCGGCTGAGTTGGGAGCCCCCTGGCCCTGTGGGATGGCTACTCCTCCTCCACACAGTGGGCTGGGGTGTAGAGAAGTCGGGAGCCTGCAGCTGTCCTGGAGAATGGCTGCTCCCCACGCAGGGCTGGGCGGCTGCCAGTGGCCCACTGGTGCGTGTTTATTTATGGCTTGCTACCCAAGCGGGAGCCACACGTCCATCTGCTTGCTCCTGGGGCCCCCTGCGCTCACAGGTCGGCAGGGAGCTGTAAATGTGTAAGAGCCGCCTTTGCGGTCGCCAAGTTTCACCCCACCCCTCCCTTGAGCCCTCTCCAGCCCTCTCCCCGCTTCTCTAGAGGTTTCTGACACCCCTCGAGCTGACCAGCGAGAGGAGGCTTTGCTGTGTGGGGCTGACGTCAGATCTGGGGCCGCCGTAGTGTGCAGGAACCGCAGGTGTGGCCCCGCCTGGTCGTGGCCCGAGAAAAGGGTGCCGCTGGGGAGACAGTGTGCAGGCCCAGTGTAATCAGTCCTTCGATATTTGGGCCCCAGCCCCGCTCTGTGTGCAGAGGTGTCCCAGGCAGCTTTGAGAAAACCCTGTCATACGGTCATCGCAGCTCCTTCATACCCACTTTCAGGGACATTTTTCTGTTTTCTTTTTTGTGGCTCGGGGACAGAACCTGGGGCCTCGCCCCTGCTGGGCAGTTGCTCGAGTGTGCATTGCCGCAATCTATCTGAGAACATTTTTGTCACCTGCTGAAAAGCTCATGCCCGTTCATAGCCCATCCCCTGGCCCTGGCAGCAGTGACCTCATCCGAGAGCTGTCTCCTGGGGGTGCTCCATTCTGGACACTGCACACAGTTGGATCCTGTGTGGCCTTTCATCTGGCCTCTGTCATCTCATATAATGTCCTCCTCAGGGTTCAGCCCTGCAGCCACGTAGGGCAGGGCGTCCCTCCTCTTGGTGGCTGAATGCTGTCCCGTCTTGAGGCCGGACCACCTTCTGCCTATCCGACCACCAGTGTGTGCACACGCGGGCTGTATCCACCTCAGGCGACCGTAAACCGCCTCACTTCAGCTGCTTTTGCTTCCTTATCTAGCCTGTGTGTTCTCAAGACTGTGTCCCTATAGCTGCACACAGGAGATGTGGCTCCTTCTGTCCCCACAGAGATGCACTTGTAAAATGGAGATTTCAGATCCCTGTGACAGGCAGATTCCAGGCGGTGGGTGGGGATCACCTGCTGTCTCCTGCTCTGTCCTCCCCTCCCCTCTTTCTTCCTCTCTTCCTCCCCTCTCTTCCCCCTTCCTCAGCTCCTTGCCACTGTTTCTGGGAGCTGAGCCTGTCTACCAGCCTCAGGACCCGCCGGGCCCTCCATCTGTGAGGGGCCATCTCAGTGATGTCCCTCATTCCTGCTTATCGCCCTCGGCTGGCCATGAGCTCCTTCTTCCTTGGTGAGCTATCTTGGAACTCAGCCCTGGGGCGGACCCGCTCTGTCCTCAGGCCTCTTCCCCACCCTGTGCTGGGCACTGGGAGCCTCCTCCATAACTCTGGGTGTAGACACAGTGACACACTGTGCTGAGCCCCCGAGGCCTTTGGCCAGGAGTGACCGGGTTGGTTGTGGTCCTGCCTGGGCCTCGGGGAGGAAATGGAAATGGGTGTGCGGGGCTGGAGCCCGACGTCCTGCCAGGGTGGAGCCTAAAGGCACACACGGAGCACATGTAGACACGTGCTGACCTGAGCTCACTCTGGACATGTGTGTCTCTGGTGGTCGCAAGCCTTGCATGCTGTGGAGGAAGGAGGCGCCCGTGCACCTCTGTCCTGCCCTCCTGCGAAGCTCCCTTTCTTCTACCCACCCTCTGGCCCAGCTTTCTTGTCCCAGCACAGAGCAGTACTCGTCCCCCTTGCCTGCCTGTTGCTAGGCTGCCGTGTGTTTGGGGCTCATGCCTGCTCGCCAGTTTTCAGTTGTTCTAAGTCATTTCCTTGGGGATCGCCCCAAAAGCACATGGCCAAGTCCAAGGGTCGGAACGGCCACTGACCGGCTCAATCCATGGGACCGCTGTTTTTGAGTGTCCATGTGGTATAAGTGCCCACCATCACAGCCCACAGCATCCACCGAGCAGTGCCACATGCCCTGGATGTGCAGGGAGGGAGCTGGAGAGAGAGGCCTGGGGACCCCTCAGCCCATCCCCGCCTGAGGTTCAGGAGGCCCATCCCCCTCATCTCCATGGTGGCCAGGAGCATCCGAGACTTGCTCCAGATGCTGTTTCTAGGCAACTATGTTTGTTTGGGATTTTGAGCTAAGGCAGCTGTGTGCGGTCCCAGCCAGCCAGGGTCCCACGCAGGGCCAAAGCCCAAGTCCCAAACGGGAGGGGCAGGGGCGACGGGACGCTTCAGTCTGGACATCACTGGGGTTTTCCTGCTGTCACCGCCCTTCCCAGCCTGCTCCCTGGGAGGCTTCCGCCCAATCCCCCCTGCCCAGTTAGCTGGAGACAGGCTGCAGCTGCAGCTGAGTAGGGACTGCACAGCTTCGTCTCCGTGACCCTAGCCTTGTCCTCTGCGGAGCCACCCAACCGGGCACACAGCTCTTGGGCGGCACTGGGTTGCTGGTCCCAGGCTTGGTGTGTGTTCTGTATCTCTCCGATCTGGTGTTGGCCCTGTGGCAGGGGGTTTCCCCCAGCATGGCTTCCCATTGGTGGCTTCATTGTGGAGTCTTCAGTGTAGATAGCCCTCAAAACATTTTTGAGCACATACTCTGTACTGGAGCCTGGGCACACCTGGCTCACCCACCACAGAGCCACTAGCCTTTGCTGGGAATGACAGATGCCTGGATCAGGAGCAGGTGACCAGAGCAGGGTGCCGTCCGAGCCCTGGCTGGAAATGGGATGCCCTCAGGTGCGGGGATGAGGCTGTCAGGACTCTTTCGTCTCCGGGCAGTGTGTAGCCAGTGGGCAGCCTTGCTCCCGGGGGACCTGGCGGGGCAGGTGGTGCCTCCCACAGCGAGGGCTCAGCCGGATGGGCGTTGTGAACAGGAACCCCCCACCTCCTCTGGGCTGTGAGGAGTCATTCACGTACATGGGATGGACAGTGCCACTGGTCACAGTGGCCACAGGCGCCTCCATGGTGCCTCCCTCCCTTCCCGCCCATGTTGTCTCCGAACATGAGGCACAGAATAGGGAGAGGTTTGGGGAAGGAGGGAGAGAGAAGGCGTGGGCTTCCCAGAGCCCCAGCGCCCATCCCGTCCAGCCCATGCTGGGGCCCCAGAGCTGCTACTTTGACTTTTCCCCGGACTTCAGAGCCTGGGTTAGGGGTGTGGGGGTGGCCTCCCAGTGCTGAGGCACTGCAGGGCGTCCTGGGACCCTTGTCGCACCCTGAGTGTCACTGAGTGTATGTGTTGGCCTGAAGCTGACACGCGTTGATGGTGAGCGTAGCTGGGTCTGGTGATTTACCTTAAAGGGAAGCTACGGACGAGCAGAGCCACTTTGGGCCACCCGAGCCACCATGTCTATCTGTATAAACATTCACGCCAAAGGTAGCAGATTAATCAAGTGTGGTGTGCTCTAGCAAGGGGACGTTATACAGCAGTGAAGATGAGGTAGACCAGCCCACATAGGCTGAGGCCACCGACGTGTGTGTCTGCCACGTGCACAATGACGCTGTGTGGGGCTGTGGACTCACTGTCCTCAGCATGGCACTGTGCTGCGGGTGGCTCCTTGGCTCTCCCGGAAGTCCTGTGGAGGGAAGGCTCTGCTGCTGGCTCTGCTCGCCCGTCTCTGGTGACCCTCGTGGCTGCCCGGAGGGCTCAGGAGCACCTGCCTTGCAAGGGCTAGTGGGACAGGCTGGGAAGCAGGGCAGGAAGTTGTGCTGAGCATGTGCTGAGGCCCGGCCCTCAGGGTCCCCTTGGGGGCCCCAGCTCCTTGCCAGCTGCTTGCTTTCCGGGCCAGCTGGGGTCACGCTGCAGCTGTGCCCCCATTCTATGGGGTAGGGGCTACTCAGAGCCTGTGCACGTGGGCTGGTGATGTCATGTCTGCAAGGGCCCCTGGGGTCCAGTCCAGCTGCTAGAGCCTGAGGGGGGGTTCTGGGTACAGGCGGCAGGGGGAGCACTTGAGCAGGTGGGCCATCCTGGGGGAGGGGTGGCACAGCTCCGGCTAGGGAGCCCTGGAGTCCCTGGGATCAGGGCCAAGCGGCCTGGCACCACGGCACGGAGGACCTCACAGCCGAGCCCAGTGTAGTCGCAGGTGCTGGTGGTGCCTGTTGTACACCGGGGCAGTGGATGCCACAGTGATTGTGCATCCAGAAAGGGCACAGGGTGTGGCCCTGGCCCAGGCCTGCGCACCCAGCCTGGAGCTGTCTGCCTGGCTCACCAGGAGGGGCTGTCTGGCTTGGTGTCTCACTGAGCAGGGGCTGGGGCTCATGGGCACGGCCTGGGGCCCGGAAGGCTTCCTGGAAGATGCAGTGGGTCATGTAGAGGTGGTCTTGAAGCCTTTGTCTGGGGGGCGTCAGGGTCTCACAGGTGCCCTGTCCCTGCAGCCACACCCTCCTTCCGTCCGGGTCCTTGCGCCTGGCACCGGCCCAGGTGGGTGACAACGGCCAGTATGAATGCACCGCCAGCAACCCCGCCGGCTCGGCCTCGCGGCACTATGTTCTCGGGGTGCAAGGTAGGACCCGTGGGCCCCACAGTCCGACCCTCTGTGTCTGTGCCTGGCCCCTGGCCTAGCCCCTGGCTCAGTGCTCCTGTCCTTTCTCCTGGGCACCTTTCTCCTGCTTTGCACACCTCTGTCCTCCTCTCTGCCCTGGGCCTAGACAGGCCACTCAGAGGCCCTGAGAACAAGACCCAGGGACCTAAGGTGGGGCACTTTGGGGCCCGTGACAAAGGCCCTCTGGAGCACGCTGGGCCTCCTTCCTGCTGGGGTCCCAGGAGCAGCTGTTCTCTGTGGTGACTGGGCTGACGCCACGCAGAGGAAGCCAGAAAGTGCCTGTCACACACACAGAGGCTGGGAGGTCGTCACCCCTCAGCCCAGACAGGCAGGACCAACTGTGGCCCAGCTCACAGGCAGATTGCACAGTGGCCAGAAATGGGGTGCTTATGGTTTTAAATGGGGGGGGGGTCGTAGAACAAAAAAGCTAACTGCCTTCTGGTGACCTCAGGGAGCTGCGTCGTCCACACACCACTGCAGGCGAGCACAGGCTTAGCGGGACACAGGCCCTGTCCCCTGGGCAGTTGGCCCTGCCGGTGACGGGGGTGTCTGGTGTGTGAGCCCTAAACGAGCAGCTGGCCGTTCCTTCAGCACAACACTGGCCGAGCCCCGTCCAGGCGGATGCCTGTCATGGGGGCGGGGGCTGGGGGGGCAGTCAAAGCCTGGAGAGGAGGGGGCATTTACACAGGCACGGGAGAGATGGGGCTGGCACATGCACCTCTGTGCCCTGCTTGCCCACCCTCCCAGGGCTCTCACCTCTGGATCCTACTGAGAAACAAGAAGGCCTGCCCATCTGGGTCCCCAGGAACCCCTGAGCTCCTGGTCATACCCCCAGTAGGAGGGAGGGGTGGGAAGAGTGACGATGGCCAGGTCCTAGGGCCCTCCTGGGCCCCAGTTCCTAAGACGGAGAG
>NW_004524699.1:5640164-5656269 GCF_000260255.1 Octodon degus | reverse complement strand
GTGTGACCACTGGGACCCAGGGGCTCAGGGGCTCCCCGCAGCAGGGCTCTGGGTCCACCGTGCTATGCATCCAGGTGGGATGGACCACAGCTGAGCAGTGGCAGGGCTGGGACTGGGGCACAATGCCTGCTTGGCAAATGTAAAGTTCTGAGTTCAATTCTAGGTACCAAACCCCCACCACCAAACTCTGAGGCCTCTCCACAGCTTGGAGGCCTGACTCCTGGGGCCAGAGGCATGAGAGTCTCCAGGAGAAGCTGAAGGGTCAGGAGACACATGTGTGATGTGTGTATGGGGGAGTTTTGGGGTACACCCACGCCTGCCTTGGTGCTGTGTGGATTGCTAGGGCCGGGTCACTCAGGGACTCTGTGGTGACTGCTGGGTGGCACCACTTAGTGATCTGGGACAATCACAGCCCAGCAGGTAGCGGGGCTGCATACCTGCTGTGCACTAGGCCTTCAGGTGCATTGGCTGGTGGGGGGCAGGTGCCAGCCAGCCCAGCACGCAGTGTGTCAGAGGGGACCGTCCAGGGCCGTGCTACCCGTGGTGGCGCCGTGTGTTGAGAAGTGGTTGGGGCCAAGCAGGGCACAGGGCAGAGCCTGTAACTTCTGTGCTCACTTAGCCCTGCTGCGTGCCAGGCATGGCGCGGGCAGCTGGGGCTCAGCAGGGAACAAAGCGAAGACCCCACGCTCGTGGGAAGAAGTAGGGGGCAAAGAAAATGCTGGTGGCAGAGGTCGGAGTGGGTGGAGTGCAGTTGATTCAGGGCAGCAGGGGCCTCCCTGGGAAGAAAGGATCTAGGAAACAGGACTGTGTGTGGGCCCCATGGGGACCACGAGGACAATGTGGACAGGTGGTGGTGGGCGAGGGGTGGCACAGGCTGCAGCCCTGGGAGCTGGTGACACGCGGGGAGATGCAGTAGGGCCGTGCAGCTGTGCAGAGGACGATGTTGGGATCTCTGTGCTCAGGAATCTGTGCTCCTGCCAGGGACCCCCAAACCGCAGGTCACGTGGCACAAGGGCCCATCTTCAGAGCCCCTGAGTGGCCGGCCGGGTGTGGCAGTGCTGGACGATGGGTCCCTGTTCCTGTCCTTGGTCTCACCCACCGACAGCGGAGACTATGAGTGCCGGGCCACTAATGAGGCAGGCTCTGCTTCCAGGAGAGCCAAACTGGTGGTCCACGGTAAGAAGGGCTCAGAGCTACGGCTGGGCATGAATGGCGGGGACCCAGGGGCAGGCTTGCCCCGACCTCCCACGGAGGCCACCTGGCTGGGCTCCGTAGTGGTGCCAGGGTCTGATGGTAACACTGGGTCCCCAGGGCCTAAGAGCCCACCACAGGGAGGGCACAAAGTCCTGCCTGCAGATGCCAGAGGAGGGCAGAGCTCCCTGCTGCCCCTGCTGCCTGGGCAGACCTGCGCAGGCTATGTAGGAAACAGCAGGAGCACTCGGTGGCAGCTCACTGGTCCTTGCAGCTGCATCCAGGTGAAAAGCAGAGGAGAGGCCCAGAGCCCACAGTTGGGTTCAAACCAAGGCGTTAGTGCTGGCATTCAGGGAGGCTGAGGCAGGAGGATCCTGAGTTAGAGACCAGTCTGGGCTACAAAGTGAGTTCAAGGCCAGCCTGAGCTGCATAGTGAGACCTTGTCTCAAAAATACAATAATAATTAATAATAATAATAGGAGCTTGCCGACTGAGGAAACCTATGGGGTGGGCTGGGGCTCCCCCTGCTGGTAGATGAGCGGAGCAGCCCCTGGGCAGCACCTGTCCCATCATCAATCCCTGCTTGGAAAGTCTGTGGGAAGAAGAGACGCTCACTCTGGGGACCCAGTTGGGTGGCTGTGGCACCAGGTTGGGAGCAGAACTGGATGCAGCCAGGACTCCAGCCTCTTGTAAGGCCGAGTGGCAGTGGCATCCACTGGGTCCCTCTGGGCTGTGCCTGTACCTGGGCGAGGCTGCTGTGGCGGCTCGCGGGATGGGCAGATGTGCGGCTACCAGGACAGTGAATGAGTGTGGGAGTTGGTGCTGCCTGTCCAGGCTGACAGGACCCTGGGGTGGGGGTCGAGGAGGTGGGAGGCAGCTCTCTGCTTCTTCTCGCTCCCTCAGTGCCCCCCAGTATCCGGGAGGAGGGGCGCAAGGACAACGTGTCGGGTGTCGCCGGGCAGCCGTTGTCACTGGAGTGTGACGCACATGGCTTTCCAGCCCCTGAGATTGCATGGCTCAAGGATGGGCAGCCGGTGGGTGTCCCGGGAGTGTGGCGGCGGGACAGGCTGTCTGGAGGGGGCCTGCCGAGGTGTGGTGTGAGGTGTGACCACATCTGTGGGCGGTGGAGGGTGTGGTCCTGGTGTGACTCCTGCCTGGCTCTGGTTGCCAGCCGGGCCTCGGTTTCCTCATTGCCAATGGGCACTGCCCGCTTCCTCGGCCTCTCCTGCCCAGATCCCTGAGGCTGGCAGCCGCCACCTGCTGCATGGGGCCCGGACCCTCCATTTCCCCAAGATCGAGGAGGCTGATTCCGGCCTTTACTCCTGCCGTGCCGAGAACCAGGCAGGGAGCACCCAGAAGGACTTCAGTCTCCTGGTGCTCAGTGAGTGGCTGGCAGAGGCTGTGCAGACCTGCCCCTGTCCCCCAGAACCCCCAGGCAAGGAGCACATGGACAGACCCATGACCAACCCAGTGTGGCACAAGGGGAGCTGGGCAGACTTCCGAGAACCGTGGGCTGGGGGCCCATCCATCTGGGGCTCGGGAACTTCCTCAGAGGACAGTGCTGTGGGGACCCACACAGGCAAGGGCTCCGTGGCTGACAGGGTCCTCTGGGTCTGAGCTCTACACTCCTTTCACCCCGCAGTCCCCCCTTCCATGCTGGGAGCTGGGGTTGCACAGGAGGTGCTGGGCCTGGCTGGTGCTGACGTGGAGCTGGAGTGTCGGACCTCAGGGGTCCCCACACCCCAAGTGGAGTGGACCAAGGATGGGCAGTGAGTAGCCTCCCTGGTGGACACAGGGCTGTGCTCAGCCTGGGGCCACTGGCTGGGCCCTGGGAGGCTGAACTCTGAGTGATCCTGCTGGCGGGAGCAGGGTCTTCCTATTGTTCAGCAACCTTAAAAAAAAGAGCAACTAGCTGAGAGTGGTGGTGCATACCTTTCACGCCAGCACTCAGGAGGTTGGGCAGGAGGATCATTGTGAGTCTGAGGCCAGCCTGGGCTCCAAAGTGAGCTCAAGGCCAACCTGAACTTCAGAGCGAGACCCTGTGTCAAAAAGACCAAACAACAGCAGCAGCAGCAGCAACAATAACCACCACCTAAGATATTTTAGGCAGGATTCACATAACACACCACTGTCCAACATAAAGCAACTGTTCAGCAGCCTTTAGTGCACACACAGCATTGGGCCACCACGGCCAGTCTGCTTCCGGAGCGTGCCGTCACTCCAGAAGAAAACTCTGAACCCGCTAGTGGCCACCTCCCCCTTCCATCCCCAGCCCCAGGACGCCAGCAGCCTGGCGTTCCCACATTTGCCTACGCTGGACAGTTCTTCAGGGTCAGACTCTAGGTAGCCTTTGGTGTGGCTTCCTTCCTTGGCAGAATGTCTTCGAGGTGCGTCCTTGTCACAGCAGGGGTCAGCATCTCAGACCTCTTTGTGGCTAAGCAGCTTTATCCATGCGTGGGCAGTTGGTTTAGTGGCCTCTATCTGTGGGTGTTGGGGGTGCAGCCCGCCGGCTCTCACTGACCGGGGGGCCCTGGAGCCGCCTGTCGCACCTTCACTCTGCCTGAATAACCGTGCCTGCTTCACATCTCTCCAGGCCTATCTTTCCAGGAGACCCTCGCACCCAGCTCTGGGAGGATGGCCAGGTCCTGAGGATCGCCAGCAGTCACCCGGGGGATGAGGGTCGGTACCAGTGCACGGCTTTTAGCCCAGCGGGCCAGCAGACCAAGGACTTCCGGCTCCGCGTGCACTGTGAGACCCGACCCCTTCTGGGCCACCTGCTGCTTGTGACACCTCCTGTCTGCTGTCCCTGCCAGGGATGGGCTGATGAGGACAGGCTTGGGGGGCCTGGGGATAGTCCTCTGCCTGGGAAAACCAGCTAGGAACTGGGGAGCATCTGGCCTGGGCCCAGGGCTCCCCAGATTTCTTTATGTGAAAGAGATATTTATGATCTGAACTGTAAGTGGGAAGCCAGCGGCATGGCACGCACCATCCGTGGAAAGCAAAGCGCCAAAGAGAGGCCTGGTGTGCCAGGGCAGGGCACCAACCCAGGCCTGCTCCTGTGCCGAGGGGGAGCCTAGAAAGGGCCTGAAAGGCTTGGGGCACAGTGGCCCCCAAGAGTCTTAGGTTCTGGGATGCAGTGTCACCCCCCACCATTCCCACCTGCCCCCCGAAATCATCCTAGTACCAGAGCCCTGGGAAAGCCTTGCTCTAGTCCAGCCCCTCATTCCACAGATGGGGAGCCTGAGGCCCAGAGCGGGGACAGGACCTACCCAGGGTCATACAGTGAGTTAGAGGCAGAGCGGGGTCCCCAGACCCTCGGTGGTGACTGCACTTGCTTTCCACACCAGCATGTCCCCGAGCTGGCCCGGCTGCCCATCCTGACACTGCTCTCTCTCCATGCCCTGTGTCCTCCCGTTCGTACAGGGGAAGCCTGTGACATGCGCTTGTGGCCCACAGGCACATGCATGCTTCCCTGGGGGAAGACACTGGCCGCCTGTGAGGGGCACCTGTGATCCCCACCTGCTGTGTCCTTCTCAGCACCCCCCACCATCTGGGGCTCCAATGACACCGGCGAAGTGGCTGCCATGGAGGGACGCCTGGTGCAGCTTCTGTGTGAGGCCCGAGGCACCCCTACCCCCGAGATCGCCTGGTTCAAGGATGGGACCCCGCTCCCCAGCAGCAGCAGGGTGGTCTCCACCAGGGGTGGCCGGCAGCTACAGCTGGCCCGGGCCCAGGGATCGGATGCTGGCATCTACACCTGCAAGGCCAGCAACCCTATGGGTGTCACAGAGAAGGCCACCAGGCTGGTGGTTTATGGTGAGCAGCTGGGGCATCGGCAGTGTGTGGGGTCACCTCGGCTGGGCAGCAGGAGGGATGCTGGACCCAGGCAGCCTCCATCTGGCCCCAGAGGTCAGTGTGTGTGGTGGGGGTGATGCTGAAGTGGTCGGAGGTGACAGGGAAAAGGGACCAGGAAGCCTTTGGGAGAGAGGTGTCGGCCTAGCTCCTCTAGCATCTCCGTGCAGGTGGGGAGACCGAGGCCCAGGGCAGGGGCTGTCTTGGGGTGCATGGCAGAGCTGAGTCCACGCTCTGGACCTCCCCCAGGTTCAGGGTTCTTTGCTAAGCTGACCTCAAAGACCTGGGTTAGTAAATTGCTGGGGCTTATTGCTACTCTGGGAGACTTTACAGCACGAACTGGTTTAACTGGCTGGTGATAGGACTTGGTCTCCCGTGTCCCCATGGAAGATGAGCATGGTGAGGCTCTGGGATGGAGTGGTCAGCTCCGGAGGGACTGGTCACAGCCCCAGCTGGTGACCTCTATGTCACCTGAACCTCAGGGATGGGCTCTCAGGACATTTGAGGACCCTGGAAGAGAGATCAGCCTGGGAGGTATGGGCAGGCCCGTGGGGAGTTGGGGTGGAGATGAAACGTGTGTGTGTGTGTGTGTGTGTGTGTGTGTGTGTGTGTGTGTGTGTAACATGTCGATATTATCCCTTAGTTATTGTGGACTGAACAGGGCTGCAATGTCCCAAACAAGTGGACAGCGAAGGCTTACCTACATGGGCCAAGTGATGTGATTTTAGGGCTCCAGGAGGAGGCTCTAAACCCTCTCACAGAATTCGACATCCTCTGGGGGCTAAGACCAAGGTCTTCTCTGGGCTGCTTGTATTTATTTAGTTAGCAGAACAAGGGAGAATAATCCTGAAGAAGAGCAGGAGCAGCTCCAGGGCTTCCCCAAATAAGGCACAGTGTTAATTTAGGAGAGCTGTGTTGTCTCCAGGAAAGTCCCCACCCAGGAGGGAAGTGTCTGCAGCTGCCGTTGAGCTTGGAGCCGGGTGTCCCTCACTGTGGCCTTGTCATCTGAGGCTTCCCGGCTTCACCAGCCACTACAGGCCTCAGTGGGACCAGTGGCTCACAGCGGTGCACTTACTTTGAGTCCACTGCCCATCTCCATCAAGGGGCCTCGGCCAGGGACGGACTCACAGGGGAACATGGAAACCAGTTGGCTAGCTTAAGTGCTGCTCCGAGCTGCTTCCCGGTGGTCTCCACTGTGTGTGTGTGTGTGTGTGTGTATGTTCTATATTCAAAGCAGCTTGGGAGGCAAACAGGGTTGAAACGCACCTCTACTCCTAATCCAAGGTTTCACTGAGTTCCCTGGCAATGGGTACCTCCAAAGATTAAGAGGCCAGCTCTTCCTCTAGCTTGGCTGCAGTGGGTTCTGGGTTTACAGATCCAATCCTGTCCCCTTGGCCTCCACTGGCTAAGCCAGGAGCCCCCCAAAACACACCTGAGAGTCACGGTGTAGAGATGCCAGGGCAAGTGGGTGTTCTGTTCATGATGAGCTCCGAGGGGCAGCACAGAGAGAGCCAAGACGGAGGGCATCCTTGGGGGGAGGGACAGGGAGGCTCCATGGGGCGGTATAGGGCAGGGGTCCCTGTAGGCTGAGCAGGGAAGGGCTGCTTTGGGGAGGCTACCGAGGCTCTGAGTACCCCTGCCTCCCCCCTAGTTGCACCCACCATCGAGGGTGCCCGTGGAGGGCCGTACGTGGTGCAGGCTGTGGCCGGGAGGCCCTTGGCGCTGGAGTGTGCGGCCAGAGGCTTCCCGCCCCCCACCGTGTCCTGGCAGCATGAGGGGCTGCCGCTGGCCGAGAGCAACGGGACCTGGCTGGAGCCGGATGGCGCACTGCGGCTGCAGAGCCCAGGGGAAGCGTCCGGGGGGCTGTACAGCTGCGTGGCCAGCAGCCCTGCGGGCGAGGCCGTGTTGCAGTATGCTGTGGAAGTACAGGGTGAGCCGGCCAGGACAGCAGACTGCTTCCCACACCTGCTGCTCCCCAGCAGTTTGTCCCCTATGGGGATGGAGGGTGGTGATGTCCCCAGTGTCCCTGTCTTGCGTGACATGGTTGAGACCTCTGAGCTTCTGCGGGGATCGCCTGAGTCCTCAGATCCAGAATCAGCTCCTGCCTGTGTCCTGGGGATGGGTCGTCCGGGTGGAGAACACTGTTCCTTCTGTCCACGGGATGGAGACTTGTTAAGGACTGCAGGGCTGGTATGGGCCTCTGGTTGAGCACCGGCCTTGCGGTGTGGGGCTGTGGGGCTGATCCCAGCCCCTAAAGAGCAAGAATGTCCCTAGACCAAGCGAGCATGGACGCTGTCCTGTGTCCCCAGCTCAGGCCACTCAGCAGGCATTCCCACTGTCTCCTCCATGCCAGCCCACAGGGGCAGAAGGAGAATGCACAAGGCCAGCAGGACTCTCGGGGCTCAGTCTGGAGGAGGCAGCCGAAATAGATGGGCTTTGACTCCTGCTTTGACCATGGTGGGAAGACTTGCTCAGCTCCAGCCACCAACAGTGTGTCCTGCCCACAGTACCCCCGCAGCTTCTGGTGGCTGAAGGCTTGGGCCAGGTGACTGCCATCGTGGGACAGCCCCTGGAACTCCCATGCAGGGCCTCAGGCTCCCCGGTACCCACCATCCAGTGCGTATGGGGCACAGGGCTTCGGCTGGGTGGGAAGAGTTCAAGCTATGGGGTGGGTGACGTGAGCAGGGAGCTGCTCCTGGTTCCCAGGGATGAGCACCAGGCTGAGCTGGGAGGGACAGCAGGGGTGTGTGTGTGTGGGGGGGACAGGAAGCCTCCTATCCCGTCCTGGAACCACCTTTCCTGGCCTCAGGCCAGCCTGTGCCCGGCCCACCCTAGGTGGCTGCAGAACGGCAGCCCTGCAGAGCGGCTGGCAGGAGTGCGGGTCTCCTCTCAGGGAACCCTGCTGCACATTGACCACGTGGAGCTGGGCCACGCGGGCCTCTTTGCCTGCCAGGCAACCAACGATGCCGGCACCGCAGGGGCCGAGGTGGAGGTGTCTGTGCACGGTGAGCCGTGTCCAGGATTGGGGTGGTGGGAGGCTTGAGATGCCAGGCGAGTGGAGCCAGAGGGCACTGTCAGCCGGGAGGGACAGGGGCTCATCTCCTCCGGGTAGTGGCCAGTCCTGAATGTCCCAGTTCCCTGAAGAGATGCAGATGTGAGAGGCTACCTTTTGTCAGCTACTTAGCATGCTTGTCATCTGCCCTGTCCAGCCCTCGGGCCTGCTCCCTTCCCGGCCTCATCCCCTACCCTCTCTTCCTGAGACCACATGGAACCTCACGCAGTCCTTTAAATACCTCCACACCTGCTTGCAGTCTCATGGAAGAGCCCCCCCCACCGCCTCCATACTAGGACAGCCAGTCGTCTCTGCTTCCTGCTCTGTGGGCTCCATAAAACCAGTTCACAGTTGCCTTTCTCTGCTGGGCACAGATTAGAGGTTCATGAACATGTGTGTGGATAGATGATGGATGATGAATGGTGGATGGGTACATGGGTGGATGGATGGATGGATGGATGGATGGATGGATGGGTGGGTAGGTGGATGGGTGAGGGATAGGTGGGTGGTTGGATAGGTGATAGGTGGGTGGGTGGGTGGATGGGTGGTGGATGGGTGGGTGAGTACATGGACAGATGGGTGGGTGGATGATGGATGGAAGGAAGGTTGGTTGAATGGATGGATGAGTGGGTGGATGAGTGATGGATGGATGGGTGGGTATAAGGATGGGTGGGTAGATGGATGGATGGGTGGATAGATGGTTGGGTAGATGGATGGATAGTTGGGCAGATAGGTGGATGAAAGATGAATAGATAGTATGAGAATTGGATAAGCAGGTAAGAGTAGGCAAATGAGTTGATGGTTACATAGTTACATGAATGACAAGTGACCAGTGAGTGATGGATGGATGGATAAATGAGGGGTTGGTGAGTCCGTGGGTGGATAGAGGGATGGGTGGTGGATGAATGGGCGGGTAGATGAGGTGGTGGATGGTGAGTAGATGGGCAGGTTAGTGGATGGGAAGACGGATGGATGGATGGATGGATGGATGGATGGATGGATGGGTGGATGGATGGGTGGATGGGTGGATGGATGATGGGAGGGTGGGCGGGTGGACAGGTGCTGAGTGGATGGGTGCAGAGGCAGGTGGAGAGGTAGGAAGGTGGAAGGACTTCGGGGCAGGCAGAGGACTGGTGGGCGATGACTAGTCGGTGGGTGGGTGGGTGGGAGAACGCCTAAGGGAAAGCTCTGTTAGCTCAGCCTGCAGCTCTTCCCTCTAAGGCGGGTGCTTGTGGGGGGAGTGTGGGGCAAGCTAGAGAGCAGACCTGGGTGAAGCCCTGCAAGCCACCCCTTCACCCACAGGCATCAAGGGGTTGCTGGGTACCCCTGTACCCCTCTTTAGCCTGACCCAGGCCCTCCCTCTCTCCCCCTACCCAGAGCTCCCGACAGTCGATGTCATTGGGGGTGAGAATGTCACAGCCCCTTTCCTGCAGTCCGTGACTCTCCAGTGTGTAGGGGCTGGCACGCCTACCCCAAGCCTCCGCTGGTGGAAGGATGGGGTGGCCCTGGCAACGTCAGGGGGGACCCTGCAGGTACATTTAGGAGCCCCAGGGTTGGTGGGACAGCTGGGACATGTGGAGGAGCGGCCCTTCATGGGTCCTGCTGGCCCTGTGCGAAGCCTTGGTAGTGTGGGGGTGGGGCATGCACAGAGAAGGCTGGGACCCTCAGGGGTCCTGAGGTGCTGGCATGGAGAAAGAAGGGGACCCTCTGCCTCTTTCAGCTCCCTGGAGCCTCAGTTGTTTGGGGGGGGAGGGAGTCACGCGGGAGATCAGAGGGGCCTGGGAGCCCCAAGAGCTGGCCCAGGCTTCCCGGCACACTGCCTGCCTTGGGGGACACCAGCTACCTGGCTGTCCCCAGCCTGGGCCCTGTGGCTTCCCCGATATACTCTGGCCTCTCCTCCTCCCCCAGATCAAGAAGGTGGACCTGAGGGATGAAGGCATCTACACCTGCACCGCTACCAGCCTGGCTGGGGAGAGCAAGAGGGATGTGGTGGTCAAGGTTCTGGGTAAGGACGTGGCCGCGAGCAGAGCCGGAGGCCTGGGGTGGTGTGCAATGCCCGTGGGGCCCTGGCTGTCAGGTGCATGGTTGCAGAGATTTTAAAATCACAGTGTGTGTCCAACTTGGGAGGACGTGGGCAGCCTGAGATGGAACCTGGACAGCTGCCCTGTGGCTCCTGCCTGCTTTGGGCGGCAGGCTGTGCCCAGCTTTGTGCCTACCTCAGCTCATTTGCTTCATATTGTGGGTCCATGGCACCCTTGCCAGGGTGGGCAAGTCCCTGCCAGACCGCGCCCCTCCCCTGGATCCTGCTCTTGGCCTTTGGAGGTCTGGCAAGGGGCACTGGAGTGGGCGGGATGAGAGATACCCACTGTCCCCAAGCTAGGTCAAGCCTGTCTCCTCCTAGTTCCTCCTAACATCGAGCCAGGCCCTATCAACCAGGCTGTGCTGGAGAATGCATCCATGACCTTGGAGTGCCTGGCTTCAGGGGTGCCTCCTCCCGGTAAGGTGCTCCTCTTAGGGAAAGCCCTCCCTAGCTGTCCTCATAAACTCACCCAGTGTGTGCCAGGCACAGAGCTTTGACCTGGGCTCTGCAGCAAACCTGTGGGCTCTGCTCAGTTTGCACTCCAAGGGGCAGCCTGGGCTGGGGGTGAGAAACAGGACCCTCAGGTCCCCCACCTCATCTCTTCTCTGGAGCAGCTGCTGAGGAAGGGCTGGGGGCTGGGGGCGGGCATGGGTCCTGGGCATAGAAGCAGCACGGGGTTTGTCAGGAGAGGCCATCCATGCCTCCCCTCCGGGCCACCACCCAGTGGTCCTGTCTCAAGTACCACCACCTTGTCCTACCCCCCTCCTTTCCTAAAGCACCCTGGCCTTCTCTAATGTATGACAGAAAGCAATGCCTCCCAGCAAGCTTCCTGGGGTTGCGCCTGCTCCCACAGCCTGAAGATCCAGCAGCACTCATTGCCTCTTTGCTCTCTTCTCCAGAGGTCTCCTGGTTCAAGGGCCACCAGCCCATCTCTGCCCAGACAGGGGTGATGGTTTCCGCTGATGGGAGAAGTCTCCACATTGAGCGAGCCCGGCTTTCTGATGCGGGGAGCTACCGCTGTGTGGCTTCCAACGTGGCAGGCAGCACAGAACTTCAGTACGGCCTCCGGGTCCATGGTGAGCTGCCCTGGGGGCACTGGGGCCCTTTGCCAAGGAAGTATCTTGCTTTCCACTTGTCTATTACCCGGTCCATGCATCCATTCATTTTAAACTCAGCTAACACATCATCCCCTATCCATTACTCACACAGCCATCCACTTATCCATTTACCTGCCCATCTACTCATCTATGCATCCATCCTCCCATCCATCCATCCATCCATCCATCCATCCATCCATCCATCCATCCAATCATCCTCCAATCCATCCATCCATCCTCCCATCCATCCATCCATCCATCCATCCATCCATCCATCCAATCATCCTCCAATCCATCCATCCATCCATCCATCCATCCATCCATCCATCCATCCAATCATCCTCCAATCCATCCATCCATCCAATCATCCTCCAATCCATCCATCCATCCATCCATCCATCCATCCATCCATCCATCCATCCATCAATCCTCCCATCCATCCATCCATCCATCCATCCATCCATCCATCCACCCATCCATCCATCCATCCAATCATCCTCCAATCCATCCATCCATCCATCCATCCATCCATCCATCCATCCATCCATCCATCCATCCTCCCATCCATCCATCCATCCATCCATCCATCCACTCATCCATCCTCCCATCCATCCATCTATTCATCTATCCATCTATCCATTCATCTATGCTCCCACCCATCCATCCTCCCATCCATCCATCCTTCCATCCATCCTTTCCTCCATCTATTCATCTTCTGTCCAACCACATTTATTGAATACTTGCTCTTAAGAAGTCCCTGGCACTGCACCCTGAATAAGAAAGTTCCAGAAAAATTTAGTCTACTGTAGGACTTAGTAATTAAAGCATGACTCAAAGCACAAATTTATGACACTGTGATGAGAGCTAGGAAATGTGAGGTCCACTGCATGCTGGTCGCTGTGGCATCCAGGGGCCTCTCTGATAGCTGAGACCTCCAGGGCTTGAACCTGCAGAGATGCAAAGAATTCAAGAAACTGAAGGGAGGCTGGAGGCTTACAACAGAGACAGAGGAGAGGTCAGGGCTTCCACTCTCCCTCCAGAGCATCCCCATGGTGGATGACTTCCTGCTGTTGATCCCAGCCTAAGTCCAGGAGCTGCTTCCTGGCTGGCTGACTCTAGGCAGGTGGCTTCCTCTCTTTGTGCCTCAGTTCCCAGAGGTGGAACCCTTCTCTGGTGGTGCTCAGGGAAGAGATGAACAGCTCTGAGAGCGGTGGACTGGCTGCCTGGTTGGGCTGGCTGTCCCCATGCCTTTGTGGGTATCCTGTGTGCCTCAGCTCACCCCCTGTCCCTTGTCACCTCACTCTGCAGTGCCTCCCCGAATCACCCTGCCACCCAGCCTGCCAGGCCCAGTACTGCTTGGTGCGCCTGTCCGGCTGACGTGCAATGCCTCTGGCGCTCCCAGCCCCATGCTGATGTGGCTGAAGGATGGAAACCCTGTGTCACCAGCAGGGACCCCTGGCCTCCAGGTCAGCGAGGATGGGTGGCCCTGGGAGGGTGAGCTGGGGCTGGGAACTCAGGGTTATGCTGGGCCCAAGCTGCCCTGCCTGACATGACGTGTGCCAGCCATCTATGTCGCCCAAAGTTTCCTAATTAGCACATTCAAAAAGTAAAAGTAGGGCTGGAGAGATGGCTCAGTGGTCTAAAGCACCTACTTGAAACAAGCTTGGCAAAGCACAGGGACCGCGATTCAATCCTCCAGCACCACATGCCAGCCAGCCCCGCCCCCTGGTGGGCTGAGCTGGCCACACACACACACAATAAATAGATGTAATAAATAAATAAATAAAAATTTTTAAAAAAAAAGTAAAAGTAAATGGGTGAAATCCATTTTAATTCGACAGTGGGTCCAGTACATCACAGGAGCTTGCATCGCCCTGTGATCAATGTAAACATTATCTCTGTTCATGCTAACTCTGAACTGCATTGTATATTTTACTCAGTGTGCTTGAACTTCAGTGTACAGCGAATGTTTACATTTTAAAATATATTACAACAAAAGGCATTGCTATTAATTCCCTTTAAAATCCTCTCCCTTGCTTTGAACACATTGATCCCATCGTCCTTGCTACTTTCTGCAGCAGCTCTGGAATCCTCTTTCCTGAGGGTCTTTACTAGGTGTGATAAAAAATACAGTGAATGAGCTGGGCGTGGTGGACATGCTGTAATCCCCACACTTGGGAGACTGAAGCAGGAGGACCCTTGTAAGTTCGAGACCAGCCTGGGCTACATAGTGAGCTCAAGGCCAGCCTGAACTGCACAGCGAGACCTTGTCTCCAAACAAAGACCAGACATAAAAATAAAAGTACAGCGAGTGCTGCTGTTGAGCGCCATCCGAAGGGAAGGCCGCTTGTGAGAACACGGCGCTGTGCCTCGTCCACTAATCGCTGCCTCTCACGCTGTGCAGCCCTTGCTCTTTTCCAAAGTCAAAGTGACCGTGAAAAGTTGATTTTTGAATCAGTTCGGTAGACTGAGGCAGCCACGACAGTGCAAGTACGTCATTCAGGAAGGAGGACTTCCAGAGCTTCTGCAGAAAGTGGCAGGGACTGCAGAATGCTTAAGTGTTCGCAGTGAGGGGGACGATTTTATGGGGTTTCACAGTACTGTGTCTTTTACTGTCATATTTCTAAATATTTAAACATTACCCATTTTTTATTACATCTTGTACATTTGTGACCCCTCTCAATTTGGAAGGGTCGCCTCAAAGGCTCATTAACTGCATGTGGCCTGTGTGCTCTGGTGGCACCTGTTAGGAGGGTGGCGGAACTGTCCCCACCCAGCTGAGGTCCGGGCCAGCTCCTGCCTTCCCTGCCCTGTGGTGGTCCCTGAGGGTCTGTCTGTGTGCCTGGCAGCAGGGCCAGCTTGTGGGAGGCGCTGATCCTGTGGAAGGAAAGCGCGGGTGACCTCCTGATACAAGCTTTACTCTGGGGACACAGGTCTTCCCTGGGGGCCGGGTCCTCGCCTTGGCCAGTGCCCGGACCTCCGACTCGGGCAGCTACTCCTGCGTGGCTGTGAGTGCGGTGGGTGAAGACCGCCGAGATGTCACCCTGCAAGTCCATGGTGAGAGTCAGGCAGGTGGCCCTGTGGTCTAGGCCCCCAGCTCTGGGGTGGGTGTGGGTGGGGGATGGTAGTGGGGGGCGTCCCCAACCCCAGCCAGAGGAGTGAGAGTGGCTGAGTGGGCAACACGCCTGTTCAACACTGTGGCCACCATCGTGTGGGGTCAGTTGGACCCAGGACCTGTCCTGGAGTGAGACATCCCCAGTGGGTGGGTGGGTGGCGCCTGGCAGCCAGAAGCTCCATGTGCAGGAAGTCATAGAAGGAGCAGGAAGGAGCAGGAGGGGCAGTGAGCAGCCTGGAGACTCTTGGTCTTCTTGAAGTCACTTGGGGGTGATGGTCCCCTCCAGAAGGGCTGAGGTGACAGCAACCCTGGCCCTTGCGTGTCATGCATCTGGGGTTTGACTCCTGCCTGTGGTGCCTGGAGCCAGTCACTCTGCTCCAGGGAGCTCCCTGTGAGATGGGGGGGAGGGGAGTCCCCAGGCAGGGCACCATGGGGTTCGCAGAGCCAACGGTGACAGAGTGCTTGCCTTTTACTTTCCTCTTGTGGGTCTCATGGGGGCCGCAGAGGTTCAAGCGAGGACTCCAGAAGTGCAGCCCTGGTGGGGAGCAGGAGGCGTTCTGCCCCAGCTCTCTCTTTTTGGATCAGGATCAGAGGTGACAGCACCCTGTGCCATCCCCTCCACCTGTGTCACTACAGTGACTCTCTCAGGGTGGGGGTAGGGGGGCACTTTCATTTCACAGAGGAGGAAACAAGCCCAGGGTGCGGAGATGTCTCTGGGCTCCCGAGAGCAGGTGATGGAGCCCGGGCCTCGCGCCTCAGGCCTGCTTTGGGGATTTTCTTTGCTGTTGTACTTTTGTGTTTTTTGGGTTTTTTTCTCTCTTGCTACATAGTCCAGGCTGGCCTCAAATTTGTGGTACCCTTCCTGCCTCAGCCTCCCCAGGGCTGGGATTGCAGGTGTGCTCCCTATCTGGCTAGAATGTTTAAAGATTAGGATATTACTTTAATTTTTGGATGTCATTTCGAACATTGTAGATTTACATGCAGTTGTGAGAAGCAGTGAGGAGAGGCCCTGAGCTGCCGTCCTTCGGCTCGCCCCGTCCTGGGGACATCCAGGGGCTCTAGGGCAGCCCCCTTGCCCCATAGAGTGCGGCAGTGCCACAGTTTCCCTCACAGGGGTGCACAGGGGCCTCCTTCAGAATGAGGACAGCTCATCCCAGTGGTGATTTACACACACACACACACACACACACACACACACACACACACACACCTGGGTTGCTGGGAGTGGCCAGCCTAATGCTGGTATGGACCATCTCCCCCGTCCCACACACGCCTGCTGTCCCCTACCCCCACAGTGCCCCCGAGCATCCTTGGGGAGGAGCTGGCCATCTCTGTAGAGGCCAACCAGTCTGTGACCCTGGAGTGTCGCAGCCACGCCGTGCCCCCACCGGAGCTGAGCTGGCGGAAGGATGGGAAGCCCCTGCGGCTGCGGCCTGGCATCCGTCTCTCTGAGGACAAGGCCTTGCTGGAGGTGAGTGGCCGCCCAACGTGGACCAGGCTTCCCTTGGAGTGGAGCTGCCCAGGCGCTGCAGAGCCTGTGGGGGCCCAGCACCCCAGGAGCATCTGGCTGCCTCACTGTGACAGCAAACCCTCCTGCAGGAGATTTTTTTTTTTTTTTTCGGTACCAGGGATTGAACTTGGGACCTTGGGTAGGCATTTATGCCACTGAGCTATATCCCTGGCCCCCTTTCTTTCTTTCTTTCTTTCTTTCTTTCTTT
>NW_004524699.1:5622460-5640064 GCF_000260255.1 Octodon degus | reverse complement strand
TTCCTTCCTTCCTTCCTTCCTTCCTTCCTTCTTTCTTTCTTTCTTTCTTTCTTTCTTTCTTTCTTTCTTTCTTTCTTTCTTTCTTTTTTTTTGCTTCCTTCCCATGTCAGGCTCTGACCCCATGTGCCATCCTCATCTGCAGGCCTGGGATGTGGGGGCGAAGGGGAGCCACTGAGGGACACTGAGGTGTTCCATGCACCTGGGGGCCAGGGGTTCTGGGAGGGAGCTTGGGGCCCACTAAGGTCATGTGACATGGCTGCAACTACAGGGACGGTGGCAGGGGCAGTGGGCACCTGTCTTGGCTTCCCCTGCTGACAGGCATCTCTGCCTGGGGCAGGTGACCAGGGCAGAGGTGGGGGATGCCGGCCGCTACACCTGTGAGGCTCTGAACCATGCCGGTCGCTCTGAGAAGCAATTCAGTGTGAACGTCTGGGGTGAGACCAGGTCCCGGGTCCCAGCGAGGGGCTGCCCTGCACTCCCTTCCCTGTCCAGCCTCCGGCTCACCCCTCTCTGCTCTGCCTCAGCGGCTCCAGTGTTCCCTTTGAGGGAGCCCCGCGCCCTGGTTGTGATGGAGGGGCAGCCCGCCAGGCTGTCCTGCGAGTGCCGTGGTGTCCCCTTCCCCAAGGTCTCCTGGAGCAAGGACGGTAGGACAGCCATCACTGCTCTGCCTGGCACAGGGCTGCTCTGCACACCGGCAGCTTCGGGCCACATTCGGATGTCCCTTCTGCCAGGAAGCCCTCCCTGACCCCCAGGGTGGCACGCAGCACCCTGTGTGGCCCTGTCCTGTCACCCAGCTCGGCCCCTCTGTTCTGTTCCTCCGTGGGTCAGTGAGGCCCACTGCCTTGGCACTAAGTTCCACGTCGGTGCCAGCTTCACCAGGTGCTCAGGCAGCCCAAGATTCATCTCACCCACACTCACTGACAGCCTGTCCGTGCCAGTTCCTGTTCTAGGTCCTAGGAACACAGCAGGGGAGAGAACAGACCCGCCCCCACCTGCCAGGGCTGGGGCCATAAAAACTAAGCTAGTGACTTGGTGACTTAGGTGACGAGAGCTGTGATGGCAGAGAAAGCCAGGGAGCAGATAGATGTGTAGGCCTGGGGGTTTCAACCGGGCAGTAGGGACGTTAGACCAAGCTGACTTGAAGAGGCAAAGAGAGGAGGCAGAGGATGCTGCAGAGAAAATCGTTCGGGCCATGGTGGTGCAAAGGCCCTGGGGCAGGAAGGAGCCACGCATGCGTCTGAAGCTGCAGCGAGGCCAGGGGCGGGAGCAGAGCCAGCAAGGGGGCAGAAGCAGGGGACGGTCAGCAGTACAGTGGAGCTGGACCAGCGGTTGTCATGGGAACGTTGGCTTTTACCCCGCCAATGAGTAGGCACTGCAGGGCTCTGGATAGAAGTAGCATAGGCTGACCATGCTGGCAGGGCAGGTTGTGCCAGGGGCCAACTCCTGAGAAGCAACAGTGCTGGCCAGAAGCCAGGGACCACAAGGTGACAGGAAGTGGCCAGGGCCTGGATGTACAAGGTGTTGCCGTCTGGAGTTCAGTTGTTCAGAGGACTGAGGGGAAGGCAGAAGATTGGCGGGTGGGTGTAGCAGTTGTCACCAAGGTGGGGGAATCTGAGGCAGGAGCAAGCACCTGGCACCTTGAAAAGCCAGAGCAGGGGCTTTAGCCCAGCACTCCAGGTCTCCCTGCTTCCCCTGTGGGTCAGTGACAGGGTGGGCTGTGGGATGGGGAAGACTGATGTTGCCTCCAGGGAGGGCTTCCTGGAGGAGGTGGCATCCCCAGCTGGCTCCTGTAGGATGAGCAGGAGTTGGGATGGATGAGAGACGACAAAAGGTCCCGGCCTTGCCCTGGATGGGGGCTTCTCACTTCCTGCCACAGGTCAGTTGCTACCTGGGAAGGAGCCTGGCGGGGAGCACCTGTCAGTGGTGGGACGGCTGCTGTACCTCGCGCGGGCACAGCCGGCACAGGAGGGGACATACACGTGCGTGTGCAGCAACGTGGCTGGGAACAGCAGCCAGGACCAGCAGCTGGTGGTGCACGGTGAGCTGCGCCCCAGCGTGCCTGTGGGGCGGGGACCAGGGAGCCGCCCCCTCTGCAGGACTGGGTTCCCAGGATCTTGGCAGATAGATGGCTGGGTTCTCACTCTGTGGCATGAGGGCAAGGGCCCAGAGAGGCCAGGTGACCTGGCCGGAATCACACAGCCAGTGCGGGCAAGGGGTGTCAGAGGCCCAAGCGGTTGCACCCACCGCGTGCCTGGCGCTGGCCAGTGCTTGGTGCCTGAAGGCCCAGCGCCTTCCCTGATGCGTGTTCCCCGCCCAGCTCCCCCCCAGATCGCCGGTCCTCGAGAGCCCCTCACGCACGTGTCCGTGCTGCAGGGCGGAGAGACCACTCTGGACTGCAATGCCACGGGGAGGCCACAGCCGGCGGTGACGTGGGAGCGGGATGGGCAGCCTGTGAGGGCCGAGCCCGGCCTGTCGCTGCAGAACCAGGGCCAGAGCCTGCAGGTGCAGCGGGCGCAGGGCGCCCACGCAGGACGGTACAGCTGCGTGGCCGAGAATGCGGCGGGGCGCGCCGAGCGGAGGTTCGCGCTGTCCGTGCTGGGTAAGGCTGGTCGGGGCTCTGCTGGGGCGCAGATCCGCCCTGCGTGTCCTTCCCTGCGGCCAAGTCTCTGTCCCCAGACCCTGGAGGAAGGGGCCTGGGTGCAGACACGGAAAGGCCGAGTAGGAGCTGCGGGCTGGGGAGCTGGAGCAGCGCCTGCACTCCTGTCCATTTCTGAGAGCCTCCCGTTTGCTGGGCTGGACAGGAGAGGTGGCCATAGCCTTCGGGACATCACCCTCTGTCAGGGGACCCCGGGCCTGCCCCGCCCCTACTCTAGCACCAGATCCCACCCTCCAGGGCGTGGCCCAGGGAGGGTGGGTCCTGACAGCTCCTCCCCCATGCAGTACCCCCTGTGCTCGTGGGTGACACGGACACCCTGACCAACGTCACAGCCACCTTGCATGAAGCCTTGACACTGCTCTGCGAGGCCACAGGGGTGCCGCCCCCTGAAGTGCGCTGGTTCCGGGAGGAGGAGCCCTTCCAACCCCGGGAGGACACCTACCTGTTGGCAGGTATGCTGTCAGCCATGTCCTGGGAACCAGCCTAACTCCTTCTCTCCATGACATGACCCTGACCTCTGACCCAGAGCCCCAAAACACGAGGCAGGGGAGCTCCCCCTGTGGATGGGGAGTTGTAAGTTCCCACTCTGCTCTGCTACTGGTGAACATTTTCACAGAAAAGGTGCTGAAGAGAACTGCTGCCAAGAGAGGTTCTCTGGAGGGACCTTCCACAGCACGTAGCTGACTTGA
The DNA here is from genome assembly GCF_000260255.1 of Octodon degus. Classification (NCBI taxonomy): domain Eukaryota; kingdom Metazoa; phylum Chordata; class Mammalia; order Rodentia; family Octodontidae; genus Octodon; species Octodon degus. Next base: position 5,636,719 of record NW_004524699.1, on the reverse strand, counting down.
GGAAGTGCGGGTCTAAGCACCTGCCCCACAGCTGACGCATCCTCCCCCCCAGCTCGGTCTGTGATGGTTCCCGCTGGTGCACACACCAGAAACTGAGGCTCACTACCCTCCCTCCCCAGGAGGCTGGATGCTGAGGGTGACGCATGCTCAGGAGCAGGATCGAGGTCTCTACTCGTGTCTGGCCAGCAACGAGGTTGGAGAGGCGCGAAGGAACTTCAGTGTGGAGGTCCTGGGTATGTGGCAGCACTGTTCCCACCAGGGCCCCAGAATCCTTGGCCTCCTGCCTGGGAGCTTCCAGGCCCAGGCAGAGAAGAGGAGAGGCCAAGACTTGTTACCTTGACCTTATCCAAAAATCTCTGCTCTGAGGCCACTGTGGATCTTTCCAGAAGCAGCAGGACCCACACACAGTGGAAGGGGATCACTATTTTCTAGGGCTTGTCAGAGCGGCACTGAGCTCTTCCTCAGCCAGCAGGAAATGTTCACTAAACCCACTGCCCTGTAGAAGCAGGCGCCAGAGCATGGGGAAACTGAGGCTCAGGGCATTATGGAGGAGCCCTGGGCTCTTGGCTCTCTGCTCTGTGGTTGTGCACCCAAGTGGCCAGCCCTGGTTGGCAGCGGGCATCTCCTCCCTTCTCCTAGTTCCTCCCTCTATAGAGAATGAGGGTCTGGACGAGGTGACCAAGGTGCCCGAGGGACAGACTGCCCAGCTGATCTGCAATGCCACAGGTAAGGGCCTCCTCCCTGGTGTCCTTCCCACCCCCGCTGACTGTACGTCTCAGCCTCTAGGGCCTCCACCAAGAGTCCTTGGCCGGCCCCTCATGCCAACACTTCCTGCCCTGCACTCGCTAATGGGGTGTGGTCTGCTGAGAGCTGAGATCCTGGAGGGATCAGCTTCTTGTCTCCATGGTTACCCATGTGCACAGAAGAGCCGGCTGCCATTATTGCTTATGGGATGAAGGATGGATGGATGGATGATGGATGGATGAATGTAGGATGGATGGATGATGGATGATGGACAGACAGGTAGATAGATGGTAGATTGGACTGGCTCGTAAGTGAGTAGGTAGCTGGCTGGATAGATGGATATCCAGGTAAATGGGTAGGAAGATGGATGGATGGATGGGTGGGTAGATGGATGGATGGATGGATGGATGGATGGATGGATGGATGGAGAGTTGGTAGATAGGTGGGTGGGTGGGTGGATGGATGGGTGGATGGGTAGATGGGTGGATGAGTAGATGGATGGAGAGTTCATGGATAGATGGGGGGGTGGACAGAGAGAAGATGAATGAGTGGACAAGAGGATGAAAGGAGCAACATGTGGCTGTCTTGTGTGTCTGAACCAAGTTGTCTCCACCCCCCAGTGAGGAAGAGGCAGGCAAAACCCAGGGAAGGGCCGGGGCAGGCTTGCTGTCACCTCTGCTACCGCTGTACTTCCTGGGCCTCTGGCTGAGCTGGTGTCTCCATGTCCTTGTTGTGGCTGTGAGCAGCCTCTGACCTCTGGTCCTTTGCCTCAGGCCACCCACAGCCTAACATCACCTGGTTCAAAGATGGCCGGGCACTGGCTGCTGGAGACACCCACCACATCTCTCCGGACGGAGCCCACCTGTGGGTCCCCCAGGCCAACCTGTCTCATGCCGGCCACTACTCCTGCATTGCCACCAATGCTGTGGGGGAGAAGACCAAACACTTGCAGCTCAGTGTGCTGGGTGAGCTCTGAATGTCCCTGGCCACCCGGGTGCTGGTGGGCGGTGACCGGCTCCTTAAAGACAACAATAACGAGGATGATGTTGGCTGCAGCGAGGCATTTCGTTAAATCTTCTCCATGAGCCTGGGAGGTGGCAGATGAGCCTGTCCCCAATGTCATGGTGAAGCTCTAAGGCTTAGAGTGGTGACGTGGCTCAGAGCCAGGACATCCGGCCCCCAAGGACCTTGTGCCACATGCTTTCTCCCTCAGCAGAAGAAAGAGAAAATGGACCAAGCGCGAAGGCGCAGGCTGGTGCCATTTGTGCTGACGTCTGCTTCTAAAAATGCTGGGTGTGACAGGCGGAGGGCCAGGCAGGAGAAAACTTCAGAGGAAACTTTCAAACCAATGGAAGTGGGTGGGGCGACTCCATCCAGCAGAGAGAAAGCTGCCCCCAGACTTTCCCCAAATCAGGGAGGAATACAAACCAGAAACACAAACAGAAGAGGATTGTGTTAAATTAGATACACTGGGTGCTGCAAGGTTGCAAGCTATTAGGGAAACTGAGATAGAAGTTACCCATCTTTCCTGTGAGCACTGGCCAGCAGTGGGCTGCTTGAATTTAGCCCTGAATTCAAGTCCAGCTGCGTAGAGCATGGATGCCTCTGAGCCTCAGTTTCCCGTCTGCGTGAGGCACGCGGCTGCAGCGGGAGGCTAAGCAGCTGGGCTCACACCTGTCCTGGCCCTTGGTCTGGGCTGAGATGTGTACCCAGAGTGCCCTCCTGCCCACCACAGTGCTGCCCACCATCCTGGGGGCCACCGAGGATGGTGCTGGTGAAGAGGTGACCGTGACCATCAACAACCCCATTTCCCTGATCTGTGAGGCGCTGGCCTTCCCTGCCCCCAACATCACCTGGATGAAGGATGGGGTCCCTTTTGAGGAGTCCAGGAATATCCAGCTGCTCCCAGGTGATGTCCTCTGGGCAGGGACCTCGGGGCATGGGTGACACGCATCAGACAGGCTCAGCCAGAGCTCATGGTGACTGTGGCACTGATCCCTGAGCAGGGACACGCGGGCTGCAGATCCTGAATGCCCAGAAGGAAGACGCGGGCCAGTACACCTGTGTGGTCACCAATGAACTGGGGGAGGTCACCAAGAGCTACCATGTGGAAGTGCTCAGTGAGTCAGGGACCCGGGCTGATGCCACCATGTGGCTGTGGATGCTCCTCCATTCTCCCCCCACCCCCACAGTCCTGAAGCTGCTCAGAGTTGGGATGCTGTCGGGACTCAGCCTTCTCGGGCCTCCAGGCTCCCAGGCCTGATGTCCTTCCACAACCAGAGGGTCTTCCGCTTGAGAAAGAGTGGCCAAGAATGGCCCCAGACACCACCCTAGTAGCCACCTGACTCAGACCTGTCTGTGGCCATCGCAGACAAATGCCTCGTCCTTTGAGTGGGGTCTGGGACTGGGGTCTGGTTGGTGCCTAGGACCCCCATTCCTCCACCCTCGGGAGCCAGGCCCCCCTTCTGGAGCTGATCCTGTGGTTCCTCAGTCCCCCTGTGATTCTTTCAGTTCCCCCTTCCATCTCCAAAGACGACCCCGCGGGGGAACTAGGGATGAAGGAGGTAAAGACCAAGGTCAACAGCACCTTGAGCCTGGAGTGCGAGTCCTGGGGCTCACCCCCACCCACCATCAGCTGGTACAAGGATGGGCAGGTGAGCCCAGGGGACCCTCGGGCAGGCACCTTGGGCTCCCCCTGGGTCTGTGTGAAACCGTCCAGAAAAGTTAGAACATCTGCCCACAGCTGTCCCAGGTCCCAACCTGCCTTTAATTTGTGATGTGTTCATTTTAATTTAACTTTTAAAATTTATTTTGCAATCCCTTTATATTGAGCTATATCATATCCCCGACCCTTTTTGAATTAAAGACTTTTTTAAAAAAAATGTGTTTAGTACAGAGTCTACAGGGTCTTGCTACACAGATTGGACTCATCATGATCCTCCTGTTTTTTAGCCTACCAAGTGCTGGGATTACAGGTGTAATCCCAGTCTCCTTCATCATCTCAGTCAGTCTCCACCACGCCCAGTCTCCTTCATCATCTCAGTCAGTCCCAGGGTGGGGCTGGCATGGCAGGCTGGGGATCGAACACCCAGCTCTTGTGTCTGCCTAAGCAGGCACTTGAATTTGCTGAGCTATCTGGCCGGCCTCCAACCCCTTTTTAATTTTTTAAATGTATTTTTGTTTTGAAACAGGTTCTCACTGAGTGGCTAAATTTCCCAGGCTGGGCTTAAAGTTATGATCCTCCTGCCTCAGCCTCCCAGACTGCTGGGCTCATAGGCTTAGCTTAGCCCACCCTTCCGGTTCCGGTTCTGGCTGATAGGCGCCCCTTGGCCTCTCCGTGGGGGACAGCAAGGGACTTTCAGCTCTCCATCCTGGGGCCATTGGCTGTGTTTGATTATTGCCTTCTGTTGAGTCCTGAGGGCTGGGACCCCACGTCCTCCTCATCTGTGGGCCGGGTAAATAGGGTGGGGGTCAGCAGAGAAGGGGTCCCCTCTCCCCAAACCCCAGGGGAAAACCATTTGGAAACTGGTGAGTGCTGTGCACCGTGAAGGGAAGCTGCTAGGCCACTGTCCTGTGGTGGCTGTGAAGGGTGCGAAGTTTTCATAGTAGAGCTGGGTATGGCGATGCGCAGCTGTAATCCCAGCACCTGGGAGGCTGAGGCAGGAGGCTCATTGTGAGAGTAAATAAATGAAAATGTATTAAAATGTGAACGCGAATCTCGGTGCTTCCTGCCTGCTTCCGATGGTCTTCCCCTCTTCCCCTGCCAGCCTGTGACCCCAGGCCAGCGCCTGCGAATCCTGGGCGAGGGCCGCCTGCTCCAGATCCAGCCCACACGGGTCTCGGACTTGGGCCGGTACCTGTGCGTGGCCACCAATGTGGCCGGGGAAGACGACCAGGACTTCAACGTGCTCATCCAGGGTGCGTGTCGCCTGCGCGGCCGAAAGGAGGCGCTGCGGGCCGGGCGGCGGCCAGGGCTTGGGGCAGACGTTTCCCACAGGGATGAGGCGGGGTGCGGTCTCTCCCCTAGTAGCAGGAGGCATCCCGCCAAGGGCCTGAATGGGCAGAACCTGGTGCTCGAATGCCCTCTGGCACACGCTGCTGGCTCATGAAAAGGCCCCAGGGAGTAGTGGAGCCTACAGTGTCAAGGCTGCTGGGGGTACGTGGGGGTCTTAGAGTCTCCTCCGCACCTTTGGCACCTTTGCTGGTGTGGACATTTTCCTCTGAAGGAAGTGGGGAGGGGAACAGGAAGTAGGCACCCACGGCCCAGCCAAGCGGCATTGGCCAGATTTTGCTTCGCGGTTCTGTTGGGCTCATGTGCGACACGGCAGGAGGAGCCCCCTCTCTGTCTCTGGTGCCTCCTGGCCAGACAGATCCTTAGCCCTGGCTCTGTCATTCTCCGGCTGCTGGACCAAAGGCTGTCACTGTCCTCTCCGGCCTGTAGTAGGTGATCAAAGCTGGCGGCCTTGGGGCCCTTCCCGCTGTAGCAGCTGCAGATTTTGCATCCCTGTGCTCTGGGAAGCCAAAGCTTTCACAGTCTCCCACCCTGGCAGATTTCTTGGGGTTACTAGGAGGCTTTGGCGACCGTTTGATGAGGGCTCTGTGGGTAGGAAATTTATCCCAGCACCTGGTGCTGCTCAGTAAGCACACATGGGTGAACTTAATTCCTTGACTGGAAGGAGCCTTCGTGTGAAATTGTGCGCCTCCTGTGCCGGCCAGGTGTCTCGGGGAGAGAGGTGGTGCCCTAGCTGGGGCTCCTCACAGTGCTGTTCCCCCTGCAGTGCCCCCCATGTTCCAGAGGGTAGGCGATCCCAGGGCTGCTTTTGAGACCCTGTCCCAGGAGGAGGAGGCCCGGGGCGAGGTGATGGAATACCGAGAGGTAGTGGAGAACAACCCGGCCTACCTGTACTGTGACACCAACGCAGTCCCACCGCCAGAGCTCACCTGGTACCGAGAGGACAAGCCCCTCTCCGCCACAGACGACGGGGTCTCCATGCTGCAGGGTAGGTTGATCCCTGGGTGATTCTGCAGTCCCAGGCTCCAAAGGAAGGGCTGGAAAATTCCTGGCCTGGTCAGACGGCTCTGGGCTCCCAGCGGAGCAGGTGTCGGCTGGCGCTGGTAGCAGGGAGCGAGTCTCTCGCTTAGCCTTCATACCGTGTCCTGCCAAGTCCAAACCAAGAGGTGCTGTAAAGGGGACCTGGGTCAGCCCCCAGTAAGCAGAGTCTACCAAGTCTGGTGCTTTGGGATCTGCAAAAGCAGGAGGTAGCCCAGATGCTGGTTCCTGGTCACAGTTCTGGAAACAAGGGCTTCCCCTGCTGGTGACCTCTGACCTACCCGCATGGCTCAGCCAAAGGCAGATCCATAGCGAGGGTCCTGACCATTGGTCCATCCCAGCTGTCACTCAAAGCCAGGCCCCGGCCACTCATCCCACCCTCGACAGGCCATTGGCATTGACCTTTTGCTCCAACCTAGCCCCGTAGCCCTAATCCTAAGCACATCATGGCCACAGTTACCAGCTAACCTGAGTTTTGACCCTGACTGGTGACCCTTCACTCCGAGCCACTGTCCCCCAGGGCTACATGTGACCCCTGGTTCAGCCCTGGTCAAGCCATGCACAGCCTGGGCCTGAGCACACGGCAGCCCTAAGTCAGCAATCAGCTAGAGGCCAGCTCCAGCCCTGCTTCAGGCCAGGCGCTGTCCCTGTCTGGCTCTGGGTCACAGAAGGCTCCGAGTGACCGCCCTCCAGTGGCTCCAGGCCCAGGAGCCTCCTTGGACACCAAGGTCTGTACCTACTGTTGTCCTGCTGCCCCCTGGGGGAAGCCTCAGTTTCTCCATCTGTAAGATGGGATGGCAGCAGAACATGGACAGACACTGTGCCAGCAAGCTGGTGGCTGCATTGGCTTTAGCTTCCTCTTCACCCACAAGCTGGGCCAAGGCGCCCTGTTTCACAGACAAGGTGGGGAAGGCGATGATACATCTCATCCCTTGCTCTTTGGTGGGGACAGTGGTCTTGCCCTGTACCTGCAGGTGGCCGGGTCCTGCAGCTGCCCCTGGTGCGGGCAGAGGATGCTGGGAGATATTCATGCAAAGCTGCCAACGAGGTGGGCGAGGACTGGCTGCACTATGAGCTACTGGTGCTGAGTGAGTAGCCCTGGCCGGGGGCACAGGACGCTGGGGACCCACGAGGGCTCCCTCAAAGGGGCCCAGTCCAGGCGTTCAGCCCCACCTGACCCCGAGGTACCCAGTGGGGTTGTGTGCTTGCGCTCTGCAGCAGGCAGAACTCGCTCACATTCCAGTAGGCTGCTTGCTGGCTGTGTGGCCACGAGCAACCCACAGTCCTGTCTGTGCCGTAGACTCCTTAGTTACAACCAGACCTGGGAGGGTTTGATGAGCAGGGTATGGAGCCCCGGTCAGCCCCCAGTCCCCAGCACTACTCCTCACCCTCCTGTCCCTGACCCAGCCCCACCCGTGATCCTGGGTGACACCGAGGAGCTGGTGGAGGAGGTGACTGTGAATGCCAGCAGTACTGTCAGCCTACAGTGCCCAGCCCTGGGCAACCCGGTGCCCACCCTGTCGTGGCTGCAGAATGGGCTGCCTTTCTCCCCAAGCCCACGGCTGCAGGTGCTGGAGGACGGGCGAGTGTTGCAGGTGAGGATGCCGCTGCTCAGGCTGTGGGCCTCCCAGGGCTTCCCTGCAAGCTGTCAGCCGCAGCGCGTGGTATCGGCTGCTCGGAAAGGCAGGCTGCATGGTCCCTGGGAGCGTAGAGGACTCTGGTGTATGTGCTGCAGTCAGAGCTACTGGGCCCAGAGCTGGTGGAAGCTGGGGGCCCCAGGCAGAACTTAGTCACACATAGGTCACCAAGGACCCCCCCACCTCAGCCACCAGTGTCCACACCCAGGGCCACCCCAGCCCAACACCCCAAAATGTCTCACAAAGCCTTGTTGGGGACTCCACCTGCCCTGAATGAGCGCCCCAGGTCACGTATCAGCTGTGGGGGAGAGGGACAGTTTCGGGGCGGCTCCCCCAGGTGTCCACAGCAGAAGCGGCTGATGCTGCCAGCTACATGTGTGTGGCCGAAAACCAGGCAGGCTCTGCGGAGAAGCTGTTCACCCTCCGGGTCCAAGGTGAGAGGGCCGAGCGGGCAGGCCCACCCGTGCTGCATCCCTCCCAGAGGGGACCTGATCGGGGGCAGCACTTCCGCACCCCCCAGTCTGCCATCCATCTCAGCAGCTGCAGGGGCTCAGGGGTGGGAGGGGACAGTGCTGAGGTTCAAGGTCATTGAGCCAGGGTGGATATTTTGGCTCTGCCGCTGATAGCTGGGGGGCCTTGGAAGCATGGCTGCCCCTCTCTGATCTCTGAGTCCCTGCGTGTTCATGGGTAGGGGAGGTGGCTGTTGGAAGACTCTTAGTCCTCAGGGTCTCAGCCCTGGCTGCCTGCCCCACCCACATCGATCTCATGTCTTTCTTTATCCCTGTGGCTGTGGGGACAGTGCCACCACGAATCATAGGCCAGAACCTGGAGCAGGTCACTGCCGTTCTCAACAGCAGTATCTCCCTCCCCTGTGAGGCCCATGCTCACCCGAGCCCCGAGGTCACCTGGTACAAGGACGGCGAGGCTCTGGCCCTGGGGGAAAAGGTTTTCTTCCTGCCTGGTGGGTAAACTGAGGCTGATGGGGAGCCACAGCTGCTTCCCTGAACCTTGAACTGGCTGTGTCTGCGGGGGGTGGGTTCAGAAGGGGGCTGGGGGCTGGTGTGAGAGGCTGGCTCCCCACAGGCACCCACACGCTGCAGCTGCCCCGGGTGCAGCCCTCAGACTCCGGGACCTACATGTGCGAGGCCCTCAATGTGGCTGGCCGCGACCAGAAAGTGGTGGAGCTCAGAGTGCTGGGTACGTGTTGTCCCCCATCACCCCGCAGTGCCCACCACTCCCTGGGGCAAGCCACTTGAGGGAGGGGAGACTGCCACTGGGTGGCTGGGACGCCCCACCCCTACCCCAGTAGGGATAGTGTTGGGCACCATCTGCCCACCCCACCCCACCCCCGCCCCTGTGAAGGCAGTAGTCCCAGGAGCTGGACAAGCTTGGGCTGGGAACTGAGCTCTTTGGCCTTAGGTAAGTTGCTGTCCCTCTTGGAGTGCTGGCTTTCCCGTCTGTAACTTGATGGCACTTTGCCGTCATCAACCGTGGGTGTGGCACGTGGGAAGCTTGGATGATGGTCAGGTTGAAGAGATGAACCCCAGGAGCCAGGCCCAGTAAAGGACCCTTCCTTCCCAAGCTCGTGTGGTTGTGGATTCCCAGCATGGTGACCATGATGGCTCATGGCCTTTGGGATCCTCCTCAGGGAGAGCTGGTCCCCTGTGTCACCAGTCACGGCTCTTGGAGGTCTCTCCTTCCTCCACTCTTGTGCTCACCTGCTGTGTGGAGTGGACACTGCGCTGGGTTCTGTGGCCTCAGAGTGGGGCACAGAGTGACGGCAGGGGCCCCATGAAGGGCTCTTCCCAGCTGAAGGTGGCCGCTTGTGGGAAGGAGCCCAGGAGACCTGTGAGCGGCTCCCGGAGGAGGCTGAGGCCCAGAGGAGACCTGAGGCTTCCCCTCCTGCCCAGCAGGCCCTGCCACCCTGGCCTGGCTCTTCCTCCAGGGTTAGGTTCACTGTGTAGCCCTGCAGGGCTCCATAGCTGTGGCTTGTGGGAGGACATAGAAGGAGCCAAAGGCTGCAGTGGGTCACTGGCTGTCTCATGTCCCCAGTGCCCCCCACCTTTAGGCAGACCCCTGACAGCCCCCAGGAGGCAATCCTTATCCGGGCCGGGGACAAGGCCATCCTGAACTGTGAGACAGATTCTCTCCCAGAACCGGTCGTGACCTGGTACAAGGACCAGAAGCCCCTGGTCCTGGGGCCATGGGTCCAGGCCCTGCAGAATGCACAGAGGCTGGAGATCCCGGTGTCTCAGGTGGGTGGCCATGGTCGGGTGGAGGGGCAGAGGCCTGGGAAGGGGAGGCGACAGGTGTGTGTCTTCCAGTAGAGACCCAGGACATATGTGGGCTCCCAAGAGTTGGAGTCCAGCCTGATCCCTGTGCTGACCTGCACTGAGCAGATCCCTTCCCTGCTGCTTGCCTCAGTTTCCCCAGATCTAGAAGTTTTCTCTAGCTCCTTCTTGCTGAGACCTGTGGCTCTTCGGGATCTGTTCCATGTGGGTTACACACTCGCAAATGCTTGCCCTCGTCCAGAATTCCCCCTGTGCCCTGTCTCCTGGTTTTTCTTTTTTTAGTACTGGGAATCAAACTCAGGACCTTATGCTTGCCAGGCAGGCCCTGTGCCATTGAGCTATCTCCCTGGGCCTGGGCTCTAATCCCAGAGAGCGTGACCTAGCCTCAGGGGAGGGGTCTTTGCGGGGTCTTGGGGGGTGGGGCTTGTGTACTCATTTCCCATATCCCTCCAGTCTCTTTGGGCTCTTGAGGAAGGTCAGATGGTCCTGGCTCCCTTTACCTCCCTGGGAAGAACCAGTAGATCTGGGGGTCCCTGCCCTGAAAACTTCTGGAACCTGGATATGTGAGGGGAGCCCCACCCCATCATCACATGCTCTTCCTGTCCCAGGTGTCCGACAAAGGTTCATACAGCTGCAGAGTCAGCAATGCTGTTGGGGAGACCACGCGGACATTTGTCCTCACCGTCCAGGGTAAGTTGGCCCAGCCGGGCCTATGCAGCCACAGCTCCCTGCAGCAGCACCTGGACTACGTGGCTGCAGTGGTGCCCCAGGCCGTAAGCGCAATGTTTGGAAGTTAAAAGAGCAGCGTCCAGGGGGCCTGGCCCTAGCTCAGGCCTTTAAGTGGCTGCTTCCACAAAGCTGTCAGCCTCAGGCTGCTGGAGTTCGAACCTCACACCTCTCCCGCTGGCCAAAAGTGCCCTGAAGGCATTTGAGGAACAAAAAAAAAAAAAAAAAAAAAAAAAAAAAATCCTTAGGGGCTGGTGAGATGGCTCAGTGGTCTAAAGCACCTACTTAGAACAAGCTTGGCAAAGCACAGGGACCGCGGTTCAATCCCCCAGCACCACATGCCAGCCAGCCCCGCCCCCTGGTGGGCTGAGCTGGCCACACACACACACACACACATAAAATAAAATAAATAAATATTAAAAAAAAAAAAAAGAGCAGCGTCCAAAGGACTCCGCCCGAGACCTGCTTCGTGGGGTGACTTTGTCCCCCTGGGCCTTGGGCTCATCTCTAGTCAAGTTTGCGTTAGCGCAGGGCCTGCTGGCTGGGCACCCCCAGAGACAGCAGATGTGCTGCAGAGTGCTGGGCATAGGCCTGGCACCCCGTTCTGGGATGAAGCTGAGATGCCAGGCACTTGGAGCCCTGGGGCCACATCACCTCGTCTTGAGCCTTGAGGGCTCTGTGGCACCAGCTCAAGGATGGGATGTCAACGAATGGCATTCTGTTGGCCGTGTACCTCGGGCTGGGCCTGAGAGGAGCCTGGCTCATCGTCTGGACAGTTGCCAGACTCCAGATTTTCTGTGGTCAGATATGTGTCAGCTAGTACATAGATTTAGCTGTGTAACAAAGAGCCTCCAAAGTACAATGGATTAAATGGGTGAGAAGTGTCCCCTCAGGCAAAAACCTGGAGGTGAGTGTTGGGGTTGGTGGGGTCCCCCAGCTCCATGTAGTAATTTGGGAGAACCCACCCAGGTTCCCTCCATCTTGTTGCTCCTCCATCTCTGAAGGTGTTGTCCCTGTTCCTGTGTTGAAGTCGGGACACGCTGCATCCTGTCCCTATCCACAGGAAGCAGAAAGGAGCAGAAGCAGAGAGCTGGCCTTTGTCTCTTCCACTTGCGTTCTGTGGACAAGAGCTCAGGCAGCTGGCCACTGTGCTGCAAGGGAGGCTGGGAAGTGTAGTTTTTCCTTGCATGACAAAGTGCTTAGCTAAAACTTTGCTGCCTATGATGGGAAACAGGTTGCAAGGCTACTCTATCTGCCAGCAGCCTCCCACCTAGGGAGCAGCAGGTGACTCACACCCTGAGCCATACTAAATATATTTTTGGAAATGGCCAGTACTGGGCTTGCTGCCCCAAGTGCACAGCTCCCTTCATGTGCAGGGAGATGTTGGGGAATCTCTAGTCCTGAAGGACAAAGATGTTTCACCTTGAGCCCAGCTGACACTGTTCTGCTAGTAAATTCAGCTTGGGTGCATGACTTCATCCTGGCTGAGTGTAAGAGCTCTGGGATCGATTAATGATGTCTGTCCTGACATAGGTTAAGAACTACTGGTACATGAGCCATGCATTCACCATCCTTGGGCTAAGTGGACCCATCCAGGGCACCTCTTTGCAGATGCTGTGAAATTACCAGCTGCTTCTTGTAGCTGTATTTGTGAATAAAGCAATCATTACCATCAGAGACCGAGCATAGAATGTGAACTCCTAGCTCCAGGAAGGGGCTGGCTGATCTGCCTGAGCCGAAGGGAAGAGGGAAGTCTCAGGATTCCAGGAATATGGCTTCCTTCCTGCAGTGCCCCCAACATTTGAGAACCCCAAGATGGAGACAGTGAGCCAGGTGGCTGGGAGACCCCTGGTCCTGACCTGTGATGTGTCCGGGGTCCCTGCACCCACTGTGACTTGGCTGAAGGACAGAATGCCTGTGGGTGAGTACGGCATGTGCTTCTTCATGCTTGTGTGCAGAATGTTCTTTTAGTCCAGACAACGGTAATGCAGACACAGGAAGCTGCTTGTTTGGACGCTCCCATCCAGATCCAAGGTGGGTTCCGGTGGAGGCTCCACCCCTTTCAGAGGCCCCGCCCCTGCTTATCTTTTAACTCTGATCGGTTCTTGAAATCCAGACCTCAAGACCCACTCCCTTCCTTCCTCCTCCCTTCCTGCTCCCAGAAGACAAGATCCACTCTAGGCCAGTGGGGTGGTACATGCCTGTAATCCCAGTGCTCTGGAGGCCAAAGCAGGAGGGTCACAAGTTCAAGTCCAGCCCGGGCAATTTGTCTTAGTGAGACCTTATCTCATAAAAGGGCTGGGGATGCCGTTCAATGTGAAGACCTTGGGTTCAATCTCCAGTAGCACAGTAAATACAGACAGACACACAGACACATGGACACAGGCGCTGTGCTGTGCAGGGCCCACACAAAGCCCGGGAAGCTCAACTCTGCATGGCATCAACCCAAGCTGCAGCCTCTCCACTCTACCCTTCCTGGCTGCCGTAGCCTCCACACAGTGGGCCTCCCCTCCCTCTCCTTGCAACCCCTCTGCCAGTCTGGAGCCCTGGGGGAGGCCGATGCCCACCCGCTGCTCTGCACTTCCGGCTGCCCCACTCAGGGCACCACCACCCGCCCCACCATGCTGGTCTCCTGAGCCCGGAATAGAAGGATCTCGAGGTCCTGCTCTGAGGTGACCACAGACAGTCCTTGGGATGTGGCCCTAAGGTCCCTGTGGAGCTACCTGTCCCAATCCATGCTCCAGACCCTTGCAAATTAATACCCCGGGTTTACTGAGATAAAATTAACTGTAGTTTACTCATTTAATGTCATAAAGCTGCAATGTACCCATGTAAAACACCTACTGCTGGGGCTGGGGAGATGGCTCAGTGGAATAAGTGCTTCTCTGGTGAGCACAAGGGCCTGAGTTCAATCCCCAGTTCCACCAAATAAATAAATAAATAAATAAATAAATAAATAAATAAATAAAATAAAAACACCTACTGGGCTGGTGAGATGGCTGAGTGGTCTAAAGCACCTACTTACAACAAGCTAAGCTAAGCAAAGCACAGGGACCGCACGCAGTTCAATCCCCCAGCACCACATGCCAGCCCGCCCCGCCCCCTGGTGGGCTGAGCTGGCCACACACACACACACACAAATAAATAAAATTTAAAAAAATAAAATAAAATAAAACACCTACTGCAAGGACTCGCAGCGTGTTTGGGGTTGAACTACCATTACCACAATCACTTTTAGACATCTTGCCGTGGTGTTAGCCATTTTGGCTACCGCTCCCCCTCCCTGGCCCCAGACCGTGGCCGCTGCCAGTCCATACCCTTCTGTGGATTTGAGATTCTAGACGTGTCACTCACGGGTGAGCGCATGGTGCATGGCCTTTTGAGCCTGGCTCACTGCGCCTGGCGTGGCGTTTTCCAGGCTCCCCACGCCGCAGCAAGGCCCTGGACCCATTCCTTTTAAGGACTGAATGATTTCCCTTCCCGGAGACATCCCCGTGTCCCCTTGTGCTTTTCCTGCAGCCTGAGATGCTGGGCTCTCCAGCTAGCTGCAGGAGCAGAGCCTCAGGGCTTGGCTCAGTCCCTGCAGTCTCATTCTCCTCCTTCTAGGGTAGATCCTGGGGCAGCCACACTCTGTAGTCCCCGTGGAGCCCCCACCCCAGCTGCCTCCTCTGCTGCTCTCCTCAGCCCTTGCAGCATGGTCTGTGTTTGGCCGTGGTTCTCTCTAAGTTCTTCCAGAAAGGCCCTGGGGTGGGAAGATAGCTCAGTAGCATAAGTGCCTGCCTGGCAAGTGCAAGGTTACAAGTTTGACCCT
>NW_004524699.1:5620014-5622229 GCF_000260255.1 Octodon degus | reverse complement strand
AAACAAGAAAGAAAGAAAAAAACCCAGTATTTTGGGGCTGGGGAGATGGCTCAGTAGGATAAGCCCTTGACTGGCAAACTCAAGGATCTGAGTTCAATCCCTGGTTCCGCCAAAATAAAAAACCAAAAAAAAAAAACCCACAAAAACAAAAAAAAAAAAGAAAGAAAGAAAAAAAGAAAGGAAGGAAGGCCCGGGGACAGTGGGGTGCAGGGCTGGGTGGGGGGCAGCCAAGTGTGCAGGTGGAGACAGCTGGAGGGAAGGAAGGGGAGGCACATGGGCAGCGGTGAGGTGTGAGGCTAGTTCATCTTGACCAGGGCCTTGATAGCCCTGGGAGGAGGAGATGGGAGGGGAGGGTGGGGCCTGGGAGAGGGTCCTGGATCCTCCAGGGCACGGGTCGCTTGGAAAGAAGTGCTCCCAGTGGAAGGAAATCCAGGAGCACTGTAAGGAGCAGAGCAATCAGGGATGGGGCTGAGGAAGGTGATGTGCAAGAAGGAGGCCCCGCCCCCTGAGCCTCAGCTTCGAGGCTTCCCTGAGTACCAGAAGCAGGTGAGGTGAGGAATTTAGACCCCCTACCCACCCTGTCCTCCAGAGAGCAGCGTGGTGCAAGGCGTGGTCTCCCGGGGCGGCCGCCTGCAGCTGAGCCGCCTGCAGCCCTCCCAGGCTGGCACCTACACGTGTGTGGCCGAGAACGCCCAGGCCGAGGCCCGCAAGGAATTTGTGGTGGCTGTGCTGGGTAGGTCTGCACCCCGACCCTTCCTTTAGTTGCACCCCCTCGGTTACCCACACCACCTCACCACCCCACTGCCTCAGAGGCTCCCCGGATCCAGAGCTCGGATGCCCCGCGGGAGCACAGCGTGCTGCAGGGCCAGGAGGCGCGGCTGGACTGCGAGGCCCAGGGGCAGCCGCCACCCGACGTGGTCTGGCTAAAGGATGGCACCCCGCTGCAGCAGGCTGTGGGCCCCCACCTCCGGTAAGACTGGCCGAGCCCAACCCAGGAACAGGCTGCTGAACTGCCGCGTACCTGGCCCTCCACAACACCTCCCATGCAGGTTCTACCAGGACGGCAGCTCCTTGGTGCTCAAGGGCCTGCAGGCCTCGGACTCTGGAGCCTACACTTGCATGGCCCGCAATCCAGCTGGGGAGGATGCCAGGCTACACACGGTCACTGTGCTGGGTGAGAAGTGGCAGGGGCCACGGGCAGGGGCCACAGTAGCTTGATCAATGCGGGGTCTCTGGCTACCGGGGGGTGCTGAGTGAGCCAGAGCAGGGCGCAGACCTGGGTTCCAATCCAGCCATGCCCACATGGGGCATCGCTGGGGCTCCAGCCTAGGTTGGACTCTAAGTGCTGCCTGACCAGGGTGCTGTAGGAGTCAGGGTACAAGGGAGGGGAAGGAGCAGGGCACTCACAAACAGCTGGCCTGTGCCTTAGGTGACAGAAGGCCCTGAGCAGGGCTGGGTACCACCTCTCAGTGCTGTGGGAGGATCCTTCTTCTGTTACTTCTCTTTTGGTTTCTCCTTCCCCCAGTCCCTCCCACCATCGAGCAGGAGGCAGGTGACACGGGCATGCTGGTAAGCAGGCCCGGGCAACTGGTGACCATGGCGTGCCCGACCCGGGGCTCCTCACCCATCCATGTGAGCTGGCTCAAGGATGGGCTGCCACTGCCGCTGTCCCAGCACACCCAACTCCATCGCTCGGGCCGCACCCTCAGGTAGGGAGATGGCTGCCTGGTCTTAGAATAGCATAGACTCACAGAAGTTCACAGTAGGGAGAGTGAAAAGACTCCACAAGCGTAAAACCAGGTGCTTATGCCCGATCATGCCCAACTCACCTGGCCAGGTGGAGGACGGTGGGGAGGGCTCCCTGGAAGAAGGTGCCAAATGCACCGGCCTGGGGGTTGCTTATGGTTCCAGGCCTGGCCTGGGAAGAAGCTGACGTGAAAGTGAAGATATGTTTCAGAGAAGAAAGCAGAGAGGGGGGTGGCAATGGAGAGTGTTTCTTATTAAGGCAGGCGGGGCTAGGTGATTGGCTAAGGGGGCATTTTTGTGAGATGGGAGGAAGTGGGGTTCCATGGGGAATCGCGTCTAGGCAGAGGGAGCAGCAGGTGCAGAGGTCCTGTGTGGGCAGGGGAAGTCAGCGCCGGGTCTGGGGGTCTCCTGAGAGCTGGGAAGCCTGGGGTCTCCTGAGAGCTGGGAAGCCTGGGGGTCTCCTGAGAGC
>NW_004524699.1:5600971-5619794 GCF_000260255.1 Octodon degus | reverse complement strand
GGGGTCTCCTGAGAGCTGGGAAGCCTGGGGTCTCCTGAGAGCTGGGAAGCCTGGAGGAAATGGGTTTCAGTGCAGAGGGCTCATGGTGTGGCTAGCAATATATTTTTTTTCTTGTGGTTAAAACATGCAACATCAGGCCTGTGTCCAGTGTGGTGGACACATCTGCAGCCAGGAGGCTAAGGCAAGAGGATCACAAATTTGAGCCCAGCCTGGACAGCTTAGATTTACTGAGGCCCCGTCTCAAAATAAGAGCTGGGGACACAGCTCAGTGTGAAGGCCCAGTGCCGAGTAATCCCCAGTACCATGGAACTAAAAAGAAGTTGAGGCAAGGGGAATTGTTTAAAGACAGAAGGAGAAGGGCTGTGTGTGCAACTTCAAAACAACCATCGTGCCCGCAAGGGTTTGTAACCAAGGTGGCACAGGTCCCTCGTAGGGTATTTCCCTGGCACACGGGTGGTCGCGACAGCACCCTTTGTGAAGCCACATGGGGGAGCCGGTGTGTCCCAGCCCTGGCTCTGCCCGCACCCCTCCATAGTGGACTTGGCTGGAGAGATTCCTCCGTGTTAGGCAGGTGCCCTCCTTGGAGCCCCCATCAGGAACTAGGGGACATGGACACTGGGAATGGTCACCTGGGTGGTGCTGGAAGCCAGGATTGGCTGCAGTGTGGACTGTGCCTGCTGCTGGATTAGGGCGGGTCTAGAGGTGGGGAGGGGGGTCGACAGGGCAGGAGACCAGGAGGGCAGGGCCCAGGAGTGACAGACAGGTGGCTTTGGCATCGTGGCCCTCATTGGAGCAGCTAGGAGGGGATGTGGGAACAGAGGGGACTTCAAGAGGAGGTGGGGGACAGTGGGTGGGGACAAGGACAGAGGGATGGTCCAGAGGGAGGATAAGCAAACCGTCCCTGTCCTGGATATGGGACAGCTGGGCTGCCAGAGTTCCAGAAGTGGAGCTCCATTGTGGGGTGAGATGGCGTAAATGAGGCGGGTGGGCGGAGGTTCCTTCCAGTCACCCGGAGGCAGGAGAGGTGGGTAGGAGAGGTGGACGTAGAGGCTGGATTTAGCCTCCACTCCAGTTCCTGTTCTGAAAGAAGGCGAAAGGAGAAGAGGCATCGTGGGGCATCCGTGCAGCCCACACCTCTCTTCCTGGCTCCATCTCTCCCTCTCCCCACCCCCCCTCTTGGCGTGGGGGCTCAGGATTTCCCAGGTGCAGCCAGCAGACTCGGGCACCTTCACCTGCGTGGCCGTGAGCCTGGCCGGCGTGGCCAATAGGAACTTCACCTTGCAGGTGCTTGGTACGGAACAGAGGGTGCAGGAGGGTGGGACCAAGGTGGTCCTGGGTCCTGGGTGGGACTAAGGACATCCCTCAGGGTCTGAGGGCAGAGCACACGATTCAGCCGATTGCTTGGCAATTGTCTGGCTGGTAGCAGTTAGGCACCCCAGGCGCCAGGGCCTCGGTGCCTGCATACAGGGGTGAGACTGCTGCTGGGGGAGCCAGGGCAGGGGCTCCTGGCCTTGGGGACCCCAGGGAGGTTCCTGGGCCTGGATGAGAAGGAGCTCTCCAGGAGCTGGGCATCTGGCAGGTTTGAAGGGCCTGAGTCAAGGTCTTGGGGTGAACAGGTCCCTTTCTCCCTTTTCCCCCACAGTGCCCCCCATCCTGGAGCCAGTGGACTTCCAGGATGATGTGGTGGCGACCCCTGGCTCCTCTGTGCTTCTGCCGTGTGAGGCCCAGGGAAGCCCCCTGCCTCTCGTGTCCTGGCTGAAGGACGGTGAACCCTTCTTGCCCCAGAGCCTTGAGCAGGGCCCTGGCCTGCAGCTGGAGAGAGTAGGAGCCGGTGATTCGGGGACCTACTCATGCGTGGCCACCAGTGAGGCGGGGGAGGCAAGGAGGCACTTCCGGCTGACCATGATGGGTGCGTCGTGTCCTCAGCGAGGTTTCTGGGGCTTGGGCGGGTGGAGAAAGCGTGCAGGATCGAAGGGAGGCTTGGGGCGGCTGCCTGGGGTGGCATTGAGGTGGGGCTGGGTTCTGGGCAGTGTGGCTCCCTGGGGGACAGTGATGGGGACATCAGACCTTCCTGGGGGGGGTCTCACGGTCTTGGTGGTACTGGCACAAATACAAGCACAAGGACCCACGGAGGCTCTCACGGCACCAGGCTGTACTGGAGACGGGTCTGCCAAGCGCACCACCATGCTAGGTCTCATTGAAATTTTTCTTTTTTAAAAAAAGTTTATTTGGTACAGGGTCTCACTACACAGCTTGGACTCATAGTGATCCTCCTGTTTTCATCCTCCTCAGCACTGGGATTACAGGCGTGCGCCACCACGCCCAGTCTCGGTGGCCTGCGCAGTGTGTTCAGGGGTGGGGCCAGTGCAGCAGGTGGTGCTGGTGGGATGAACCCCAGTCCCTGCACTTGCCTAAGAAAGGCTTAGTCCGCTGAGCTATCTCTCTGGCCCTTGTTGATTTGTTCTTGTTTTTATAGTGCTGGGGACAAAGCCCAGAGCCTTTGGATTGAGTTGTGTCCCAGACTTTTTTTTTTCTCCTTTATTTTTGAGACAAGGGCTCTCTAAGTTACTAAGTTGCCCAGGCTAGGCTTAAACTTGCAGTCTCCTGCCTCATCCTCCCAGCGTACTGGGATGCCAGGCGTGTGCCATCACGCTTGCCTTGCTTGTTAGTTTTAAATCCCAAGAAATTGTCCCCGGTGGACAGGGCCCTGGCTCTAGTGTTTCCATCGGTCTGTGTCTGGGTAGAGGGTAAGAGAGAAGGGCACCCTGTCCCCATGCTCCGTCATCCTGTTATGGGGACAGGGAAAGGAGCCTGGGCTGCCACTGACCTATGCTGCCCTGCAGACCCACCCCACATCCAGCACTCGGGCCAGCCTGCAGAGCTGTCGCTGATGGCTGGCGCCCCCATGGAGCTCCTGTGTGATGCCCAGGGTGTCCCTCCACCCAACATCACCTGGCATAAGGATGGGCAGGCCCTGCGAGGGACAGAGGGGGGCAGCAGAGCTGGCCACGTGTTCCGCGTGGAGGATGTGCAGGTGCTGCCATGGGGCTGGGAGTGGGGTGCGGTGGGGAGAGGGTACCACAGCTTCCCTGGGGGTGGTGGGCAGCTGCCAGGCTTTCTCCAGCTCCTCCTCAGTGTGGGGAGTGCGCACAGTCCCCTAGTCCTGCCCCCAGAAGTCCCCCAACACCAGAGCCATGGCTGATATGAAACCCAGAGAACTCCCCATCCAGGCTGGGAGGGCTGGTGCACTCCAGGGGACCTTTGCAGGAGAGGCTGGCCTTGCACCAGCCCTAAAGCAAAGGGGAAGGAGCCCAGAGAGGCCTGGCTGGCTGGGAGGTGGACAGACAGCCTCTGCAGGCCCCGGGGGCAAATCCAGAGCCCTTATCAGAGAAAGAGGAAATCAGATGAGAGCCCAGCAGGCTGGAGCCAATCCTGGCTCATCCTTCTGTTCCCAGGTGGGTGACGCAGGGCTGTACACCTGCCTGGCTGAGAACCCTGCAGGAGAAGCAGAGAAGAGCTTCCGGGTCAGAGTTCAAGGTAGGGGGTGTAGAGGTGGAGGCAGGATGGGACCTCCAGGGTGGGGCTCCCTCTCACATCCTCTCATGCCCCCAGCCCCTCCAAATGTGGTTGGGCCCCGGGGTCCCCGCTCCGTGGTTGGCCTGGCTCCGGGGCAGCTGGTCCTGGAGTGCTCTGTGGAGGCAGAGCCAGCGCCTGAGATTGAGTGGCACCGAGATGGCATCCTGTTGCAGGTAGGTGCCAGGCTGGGGACCCTGGCACTGCAGGCCCTGGCTGGGTGGATCTGGGCACTAAGCCTGCTCTGAACAGCACTTGGCCTACCCACTGTGTGGAGTCCTCTACCCTGCCATCATGTCCCTTGCGGGCTTGGGGGACACTGAGGCAAGGTGAGAAGTCACACCTAGTGGCTGTCACCTGAGGCTGGGGCGGAGGCTCTCTGTGTTCATCACATATATGGGCCAGTTTACAGCTGGATTCAAGGGTTCTGTACCTGACCAGAAGCTTCAGGGTTAGGGCATGTGCTCCCCCAGAAAAGTCTAGCTTCTAAGGAGCTCAGCGGCACAACGGGGCAAGGATGCAGTGCTTGCAAGGGTGGAGGCCCCACCTGTCACACCTCCCTCCCTCCTGAGGTTCCCTTGATGGCTGCGCTGACTTTGTGGGTGGGGTGGGTCTCCGCAGGCAGACACACACACCCAGTTCCCAGAGCATGGCCGGTTCCTGCAGCTGCAGGCCCTGAGTGCGGCTGACAGCGGCCACTACAGCTGCACGGCCCGCAACCGGGCAGGCAGCGCCAGTGTGGCCTTCCATGTGGAGGTCCACGGTGAGTGTGCCCACCCAACCGCCTGAGCTCAAGCCCTGTGTAGGCACCTGCCGCCAGCACTGCCCCTCTGTTCCCTCCACAGTGGCGCCCACCATCCAGCCGGGACCACACACCGTGAACACTTCTGTGAACCAGACGGCCCTGCTGCCCTGCAGGGCCAGCGGGGAGCCCCCGCCCCTTGTGAGCTGGCGGAAGGATGGAGCACCACTGGATCCTGGGAGCCCCAGGTGGGCACTGAGGGGTGGGCACTGGGGGTTCTCAGGACCTCTGTGGGCAGCAGACAGAACCACCCAGGGCAGATGGAGTGGAACAAGACTGTCATCTCTGTGTGGGGGACTCTCAGAAGACAGGGCCCAGCAAGCTAGTGTGTGGCAGCCTCGAGATCCCCAGTAGCCAGCGAGCTCCTGCAAACCTCTGCTTCTGTATATGAGATGCTATAAAAAAAAAGATGAATCAATAATTTTTGAAATGTATTACACTAAAAGGCAGTCTCGTGCATCCTCACCAGAATCCTCCCTCTTCTCTGAACACACTGATCCCACCATTCCTGCTGCTTCCTGCAGCAGCTCGGCAGGACCCTTTCCTGAGTGCCTTCAGCTGGGCTGTCCTGAACCCACTGAGAACCCTTACCTTTCATAGTCATTATGACTCGGGGAGGAGGGAGAGGTCTCCCGGTACCAGATCCAGTGCGTAAGGTGAAAGGACAGAGTGGTGTCTTCATGAGCCTGCCTTGGCAACGGATGCTTCTTGGCAGTGCCATTCACCGTATTTTTGCTCCTACCTCGTGAAGACACTCAGGAAAGAGCTCTCCAGAGCTGCTGCAGAAGACGGCCCTGGTGCCATATACTGAAACTGGCACAGTGCAGGGAGATTAGCATGGCCCCTGTGCAAAGGTGACACACAAATTTGGGAAGCGGTCTGTATTTTTTTTAAAAAAGGAGGGAAGCAAACTATAAGGAAGCCCTTTTGGTCTTCATCTCAGTCAGGGAGGTTTATATTTGTAATCCCGTGGGTGCATTATTGGAATCCCATCGAGTGCATTCTAGTGTACCATTTCCAGGGCAACCCAAGGCGAGAACAAAGGCACGAAGGCCTAGCTGTAGTTATGGGGAGCCAAGGGGCCCTAGGTCCAGCCATGATGATGGCCATCAGGAGCAAAGGCCTCGACCAGGGCCAAACTGGGGTTTTATTCAGTCATGAAGGAGGAGAGGCTTGAGGGTGAATGACTGAGAATGGCAGGAAGTAGCGAGTGCTGTGAGCTGGGCTAGGTAGGCGGCCTGCACTTAACTGTCTTCTGCAGAGAGAAGCATATGCAGAAAAAGTGATCTGTATTTTACTATTGAGATAGTATCTAAGGTTTGGGGTCCGGTGCTTCAGCTCTGATGTGCAATCTTTCAAGCCCCAGGAAGTCATAGCCTCTATCTTTTTAAAAATTTATTTGTGTGTGTGTGTGTGTGTGTGTGTGTGTGTGTGTGTGTGTGTCCAGTTCAGCCCACCAGGGGGCGGGGCTGGCTGGCATGTGGTGCTGGGGGATTGAACCGTGGTCCCTGTGCTTTGCTAAGCTTGTTCTAAGTAGGTGCTTTAGACCACTGAGCCATCTCACCAGCCCCCATAGCCTCTGTCTTAAAGCTGGATCCCAGCCCATGGAGCAGTGGCTCTTTGTCCCGACTCGACCCTCGAGGGTCAAGCAGCAGGTGGGGGTTACCAGGGAAACACGCATGTCATCTTAAAGACTACCAGCAGCACCTCGGCTGGATCCATATGCATTGCTTAAAGCCAGCTGAAGGGATAAGGAAAGTCCTGGTCAGCTCTGTACATGTCAATACAAGGAAGTAGGGTCCGGCTCACCCAACATGGAGACAATCGCTCTTCTTTTGAGGGGCGCCGTTCAGCTGGTCCTCCACAGCCAGCCAGTGGCAGGGATGACGGATGAGTACATTGAAGGAGTGTGTATTTTGAGGGGAATACAGCAAATGCATTCTTTACTGTAACAAATACTTTTTATTTCACTACATGCCTTGTATTTCGGTCACCCCTTAAGTGAGCTTTTTCTTTTCCTCTCCCTTCCCTCTCTCTTTTCGGTTTCTTCTTTTCCTCTCCTCCTCCTCCTTTGCCTCCCCCTCCCTCCATCCTTGTGAGCTCAGCAGATACTACCCCAACATCCTCATGCCTCCCACGTCTTCAGCTCACCCTCTGTGAATACCAAGACCAGTTTCCCAGGGCAGAGAATGCCATTGGCCCAGGCAGGGTGATGTGTTCATCTCTGGTCCAATCAGCTGTGGTTGAGGGCGGGATCACATGGTGCAGGATGTGGGGAGTTGCTTCCCAAATCCAGAGTGAGGGAGCCCCAAGTTGGCACTTCTTGCAGGGAGCCAGGCCCAGCCCTTCTCAGCCCTTCCCCTTACTTGTTGGTCTCCATGGCAACCCCTCCTGTCCATTCCAGGGTGGAGGTTCTGAGTGATGGGTCTCTGAGGATCCAGCCTGTCCTCTCCCAGGACGCCGGCCACTACTTCTGTCTGGCGTCCAACTCCGCTGGCTCCGATAGGCAGGGCCGTGACCTCCAGGTCTTTGGTAGGTGGGTCCGGGAGGGGCATTTTCCTTGCCTTCATCAGCCAGTCCCTTTGGGGGACCAATCCTACTTAGTTTCTGGGTGCCCCAGCTGTCAGGAGCCATTGTCTTCAAGGGGTGTTAACCTAAAAACCATTGGTAAGCAGTTTGACTCACGCATGCGAAGGGTGCGTATTCATTTGTGCTATTTCACTCTGCGACGCTGCATACCGAGTGTCAAGCATGCGCAGCAGGTCTAACGGGCAGATGCTCTCCCGAAACTCGCTTTCCAGTCCACCGTGGGGGGTGATCCCTCAGAAGGCTTGGCCTGGGACAGGGATGCTGGGCAGCTGAGCTCCGCGGAGCAGGGGGTTGGGGGATGTCAGGCTCAGGGCTGAGGAGAGGCCAGAATCCCCAGCCTCAGGGCCCTGTTAGTGACTCCCTGGGGCATTTTTCTGCTCTGTAGGGTGGGTTGAGGTGCTAGTGAGTACCCCAGACCTAGGCTCCGCCCCTGGCATAGCCTCGGACGGTCCTGCATGTGCCTCCTACGGCCACTTTCTCCCCAGAGCCTCCAGCCATCGCCCCCGGCCCCTCCAACTTCACCCTCACCGCACCCAGGCCGGCCACACTGCCCTGTGAGGCCAGTGGCTCCCCCAAGCCCCAGGTGACCTGGTGGAAAGACGGACAGAAGCTGGACCTCCGCACACAGCAGGGCGCCTACCGGTATGAGCTGGTCCTGCTCAGGGCACCTGAGCCTCTGTCTCCCGGAGGGGCCTGGGCAGGAAAACAGGCAGGGATCAGGCTCCAGGGATCAGTAGGGTCACAACTGAGGTGGCCAGGATGGCCAGGCAGGGAGCCCGGTGCTTTACACATTCTGTGCCAAATGGGAAACACAGCAGTGTTATGCTCAATGCAGTCAGACATCAAAAACAGAACATGGAAGGGCGGGGTGCTGCTCCTTCGTGGCGGGGCAGTGGCCAGTGTGCACGAGGCCGGGCTCCGTCCACAGCGCCTAGAAGGTGGAGGGTGCGCTGGCCTGTGTCTGCCTGGGCTGTGGTTTGCTCTCTTAGCTAAATGCTCAGTGGACGTGGAGGATTAAAGGGGCCCGCCCCGCTCCCTCAACTCTCCAGGCATGGAACGTCAGGGCTCAAAGCAGGCGCTCCGTAGAGCGAGCCCTCCGAGTGGGTCTTCCAGAGGGGTCCGCACGGAAGTTAGGAGAGCAATTACTGCATCAAATGTGCGAAGTTACAGAGAAACAAAGAATGGAAACAAAAGCACACAAACCCAACAGCTGATACTTGAGGAGCAAAAACTTCTGGAAGGCATTTTTTCTTTTTGTCGGGAGGAAGATTTTTTTTTTTTTTTTTTAATTCAGCATTTCGCTACGCAG
Organism: Octodon degus; assembly: GCF_000260255.1. Taxonomy (NCBI): domain Eukaryota; kingdom Metazoa; phylum Chordata; class Mammalia; order Rodentia; family Octodontidae; genus Octodon; species Octodon degus. The sequence continues at coordinate 5,611,521 of NW_004524699.1, read as the reverse complement.
TTGAGGCTGGCTTTCGGCTCACTCTGTAGCCCAGGCTGGTTTCAGACTCGCGGCGGTCTTCCTGCCTCAGCCTCCCGTGTGCTGGGATGACAGGTGTGTGCTACCACACAGGGTTGGAAGACACGTTAGAGTCAGGGCTGGGCAGGGACACAGGAGCAGCTGGGAAGAGTCCCCATCCAGACTGCTGAAGCCGAGGTGGGACGACCATGCTGGCTCCCCAGGCCGGCTGCCCCCTTGGCCGTCTGTCAGTCTGTCTGTCTGTCCATCCGTCCAGCCTCCTGCCCTCCAATGCCCTGCTGCTTGTGGCCCCCAGTGCCCGGGACTCAGCTCAGTTCGAGTGCGTGGTGAGCAACGAGGTGGGCGAGAGCCGCAAGCTGTACCAGGTGACCGTGCAGGGTGAGTGAGGGCGGCCGTGGACCCTCCTCCAGGAAGCCTCCTGGGTCCCACTCCCTGGCCCACTCACCTAACCTGGCCCCGGCACTGTTCCTGGTGGTGGGAACAGGCAGGACAGGGGACACTGAAGTCGCCCTCTGGATGTAGCTCTCACCCCCGCCCCGCACCTGCCCGCCCCGCGCCTGCCCGCCCTGCTTCTCAGGGCGGCTCAGTCCTCGTCCTGGGTTGCAGAGCTTCCAACCATCGCGGACGACCAGACGGCCTTCACCGTGACCAGGATGGCACCCGTGGTCCTGACCTGCCACAGCACTGGGGTGCCGGTCCCCACCGTGTCTTGGAGCAAGGCAGGGGCCCAGCTGGGGGCCCGGGGAAGCGGCTACCGCATTTCTCCTTCTGGTGAGTGAGGGGCAGCTTCGGAGAGTGCAAAGGGAGAGATTGGCCCGGCTCCCCTGACCCCTCGCTGTGTGACAGGGAGAAGATGCTGCCCTCCTGAGCCTCAGTTTCCCCTCTGGGCACTGCAGTGTTGAGACCCAGTGGGGGGTGGGGCCTCTCCTGGCAAAAGGAGAGAAATCGAAGCTCCCAGGTTGTTCATAAAACTAGTTTTATCCCGGGAGGACAATTGCTATTTATTCTGAAATTATGCTCTTAATCTCTGATGTTGAAAGTTCTTTTCTCTGATGAAATTAAGATAATAGTAATATATCTATATCTATCTATATCTATATTTTAATATTGTGGATTGAACTAATGGCCTTCACATTGAGCTACATCCCTAGGGCTATTTTCTTTGGACAGGATCTTGTTAAATTGCCAAACTGCTGAGTGTGGTGGCTCACGTCCCAGCACTCAGGAGGCTAAGGCAGGAGGGTCACTGCAAATTTGAGGCTAGCCTGGACTACATTGTGAGTTCAAGGCCCGCCTAAACTGCATAGTGCAATGTTGTCTCAAAAAGATTGGGGAGGGCTGGGGAGATGGCTCAGTAGAATAAGTGCTTGCCTGGCAAGTTCAAGGTCATGAGTTCAATCCCCAGTACCACCACCAAAAAAAAAAAAAAAAAGATTGGGGAGAAAAAAAATTGCTAAATTGCCTAGGCTGGGCTTGAATTTGCAATCCTGGCTACAGGGTGCTTTTTAGCAGGTCTTTGCTTGTCAAAATGAATGGTTAGCAACTTTCTGGGATCTCCTCAAATTAAATTTATTTGTTGGTTGTTTAGGGACATTCTAGGATGGGAGCTACTGCTTAGATCTGTGGTTTGTAAAGTCACCTGAGACAACAAAACACTTCCTCCTGGCCACAGTTACAGTGGGGCCAGACTGAAGGCGCTTCACAGCTCCAGAGCCCGCGGGGCCAGGCTGTGGGCACTCTGAAGCCACCAGGCCTGGCTCCTCCACCACCCAGGGGCTCTTGGGAGTCCACAGAGACTGTGGACACAGCCTGTGGTCTGAGGCGTGCAGGGGTGCCCACAGTGTGGTGCGGTGAGGACAGGAGAATGGGGAGGAATCCCGGGAGGCTTCCCTGGAGGACACCTGTTTGTTTTTTGGTTTTTTGGCGGAACCGGGGATTGAACTCAGGCCCTTGCGCTTGCCAGGGAAGCGCTTATTCCACTGAGCCATCTCCCCGGCCCCAAGGACACTGGTTTTTGAACGTGGTCAAAAGAGCGAGACAGAGAATTCTGGGTCAGCCATTTCAGGCAGAGCAATGGCAGGTCCTGGAATATCACGCTGAGACCATGTCCCCTGATTGTTATTGCACCAGACATGGTCAAAAGATACAGTGAGTGTTTAAATTTAAAAGTTGTAGTACGATAAGTGGCACAGTGTCATTAGCGTCCTCGGAGCCGGCCCTCTCAGATACACACGGGTAGCACTGTGTCTGACACTTTCTGCGGTGGTTCCGGAAGTGCCCTTTCCTCAGTGTCTTTCTTTGTATGCTGTCATCAAGAACAAGGTGAGGGGTCCTGCCAAGGGCAGCCCAATGGAAAGCAGCTCATAGGAACATGACGCTATGTCCTCATCCTCCCCCTTATTTGCTGGGTCTGGCACTGTGTGACTTCTGGCTTCTTCCCAAAGTCAAGCGAAGCCCAGAAGGGAAAGGTCTTGAAGAGATTCAGGACTTCAAGGCAGCAAGAACAGGGCGACTAACGACCTCAGCAAAGAGGGCTCCAGAGCTGCTGCAGACGGCGGCAGGCGTGCTGTGGTCCTTGTGTTCAAAGCAAGCAGAAATGTTCTGGGGGAGACTCATGGAAATGTGTTTTTTACTGTAACACATTTTCTTAAGTTTAAATGTTCACTCTGTTTTTCAGCTGTGCCTCATACTCATAGGTAAACTGAGGCCCACAGTTCTGCTCACACAAGCAGCTGGGGCAGCCTCTGTTCCTGGTACTGTTTATAGTGATGTGTGTGGCCTGCACCAGAAACAAAGGGTGGGGCTGTGTAGGAGCCTGGCCAGCTCTGTCACTGGGACCCTATCTCTGACTCTGTTGTCACCTACAGGTGCCCTGGAGATCGGGCAGGCGCTGCCCATCCACGCCGGCCACTACACCTGCACGGCCCGCAATGCCGCTGGAGTGGCCCACAAGCATGTGGTCCTCACTGTGCAGGGTAAGGTTCTGGCCAGGTCTGGGGGACAGGCAGTGGCCCAGGTACACAGACTCTGTCAGATCCTGATCCCCATGGGGGCTCTTAGAAAAGGAGACCTGGCTGAGAGGTGCCCCGTTCTCTGCGGGGCTGGTTTGAGGTGTCCCCAGGGACCTCTGTCTCCTGTGCCCTCACAGCCTCCCCTGTGGTGAAGCCACTGCCCAGCGTGGTCCAGGTGGTGGCGGACGATGAGGTGCTGCTGCCCTGTGAGGCCTCCGGCATCCCCCGGCCCACTGTCACTTGGCAGAAAGAGGGGCTCAGCATCCCTACAGGTAAGATATATAGCAGCCTGCAAGGGTTGGGGGGACACTTTCTGAAGTGTCCTCCAGGAACTGTGGGTCCCTCTGCCTGCCCAGAAGTCCCACAAAATCCACCAGACCCCTCTAGAGACACAGCCCTCACCCCTGCCCCACGTCACCATGTCACCGTAGCCTGAGATCCTAACTGGGTGCCCTGTGGCTGAGTTGGAGGCCATGGAGCGGGCAGCTGGGCTCGGCTGCCGACCAGGCTTGCAGGCCACTTGTGAGTCACTTGCTGCCTGTCAGAGCAGTTCAAACAGCCCTCAAGCACTCCCGCACCCCCCGGACTCTGATTTCCTCTCTCTGCATCCAGGAGTGAGAAGCCAGATCCTCCCCAGTGGACAGCTGCGGCTCATCCGCGCCCACCCTGAGGATGCTGGGAACTACTTCTGCATGGCCCAGAACAGTGCGGGCAGCGCCATGGGGAGGACGCGGCTGGTGGTGCAAGGTGGGTTGGGGGGGAGCGGGAGCTGGATCGGCTGACGGAAGTTCAGGGCTCTGCCTGGCTCAGCTACCGGCTCTGGGCGCTGTCCCAGGGCTGCTTCCTGGAGCTAAAGGAAACTCCTCTCTCGACCTGGGACCGCTTCAGGCGCAGACCCCACCCCCTGTCCTCCCTCCAGCAGGAAACCTAGCCGGATCATCCCTCCAGGATTTTGTTAGTAGCAATAGCCCGCTGCCGAGCGCGCCAGTTGGTGACCGTCTCTCTGCCCCACAATCCCCGCAGTGCCTCCCGTGATCGAGAGCGGCCTCCCGGACCTGTCCACCACGGAAGGCTCCCACGCCCTCCTGCCCTGCGTGGCCAGAGGCAGCCCCGAGCCCAACATCCGCTGGGAGAAGAACGGCCAGCCAGTGACCGTGTCCGGAGCCCAGGGCAAATTCAGCCTCCAGCCCTCGGGGGAACTACTGGTGAAGAATTTGGAGGTGAGGGCAGCCATGAAGAAGGAGCATGGTGACAACATTGCATTCCCAAAGCATTACCTTGGTGATGGTCCCTGGACCTGGGAGGTGCAGAGCCAGGACTGTGGGCAGGGCAGTGGCTATGGGGGGGGGGGTTGGTGGCAATGGGCGTGGCCAGGACTGGCTGTGGGTGGGGCGGGGCAGTGGGTGGGGCCAGGAAGATTTAGGTGGGTCCCCCCCAGGCGTAATCCCTCTGGTTAGTGTGGTGCAGTTAGGGCCAGGAGGACGAGGAATGGAGCGCCTTCTTCCGGCAGGGAAGTACCAGATGCAGCGGAGAAGCCGCCCTGCCGCGAGCTTGTGCGCCCTTCGTGAGGGCTGCGTGCTCCGTGGGAAGCGTGGGAAGCAGCTGGGTCTGGTTTCCCGGTGGAGACAGTTTTTAGGCCAACACCCCTTTCCCACAGGGCCAAGACGCGGGAACCTACACCTGCACGGCGGAGAACGCAGTGGGCCGGGCCCGGCGGCGCGTTCATCTCACCGTCCTGGCGCTGCCCGTCTTCACCACACTGCCAGGGGACCGCAGTGTGCGCCGCGGGGACAGGCTGTGGCTGCGCTGCGCGGCTCGGGGCAGCCCGACCCCCCGCCTTGGCTGGACTGTCAACGACCAGCCAGTCACAGGTCTGAGCTGAAAATGGGGCAGGTGGGAACTTCGGGGAGGAGGAGGCTGTCCATGGGCCCCGTGGGCTCTGGTAAGAGGCCACCAGAGAGGAATACTCAGGCCAGGTCTTAACCTAGAGTTGTGGTACCCATCGCAGGTGAGCACTTAGCAAACATTTCTGCATGGTGCAGGCTTTGTAGCCCCTTCCTCAGGGTCTGGGAGGGCCCCAGTGGGCCTGACTTGTCAACCTGCCCCCCCTCCCGTGACAGGGAACAGCCCTTGGACTCAGCAACCTGGGACCTTACTTTCTCCTCCACAGATGGCGTGTCTGAGCAGGATGGGGGCAGCACACTGCAGAAGGCAGCAGTGACCAGAGAGGACAGCGGAACCTATGTCTGCTGGGCTGAGAACAGAGTGGGCCGCGTGCAGGCGGTCAGCTTTGTGCATGTGAAGGGTAGGGCACGAGCTCAGACACCTTCTACCCTAAGATGGCCAGGCAGCCCGAGAGCTTGCTTTCCCAGATTCTAGGCTCCTGTCCTCTAAGTAGTGGCTTCCCACTTTGGGACCTGCTGGGGGACTTTATAATATTCTGAGGCTGCTCCCTGTGGTAGACAGTGCTGTGCTGAGAAAGGAGGAAAACCCCCAAAGTTTGCTGGCTCCCTGTCTGTTCCTTCTAGCCTGGCTCCACCAGGGGCAGGGCAGGAGACCTTTGCAGCGACACAACTGCAAAGTGGGCTGGGCTTGATGGAGGAGACCAGTGCTCTAGGTACCAGGACTCAACTGCAATACTTGGTCAATTCAGGAAGGGAAGAAAGCAGCCCTGAGCATTTGACAGCCCTCTGAGAATCCCATGAACCTCTGTGCTTCTGCATATGATAGAGGGTTCTTGTGCTATCATTTTCCTGTAGTTCTTGCTTCCCAAGATACCTGGCAGGCATCTGAATCTATGACAGCGGTGACTGACACACGTGTCCCTGTGTTCCTGCCTGTGCCCATCTCAGGCATCACTAATCTATTGCAGATTCCCCAGTCTATGTGACAAGGCCAGGACAGGGAATTTGTTTGTGTTCCCAATGCACTGACTACACACAGCCCCTGAAGGCAGAGGCTAGGCAGAACTTTGGGGGTTGGTTATGGGAGTTGAGCCTCCAAGAAATCTCCCTCTTGACCCCTCTGTTGATGTTGCCCCATACAGAGGCCCCTGTCTTACAAGGCGAAGCCTTCTCCCACCTGGTGGAGCCTGTAGGGGGCAGCATTCAGCTAGACTGTGTGGTCCACGGTGACCCAGTCCCAGACATCCAGTGGACCAAAGATGGACTTCCGCTGTGGGACAGCCGCCTGCAGGTGCAGAACGGCTCGCTGACCATCCACAAGACCAAGGCAAGGGGCGACCCCAGGATAGCACTGTGCTGCATCTGGTGGCTGGGGAGGGGGCTTTTTAACTTGGCACTCCCTTTTACGTCTACAAAGCATTTCTTGCCCTGGGGTTCCCCAAATACCCTCCCACCACAACCAGTGCGACCTCCCACCATTGACTTTTCTGATTCTGTCAGCCCAGCCACTTGTCATGGCTGACAACTTTCTCCTCCTTCTGGGAAACAGCAAGAATCAGATCCTAGTCCCATGCTAGGTATCCGAGAGTGGCCTGTGGCTGCATCCCAGAGCCTTGTTATTTGTAAGGCCCTGGACAGAGGGCAGCAGTGACGCCTCTACTGGACAGATACCGGCCTTGGAGGTCACAGCAGCGAAGAGCCAGCATCTGCAGGAGGAAGGAGCCTGTGCCGGGCTCTCCACGCCCCCCCTTGAGGTGTCCCGATACAGCCTCGGGGCAAGGCCTCCTTGCTTCCCTAGGGCACCCCAGGTTCTGTCCAGGCATGAGTGATCTCAGGCCCTTGGCTCACTGGGGAGCTGTTGCTGGGTTCAGATGACAGCCGGGTCGGGAGAGTAGCTGCAGCGATCACAGCCACCAGGGCCGGTCCCCACCCTCACTGCGCAGCATCCTTCTGCTTAACACTTGCAGCAGTGGTAGGGGAGCCATGGCCACGCCTGTCATCCAGCACTGTGGGAGCCTGAGGCAGGAGGACCGTGAGTCCTAGTCCAGCCTGGGCCATTTAGCAATTTAACTAGATCCTATTTCATAAAATGAAACATCACTGCCCATGTCATCCCGTGTGAAGGCACTGGGTGCTATTTTAATACTGAAAATAGAACCTTAGTGGTTCTCATTCTTACTGTAGAGATGGGGAAACCGAGGCACCAGACACCTATCATGTTGCAGCAATGGTTCCATAGGTGAACGTAGGTCTGGCCTCGCCCGGTGTCTACAGCTAGCTCTGGGCTGCCCGTGGTGTGGCGCAGCTGCCTGGATTCACCTGGGCTTGGGCACAGCCTCAGGCCACCCCGGTCCCTTTCTGGGTGAGGCAGGTACGTTTCCGTGTCTGCTCAGAACCGTGGCCATGAACATCCAGTGCACCCACACCCCGCCCTGCCCTGAGGTTTCCAGATACAGCTTTGGGGCGGGGCAGCCAGGGTAAGTCCTGGCCACTTACCCTGGGGGAGCCCTGCTGGCTCTGCGGCCCCTGGGAGGTGCACCGCGCCAGCCGGTACCGTCAGTGTCCTGAGAAGTCCCGCAGGACCGGAATGGGTTGTCCCACTCAGTGCTTCCCAGACATCGTTGCCCACAGAGCCCCCATGCCTGCTAGCTGAGGTACCACAGAGCTGGAACAGCTCAGCGGCGTGTGGGGGCGGATCTGAATCGTAACCCTCCGCTTCGGGCCAGCAGCCAGCGCTCATCACTCCCCCCAGGTCTAGAAGTGAGAGGGTTGGCGTCTCTGCGCAGCTATTGCAAGTAGCCTTGGGGCCCCGTGGAGGGTAGCACGCAGGTCTCCACTGCCACCGTCCTGTCCTGAGCCCCGTCTCCCTGCAGATGGCTGACGCAGGGCGGTACCAGTGCCTGGCCGAGAACGAGGTGGGCGCCGTGAAGAAGGTGGTGACCCTCGTCCTGCAGAGTGAGTTTTGTCCTGGCTCTGGGCCTGGACGCTTGTCCCCAGCAGGAGGGGACACAGGGGACACTCAGGGGCAGCTGTGGCTGTGTGACAAATGTTTGGAACCCACAGCTGAAGTTCTGTGGAATGTTGCTAAGTGTAGGGTCCAGCTGTTCACAACACGGAGTCACCGCTGAGGTCCTCACAGTGACACTAAGTGCTCTCTGAACCTGAGGGGAACCCGAGAGGGGATCTCTGCCAGGATTTTTTAGAAAGCTGCATGCTAAGACAGATTCACGTGCAGAGAAGGGCATGTGTTAAAAGCGTCCAGCACCACAAGCTTTCGTAAGTCCACTCGGGTCCCCAGCGCAGCTTTCATAAGGGGAGTCCATCCAGGTTCCCAGTGCAACCCTTCCAAACACTGCTCCACCCTAGTGATCATGAACCCAAGTTTGCCTGTTTTTATTTTTTAAAAAAAAGCTCCATTGAGGTATAATTTGTAGACTATAAAATGTATCCATCAGTTTAGTGGAATATTATACAGCCTTTAAAAAGGAAACGGGGGGCCTGCCCTTAGCTCAGCTCTTTAAGTGCCTGCTTCAACAAAGCAGTCAGGCTCAGGTTGCTGTGGTTTGATCCCCAGAACTCCAGCCAGTCAAACCTGCCCTGAAGGCATTCTGAGAAAAAAAAAAAAAAGACTCCTGCCATTTTTGGGGCCGGGGAGATGGCTCAGTGGAATAAGCACTTCCCTGGCAAGTGCAAGGGCTGAGTTCAATCCCCGGTTCCAAAAAAAAAAAGGAAACAGGTTTGGCACATGCTACATGACACATGACATTTTGGCACATGACATAGGTGAGCCTCGAGGATATTGTGGAAGGGGGAAATAAGCCCAGTTCTCTTATGTGCGGTTTGTAGAGCAGCCAGACTCACAGCAGCAAACAGAAGGAGGTGGTTGTCAGTGACTGGAGGTGGAGGAGGGAGGAGGTGATGTTTTAGTGGGTGCAGAATTGGATTTTGCTGCAGGACAAAGCTGCGGCACTGGGCTGTGCGGAAATGTGACACAGCACCGCAGAACAGGAAACTGCAGAAGGCTACTATGATAACGCTTATGTTGTCTGTTTCTTACTGCTTTTCTTGGGGACCATGTAGGGACAGAACCCAGAGCCTCATGCTCGCTGGGCAAATGCTGTCCCGCTCAGCTCCACCTCCACACTGCTGCAAAAGCTTTAGGTGAGAAAAATTTATAGCACAAGTGTGCAGCTGGTAAGCTGAGTGTGGTGACACACACCTGTGCTGTCAGCACTCGGGAGGCCGAGGCAGGAGGATTGCTGCAAGTTTGAGGCCAGCCTGGGTTGCATAGTGAATTCAAAGCCAGCCTGAACTACATAGCAAGACTCCATCTAAAGCCCCTCTCTGCGCATGAAAGCATACGGCTGATCAATTGTAGTTGGCTTATACAAACATTATCACAGCCCCCTTTAGAAGATTTCTGTCCCTCCAAAGCCATCCCTTTCCCCCTTGCCACCAGCCCCAGGCCACCACTGGTCAGCGTTCTGTCTCTACGGCTTCCCCGACTCTGGGTGCCTCTTTGGTTCCAGTTCTTATTTATTATTAGTCCGCATCTGCAGTGCAAAACCATTGTACTTGTGGGGCCCCTGCCACGGACAGAACAACCTTTTGTTCCTCTGGCCTCCTCCCTCCCTTCCAGGTCCCCTCCCCTTTTGTGCAAGCTCTGGAGGGCTCTCGTAAGAAGAGTCTTCCAGCCGGCTTCTCCCCAGTTCGAGTCGACCATCTGCCTGGAGGCCACTCCTCCTCGCATTCAAAGTGTCCCACTACGCACGTGGGCCTTTTCTTTATCCGTTCACCAGTGACCCGACCTTGGTTTCTTTCCAAGTTTGGCCTTTTTTTTTTTCTTTGAGACAGGGTCTTGCTATGTGGTTCATGCTGCCTCGAACTCACTTTGTAGCCCCGGCTGGCCTCGAGCCCGTGGGCACCCTCAGCCTCCCGCATGCTGGGGTCACGGGCGCATGCCACCGTGCCTGGCTAAGTTTCTGGGCACTGTAAACAATGCCGCTGCAAGCCCTTGTGCCCGAGTGTCTGCGCCGATGTACTCTTTCCTTCCTCCTGCATAAATTTCTGGGGTCTGCGGGCTGGGTAGGCCCACATGGGCTGTACCTTCTGCTTTCCTTCCCGCCGTGTCTGGGGTTTGGTTTCTCTGCGTCCTCGACTGGAATTGCTGATTGGTGATCATCTTTGTAACTTTCCCCACCTTGGAGGTGACATCTGAGCCACGCCCATCGCAGGCCTGCGCTCCGCTGCTCGCTGGACGGCTGTGTGTTTCGCCCCTGTGTCCGGGCGGGCGGGGTGTGCAGCTCCTGCCCCCGCGTGCGCACAGCTGCCTCCGCCCTGCGCTGAGTTGTTGATGTCAGCGAGACCCGGGGCCTATTTAGAGCGTGGGGCCGAGCCCTCGGTCAGATGCACGAGTTATAGACGTTCTCTTAGCCTGCAGCTTGTCTTTGCCTCTTCTTAATGATGACATGGAAGAGCAGAAGGTGTAAAATTTAATGAAATTCAGGCTTATCGCTTGTCTGCTATTCCGGTCCTATGTTAAGTTTTATATCTAAAGCACATCTTTGCCTAGCTGGAGCTCACGCCTTCTTCCAGGAGGTCCACAGTTGTCTTTTTT
>NW_004524699.1:5577243-5600871 GCF_000260255.1 Octodon degus | reverse complement strand
ATGTGGTGCTGGGGGATTGAACCGCGGTCCCTGTGCTTTCCTAAGCTTGTTCTAAGTAGGTGCTTTAGACCACTGAGCCATCTCACCAGCCCCCCCCCCCTTTTTTTAATCGTTCAGATCTGTGGTCTGTTTTGAGTTTATTTTTCTGTTGAGTATGTGTCTCAATTCCTTTTTCATTTTGGTACTGAGGGTTCATCCCAGGGCTTTCACACTACATGGAACCCTGAGAGCTTGTTAAATATTTACTTTGCAACAGGGTCTTGCAGTGTCCCCAAGGTGCCAGGCTGGGCTTAAAATCACTGTCTTCCTGCCCCGGCCTCCCAGATGGCCGGGTTATGTGGGCGTGCGTCACCATGCCCGGTTTTGTTTTCCTCTTTCTTCTATTCCTTTCTGGAAATCCAATTATTCCAGCATCATTTACGCAGCGCTTTCCTTTGTCTCAGCGATATTTTGTAGTTTTTGCTGTAAGGGCTTAAGCTTCTTTGTTAAATTGATTACTGAGTATTCTCTTGTTTGGGTTGCTTTTTTTGGATACACAGTCTCTCTGTGTAGTTCAGGCTGGCCTGGAACTCACTCTCCAGCCAGGGCCTCAGACCCACAGAGCTCCTGCTGCCGTAGCCTCCTGGATGTTGGGATCCAGGGGTGTGCCCGCCGTGGAGCCTGGCAATGGAGGTTATCGGGGATCTAACAGTTTTCTTAGTTTGATATTTCATGTTCACACACAGAAGCTCAGTCAGGCTTGTATCTTGGCCTTATTTCCTTCCTAACTAACTTCCAAGTCGTCGTCACTTCCCGGCGGGCTCTGTAGCACTTTCTACGAAGAGGGCTTCCGGGGAGGGGCAGCCTTGGCCCTGCCCTCTGTGCCCTGGCTTCTCACGCTGCCCTGCTGCAGCCAGAGTCCCTGTCACAGAGCTGCGCACAGCGAGAGCAGACACCCACCCTAAGTCCTCGGTGTGTGGCCAGCGTAGCTTGCAGTCTGTCACCATCAAGTCAGGTGGAGCTGTGGGGTCGCAGACGCCCTTGATCAGGGGCAAAAGTTTCTTGTCACAGTGCTTGGGGAGCTTGGCCAGGTGACAAGGGCTGTGAGTCTGGACCAGCTGTAATGTACATACTTCCCCAGGTCCTGTGCCAAAGCCTGGGCCTTCCTGGGGACTCAGAAAGGAGGAAAACACCTGCGAGACTTGGGACACAGGCATGAAGTAGTGACAGTTCCTCCCACCACCTGGGCAGGCTAAGAAGACTGCAAGCTGGAGGCCCCCGTGGCCCCCACAAATACTCCATCTAAACTCCTATCAAGAAGAACTTGTTCTGTCCTGCCACTGGGATAAGAAAAGCACATCCTAGCAAACAAGAGAAAACATCCAGACCAAACTCTCTGATCAACTAAGTCCCATGAAAGCCACAGTCCCACCCATCAGCAAACAAGGAGGGACCCTGCCAGGGTGGCCACACTCCCTGTTCTGGTGTCAGAGATTGGCAGTGGACCTGGGTGCCTTCATCACTTGGTAGCAGTGACCGGCACCACTTCCACAGCAACGAGAAGAGGCTGCTAAACCACAAGGTTTGTGGAAGAGCCAGTCTCCAACCAGGGCTGATACTCACATCTGTGATTTTAGCTGCCTGGGAGGCTGAGGCAGGAGGATTGCAATTTGAGCCTGGCCTGGGCAACTTAGGACCTAATTTAGGATGACCTGTCTCAAAAAAAAAAAAAAAAAAAAAAATGGAAAGGGAAATGACTCAGTGGTGGAGAGCTTGCCTTAAGCCCCAGGACAGAGGGAGGTGAAGACAGAGCCAGAGCCAGAGACAGATGGAGACCGAGACGGAGACAGAGACAGAGAATGAGAGAGAGCATTTCATAACACTCTCATGGAAATTTACCAGCCAGCTCAAGAACAAAGAACTCTCAACCTGAATGAGAGAAGACAGTGCGCAGAGGTCATCCGAGAAGGCATGGAAGCGTGACTCATCAGACCAGGACTTAAATGTCGCCATCAGGAAACCACTTCAAGGGGCGATGGCAGACGTGCTGGAGAGGTGAACAAGTGGCTGCAGAGCTGCTCATGCGCCACTGGGCCAGCTGCGCGCTCCCTCCGCGGCCCTGGAGGTCTCCCTGGAGGGTCACTGCTGCCCACCGCGGGCACAGTGGGCACTATCTGGCTGACAGCCACCCCTTGCTTCCGGCTGCTCCTGCGCAGCCTCAGCCCCATGCTGGCTGCCCGGCGTCTCCCATTTGTCTCCGGCCAGTTTTCCTTCTGGAGTCTGTTTCCCACCTCCCCCTGTTCTAAGCCAGCCCTGCCCTAGTTACAGGATGACAATCAGAATGACAGCTGCGAAGTGGGGGGCCCAGTCCCAGGCAGGAGGGCCACAGAGTCCCGCTGTCCTTCTCCGAAGTTCTAGGAGCTTTTGATGAACAAGGGAGACACGATAGGTTGTGCATTGTGCATGAATTCTAGATCCCTGAAATTTGAAAATGTACTCTGTTTTTTTTGAGATAGGGTCTTCCCGTGTAGTCCAGGCTGGGCTTCAACTTGAGGCGCTCCTCCTGCCTCAGCCTCCTGAGTGCTAGGATAACAGGCTATGTGACGCCACACCCAGCAAATACCTTTTTCGGAATGGGATCTTATGGTCTGTGTCAGACTTCTTTTGTACCACACTGAGGCTGGCACGTGCGTACTGTTCCTGTGGTGTCGGTTGGTGCCTGTTGCGGGCTGGTTTTCCACTCTGTGGAGATGCCATCATTTGTGTCACAGATTCTACTGCAAGCGGTTTCCAGGCTGGGGTGATGGTGAGCAGGGTTGGGCAGACTCTGGAACGCAGTAGACGCATGTCTGCATGGTCTGCATGGCCTGCGTGTCACTAGGATGTCACCCCAGAGCGGAACCGGGGGCTCCCACAATGTGCACACCCGGCTGTAGGAGAAAGTAGCTGCTGCGGACCAGGACGCGCCCAAGGCTGTGCCTGCGCCTGCAGCCCCGGGCCTGCGGATCCCTCCGAGAAGAAGGATGTTCAGCTGTGATTGGGTTGAGGGCCCTGAGACTGCGAGGCTGTCTCCAGCTACCCCAAGGGTTCTTAGAAAAGAAAGACAAGGCGGCGACCTGGCGCGGCGGTCTCAGCGCCGGGCGGCGGAGCGCGAGGTCGCCGGTTCGCGCCCCCGTCCTGACTCTTTCTCTCGGGGCTGGTGAGATGGCTCCGTGGTCTAAAGCACCTACTTAGAACAAGCTTAGCAAAGCACAGGGACCACGGTTCAATCCCCCAGCACCACATGCCAGCCCGCCCGCCCCCTGGTGGGTTGAGCTGGCCACACACACACACACACACACACACACACAAATAAAAATAAAAATTAAAATTAAAAAAAAAAAAGAAAGACAGCTGGACATGGCGGTGCATGCCTGGTAGCAGGAGGATCGCTTCGAGCTCAGGGCCATCCAGTGCTACACAGTGAAACTAAAACCAGCCTGAACTACACAGTGAGACCCTGTGTCAAAGCACCAGTACAGGAAAGGATAGAGCACCCTGGAACCTAGGGATGAACAAATACCCCTGCTTAATCTCCTGGAGGAAGTGTGGCACAGTGGCTCGAGCCCAGTGACCCAGGCTGGGGACTTCTGGCCTCCAAGCTTTGAGAACATACATCTGGCAGTACTGACCACCACTCGCGGAGTTATGACATCCACCGAGTGTGGCTGAGGCTGCCAGACCCCGCCACTATGGCTGCCCTGTGTAGTCGAGGCTGGGCTTAACTTGAGGCGCTCCTCCTGCCTCAGCCTCCATGTGTCCTTCTGTGGGGTATGAGTCCCAAAGGAATGTCCCCATCTTCAGATGAGAAGGCAGAGGGCCAGGAGAGCCCTGGGAGAGTCGCTCACAGCAAGGAGCCCAGCTCCACCTGTGTCACAAGGCTCCAGCGGTGTCAACGGTCACTGGATACAACCTAAGTGTCCTAGAAGGGAGGTTTGTTCAGAAAAGCACAACAGGACAGAACAGTGGGTTGCCAGCAGCCACTAAAACAAAGGCCTAATGGCACGCACAGCAGCTTGTGGGGTGAGAGAGGACATGCGGGCCGTAGCTGAGCCCCGAGACCCCGCGTGCCCTTGCCCCGCCTCCGTGCCTTTCGGTGCTTTCCGAAGTACCTGAATGAGCACGTGTTGCTGCAGCAGGCAAAAGCAGCTCAGTGCTGCTGAAGGCTGCCGGGTCTCCCGCAGGTGTGCCGGTGTTCCGGGTGGAGCCCCAGGACGTCACGGCGAGGCCTGGAGAGGACGTGGCCCTGCGGTGCCAGGCCACTGGAGAGCCAGCGCCCACCATCGAGTGGCTGCGAGGCGGGCGGCCCCTGCGGGCTGTCCAGCGGCTGCGGACCCTGCAGGATGGGAGCCTGGCGCTGCAGCGCGTGGAGGCGGGAGACGCCGGGGCATACGAGTGCGTCGCTCACAACCTCCTGGGCTCTGCCACAGCCCGGGCGTTCCTGGTCGTGAGAGGTAGGAGGCATCGCTGGCCAGGTCCTTGTGGACACCGGCAGCAGCTCTTGTTCCCTCAGGGATTGTGCCTCGCTTCGAGGGTACCTGGCCCGCCACACTGCCGACTGTGCAGCGCTCTGTTAGGTCAGACTCAGAATCGGCCAGTGGGGCGTGCCTTGCGGTTTATCTTGGTCTACCCCGCTCGCTTGCAGTTGGGGAAACTGAATCTAGGGGGCCTGTCTGCCACTGATGTTAGACGGGGGACCCCGGCTGTCCCAGGATGGCTCACCACCTGTGAGTTGCTAGTGCACAACAGGAGTGTCCACGCTGCACATGCGGGGCTAGTGTCCACCCAGGGTTCACACGTGGCCTGGCCAGAGAAGTGCCAGATGGGACACAGCTCAGAGATGTCACTAATCCTACTGTGTCAGGATTTGTCAACTTTCTTGTCCCTTGGGCCAGACCCAAATTTAAAGTTAAAGAAATGGTAATCCTGAGAAACCATAGAAAATAATACAGACCTGCGCAATGGGAAGTCACAGAATAGGACTTCTGGGTGGTCTGTGTCCTGTAGCAAACAGTCCACAGGTACAGCTTTGTGTTCCATGTGCAACGCCAGAATCATTCTCGTAGACCCCTTCCTCTCCAGCCCCATCCCTAGCAGACATCATTAATCTATCACCACACATAATGTCAGAATCTCTCTGTATAGACCCTTTTTCCAGAGCTTCCCTGACAAGTATCACCAATCTATCGATGTAATCAATATCAGAATCTTTCTCCGTAGAACCCTTCACTGTGGACTGGGGAGAGAGTTAAGTGGCATAAGCGCCTGACTGGCGAGTGCAAGGTCTTGAGTTTGATCCCTTTTACCAGATGTCACACCAGCCCCATAATGGGCCATGGTGGTACACATCTGTAATCCCAGCAATAGAGAAGCTGAGACAGCCTCCTGTCACTATGAGTCTAATTTTGAAGATATTTGCAGATATCTCTAATCTTCAAATGCATACAATGTCAGAATTTCTCTCCATAAAACCCTGCTCCAACTTGACCCATGGCAGACTGGACTAATCTATCACCATACACCATGTCAGGCTTTCTCTTCATAGAATCCTTCTATACCTTGTCCATCGCAGGCATCACTAATCTATCATGACAGGCATCTCCATAGAATCCTCTGGGCATCAAACTAACTAGAATTGGGATTTGGTGCTGTGTCACTTGAAACCCACTCTGCCTACCAAAAGTGGGCCCTCTCTGGCCCCTGATCTTCCATCTCCTACAATCGGGCAGGATGGCGACACATACTGCATGAGGAGTTCAGCACTGTGACACCAGCCAGGAATGCTCTCGGGAGTGACTTCATTCACACCCACTCCTGGCACCTACACGTGGCTTCTGGCTTGGCTCCTCAAGCCATGCTGACAGGAGAAGCGCAGCATGCAGGGGCGTAAGCAGCACACACTGCCTGTCTCATAGCCCTGGAGGCTCGGAGGGCAAGGTCAGGGTGCGGGCAAGGTTGGTCCTGTCCCAGCTTCTGGTGGCTTGCTGCTGCCCTTCGTCATGGGGCATTGGATCTGTGTATCTCTGAATTTCTCTTTTTATTTACTACTACTACTACTACTACTTCTGGATTTTTAAGACAAGGCCTCCCTATGTGGTCCAAGCTGGCCTCAAACTTATGGAGGTCCTCCTGCCTCAGCCTCCTGAGTGCTGGGATTACTGGCATGTTCCACCGTGCCTGGCTGCCCTGTTTATAAGGATGAAGGAATACTGGGTTAGGGCTCATCTCAACGACCTCATTGTCACTTAGTTTGCTCTGTAAAGATCCTAAGGTCTCAGTCAGAGGTCCGAGGTTCAGACTCCAGCCTGTGACTTTGTGCAGCGTGGCACAGCCCACCCGGTGTCCTTCTTTTCTGAGGGGAATGGCTCTCTTCCTGTGCTGCAGACTAATTGCAGGAAGGCCAGCAGATACAGAAGCTTGAGGAGGAAGAAGAAGTTACCTCCCATAATCCAGTTACCAGAAATGGCATAGGCCACGATTCGGGGCTGTGTCCTCTCACTTCTTCTCTGAGGGGAAAGATTCTCCATCTTTTTATAAACAAGGCCTCGTCCACGGGTCGTCTTCGCAGCCCGCTGTGGATAAGGCCGCTCTGCCTGGGGCGCTGTCCCCCAGGAGCCAGCCAGGGCCCACTCTTCTCAGCTGGCTTCCTCTTGTGGCATGGCAGTGGTGTCGCTTCCTTTCTGCCGCCTTTGCCAGACGAGCACGTTTCTTTCCCCTCATTCCCCCTCTCCAGGCCAAACCATGGGGCCCATCTTGGGGTGGCGGCCGGAATTTCCTACAGGGAAATCTCCTCAGGGGCCTTTATTAGGACAAGGAGTTTTGCTTTGGGGTGTTGTTTTCTTTTTTCTTCTTGTCATTTTGTAGCACTGGGAACTGAACCCATCCCCAGCTCCTTTGTTATCTTTTACCCTCGAGACAGGGTCTTGTTAAGTTATTAGATCATCCAGGCTGGGCATAGACTCGCAGTCCTCGTGCCTCAGCCTCCCAGAGTGCTGGGGTTCTGGGCGTGCAGCAGTGTGTCCAGCACAAGGGAAGTTTCGAGGCCTCCTGACTACAGACTTACCTTTCCCTCCCCTTCCTGCCTCTTTCTCCTTCCCATTCGGAGAAGAGGCTCTACTCCATGAGCCTGTCCTTTCCCAAGCCTGCGGGGTCCACTCCTGCCTCCTCATCTGTGGCTCTGGGCTCTTTCCTGTCCCCTCATTAGAAGGCCTCGCCCTGCCCCATGTCCCCACGTGCGCCCCAGCCCAGCGCAAATCTCATCAGCCCGGCTGCAGGCTGCAGGAAGCTGCTCGCCAGGCCCCTCATTTACCCATTTAGGGTCCTGGCTGTTGAGTGTTTTCTGTTATGTTCTGACAGATCATGGGCAGTTTGCTGCTAATGTCCCCTGAGAGCTGGCAAGGGGAGGGCAGCTAACTTGTGCCCTTGCCCTCTGGAATGCCAGCTGCCCTGCAGAGGTGGCTGCCCATTAGACAGAGGAAGCTCTCCCCACCCCCGCGTCTGCAGAGCGGCCTTGGCAGACTGCCTGGCACTGCTAGGGAGCCACCCGCCCCACCAGGCCAGCTGCAGGGTGCTGGGCCAGGGCCACTGATGGAATGGGGGCTGCAGGTGACATCATGCAGTTCTGCAGGGTGCCAGCCCCTGCCTTCACAGACTCCTGGCATGTAGAGTTCAATAAGTGTCCTGCGTGTCCCAGGGCCACCTCCTCATTTCACAGAGCAGCCCACTCGCTGCGGCATCTGCACACACGTACTCGCCTCTCAGAGTCAGGCTGCCTGGGCACCACGTGAGAGCATTCGCTGTGTGTCCTCGGGGAAGTCACTGCCCCTCTCTGAGCTTCTCTTCTTGCTTGCCCTGAGGGCCCAGGCAGCTTGTGTCACTGCTACTCATTTTCTTCCTCACAGAGCACCCCCAAGGGAGCCGGGGCAGTATGATTGGGGTGATCAACGGCCAGGAGCTTGGTGTGGCCACTCTCAACACCAGTGTGCAGCAGGAGGCGCTTTCTGGGGTCACCACCATCCACAGCAGCATCAGCCGCATCCCGGCAGATGTGGGTAAGTGGTGGTCGGGGTGGCACCTCATGGAGGCCCACTCTCCCTGCCCACTGGGGACCCTGCAGCAGGTGCTGCAGCAGAGAGCAGCAAAGGCTGTTCTCAGAGGCTTGCACAGGGTTTGGCACCTAGAGATCTGGCTGCTCCCTAAGTAATCCCAGCTACTCAGGAGGCTGAGGCAGGAGGATTGCTAGTTCAAGGCCAACCTAAACCAGTGAGGGAGACCCTGTCTTTGAATAAAAACACAAAAAAAGCTGAAAATGCCGCTCAGTGGAGTGAACACCTAGCATGCACGAGGTCCCAGGCTGACTCTGCAGTACCACACACACACACGCATGCACACACACACACACACACACACACACACACGCACGCACATACACACACACGCACGCACACACGCACGCACACGCACACACGCACGCACGCACACCCTGCCAGGTGAGCCTGTCCTCCTGGGAGCACTTCCCCTACAGTTTCTCTAGCACCAGCCTTGCATGCACTGTGAGGTCAGGGAGGTGTGAGGCTGCTCCTTCAGCTGCAGGAGCCCTGGGGCTCACCTGGGCTCAGCTGGGGGCCCAGCTCCCTCTGGCCAGCATCCCCCATGGGCAGTGCCCCCGCCCCCAGCCCATCCCTGTCTGTGCCCAGGAGTCACACGAAGGTCCAGGAGTGCGTGTCCGGAGCAAATTGTTGGCTCTGTTCTCAGTCAGTGTTTGAGAGCAGGCCTTCCTCTCCTGGCCTCCTCCGGAGGTCATCTGCAGAGTAGGAAGCGCAGCTGGTTTTCAGCTCAGCCCAGCAAGTGGTAATGACAGCTGCAGCGCACCAGGCTCCCCGACCCCTTAGTGACCCTCCACCCGCAGAGCTGAGTTCACTATCTCCAAGTTACAGATGTCTCTTCACGTGGGCTCGCTCATTTTCACCGCTCTCCATGAAGAGATATTTGCCTTAACTGTTGCTCAGGTTTTGGCAAATAACCAGTGCGAGTAGTCCCAAGGCTGGGCATGAGCTAGAGGATAAAGGGCTAAGCTGTTCTGGGGCAGTGGGGAGCCACAGAGGGCCCTTGAGCAGGAGAGTGCCCACGTTGAACATCCAGCCCTGACCTGGCCCCCGCGCCCACCTTGTGCAGGGCCTCTGATGCGGGTGCTAGTGGTCACCATTGCCCCTATCTACTGGGCCCTGGCCGGAGAGAGCAGGGAGGCACTGAATGGTCATTCTCTGACGGGTGGCAGCTTCCAGCAGGAGTCACACGTGGAGTTTGCCACAGGTGAGCAGGGGCCCCCGGAGGAGGGGAGGAGGAGCTGAGATCAGACCCAGGGCCTCTCCTGGAAGTGACACTGGCTGGCTGGCCTGGATTGCAGGGGAGCTGCTCAGGATGACCCAGGTGGCCCGGGGCCTGGACACCGATGGGCTCCTGCTCCTGGACGTGGTGGTCAATGGCGCCATCCCTGAGGCCCTGGCAGACACAGATCTCCAAGTGCAGGTGGGTGTGCAGACTGGATGAGAGAGAGGCGGGTGCGCCGAGTGCCAGGCCCTTCCTTCCCAGTCCCTGCTGGCCCCGCCCCAGGCTGCCCAGTGCTTGGCAGAAGAGGGGAGCTGCTGGCCCAGGAGACCCCAACCCCCCAGCCTTTGGGTTGGGACCTGAGGAGTGTAAACCCCAGGCTACCGCCTCCCCCAATTCTCCAGGACTTCGAGGAGCACTATGTGCAGACGGGCCCCGGCCAGCTTTTCGTGGGCTCTACACAGCGCTTCCTCCACAACCACATCCCTGGGCGTCTCCGCTGCAACCACAGCATCCGGTATGCGGCAGCACGGGGCCCGCAGCCCCAGCTGGTGCAGCACCTTCGGGCCTCGGCTATCAGCTCGGCCTTCGACCCTGAGGCCCAGGCCGTG
This sequence comes from Octodon degus, assembly GCF_000260255.1. Taxonomy (NCBI): domain Eukaryota; kingdom Metazoa; phylum Chordata; class Mammalia; order Rodentia; family Octodontidae; genus Octodon; species Octodon degus. Next base: position 5,590,915 of record NW_004524699.1, on the reverse strand, counting down.
CGCTACCGGCTCACTACAGCCCTGCAAGCCGGTGAGGCCCTGTCCTTCATTTCCACCCCACTGCTCCCACTAAAGCCAGTCACATTCTTTTCCTAAGCACTGCACAGAGGGTCCTGTCCTGGCCCCAGGCACCTCCTTGAACCCCGGGTGACCCCGCAACACCAGGAGGGCTAGGGACCTCCATGCAGGGTCTCCTGGGAGTGTGTCCACATACGCCTTTGGGGTGCTCCTCACCAGAGCCCTGAGGCTGCACACTGGATGAGGGGCAGGGGCCAGGCAGACCCATTCCTTCCCACCTGCATTACTTTCTGTCTGGGGACCTTGGGTACTACATCCCATCCCTGGTCTAGGGGTTTCCCTCTGCACAGCAGGGGTGGAATGGCCCACAGAGTACCATCTCAGAAGCCCCATCCAGGCTCCAGGTGCCCTACACCCTGGTGGCTGTCCTTAGGATTACCAAGTGGTGGCATCTCCATCCAGGCTCCTGTCCCCTGCCTGCCACAGGCCCTGCTGCCCCCTTCATGCATGCTACCCACTGACTGTGGCTGACCCTGTGCTCACCCTCTGTGCCTGCCTGCTGGTCCTCGTGACCTCTGCTTTCTACTTCAGTGGTTTTTCTTGAGTCTGCCCTGCCAACTGCTCTGGCCTGCCAGGAGCCCCTGGCACGCGCGCACACGCACACACACACACACACACACACACACACACACGCACTTCCTGTGGCCACCACCTGCAGCAGGCTTGGGAGGAACTTGGCTCCCTGCCCTGCTGGCCCAGGCCAAGGCTGGGCTTGGGGACCAGGAGGATGCTGTGACCTGACCCTGTGTCCTTAGAGCCTGTCCCTTTGACTTGCAGAAGAGAACGAGGTGGGGTGCCCTGAGGGCTTTGAGCTGGACCCCCGAGGAGAGTTTTGTGTGGGTGAGCAGCTCCCCTCCCTGGGCAGGGATGTATGCTCTGTCCCCAACTGCTGGCCAGAGGGTCTGTGAGCCCGGCCCACAGCTCTGGGCCTTTGCAGACAGAGACGAGTGCGTGGGTGGCCCCAGCCCCTGCTCCCACTCCTGTCACAATGTGCCCGGTCGCTTCTCCTGCTCCTGCCCAGTGGGCTTCACCCTGGCCTGGGATGAGAGGACGTGCAGAGGTGAGTTGCCAGGGCGTAGTGACAGTGAGCTGCTGGGAGGGCTGGGGACCTCCATGCAGGGTCTCCTGGCTGGGGACAGAGCGCATGTGTGCAGGCTGGGCCAGGGTCGGGGTGCAGGGAGGCCCAGGACCTGTGTTCATGCAGCCCCTGCCATGTCTGTCCCCAGATGTGGACGAGTGTGAGTGGGACGCCCATCTCTGCCAAGAGGGACAGCGCTGTGTGAACCTGCTCGGCTCCTACCACTGCCTCCCTGACTGCGGGCCTGGCTTCCGGGAGGGGGCCGATGGGACCAGCTGCGAAGGTGACAGGTGCAGGGTGGCCAGGACACACTCCCAGGAAACCAGGCATTGCCAGTTCAGCAGATGGCTGTGTGTGTCACCAGGATGCTGGGCTCCTGGGGGATCAGGAGCCCTTGGCAGAAGGAAGGAGCACAGGGCCCAGGAGATGTGAGCTGGCCTGAGTCTGAGTCCTGGCTTGGCACAGTGTTGGCAACTCCGGTGCCCTCCGTCCTGTGTTGGACAAGGGGGGGACAGGCTAGTGACAGTCTCAGAACCCAGCAGCAGCCTCAGGTCAGGGGCACCTGGCCTGAGTGCCACCCCTCGACGATGCCTGTGGGGTCCATTCTGTGACTCCTTGGAGGCCGGGGCAGCGTGGCACTCAGAGCCTGAGGCCAGCCCTCCACAGAGCTCAGGCATGCCGAGTTTGGGGGCTCTTCTTTCTGCTGCTGGGTGGTCCCCGCTTCTTCCTTTCTTCTTTAGCTCTTTCCTGTACACCAGACCCTGAGCTCTGTGAATGCATCTTCCATTCCTGTCCTCGCATGACCCCACAGTGACAGTCCGGCCCAGCCCTCCTTACAGAGCAGGAAGCTGAAGCCCAGAGAGGAAGGAACTATCTTCCGCTTGCTGGAACCCGGGAGTCTCCCTCCAAAGCCCACCTTTAAGCCTCGTCCTGCCTGTGGCCCCAGAACCCCGAGCACTTGGAGAAGAGGGTGTGATGAGGCCCAGAAGGGGCATCTCCCCTGGGAGAGGCCCTGGGCTAAGCCCCGCCACTGCCTCCCCAGATGTGGACGAATGCCTGGAACAGCTGGACGAGTGCCATTACAGCCAGCTCTGTGAGAACACTGCGGGTGGCCACCGCTGCAGCTGCCCCAGGGGGTACCGGACCCAGGGCCCCGGCCTGCCCTGCCTAGGTACAGGACACCGGGCCCTCACGGGGCCCAAGTGATGGCCCCCGGCTCTGGAGCAGTGGTGTTTAGGGTTGAGGCACTGGTGACTTCTGAGGCCTAGCAGGCCCTGGACCCATACTTTACCCTGCAAGGCACCTTCTGTACAGGCTGGGAGGGGCAGGAAGGTGGTGTCAGTGGGGTGGACCCTAGAGAGGCACAAGGAGTAGAGGAATCCAAGTGATCCCCTAGGGCAGTGGGGCCGGGGAGCTGAGCAGGGGACTCTAACATAAACACAGAGGCTGAGAGGAGCCTGGGGCAGCACAGAGGGCTGGTGCAGGGGCAGCCGGTGCAGCATGTGAGGCAGAAGGTTACAAGAGGCCTAAGCAATAGATGCTGCAGGCATGAGCTGCCCTGGATACCACATGGCTTTTCTCTGCAGATGTCAACGAATGTCAGCAGCTGCCTGAGCCCTGTGCCCACTGCTACAACCTCCAGGGTAGCTACCGCTGTCTGTGTCCCCCGGGCCATACCCTCCTCCGTGACGGCAAGGCCTGCATCCCACTGGAGCGGAGGAGACAGAATGTGACCACTGTCAGCCACCGGGGCCCTTTGGTGTCCTGGCTGCGGCCCCGGGGCCCCCTCTCTGGTGGCTCTTACCACGCCTGGGTTTCTCTGCAGCCAGGGCCCAGAGCCCTGAGCAGTGTAGGCCGGGCCTGGTGCCCACCTGGCTTCATCCGGCAAAATGGCGCCTGCGTGGGTAAGGCTGGGCCCCAGCACCCCCAAGAACGCACTCCTGTGGTATCTTGGGCCCCTGGGCTAGGCATGGGTACCTCCAAGGGCTCATGGGCAGGTGGGTGGCTGGTGGGTCTGAAAGGGTGGAGTGGAGGCAGTTCTGCCTGGCACAAGGTTGTCCCTCCCCTGGGCCTCAGTGACGGGGCTAAGGCAGGGAGGTATCTCACTGTCACCAAGCCCAGGGACTCTCCAAGCCCTGCAGTCAGGCCAGGAGTGGGCACGGCGGACAGGAGCTGGCAGGCAGGAGGCCCCAGCGTGTGTGATGTGGTCTCTCTGCCCTGTGCCCATCCCGCACCCTACCAGACCTTGACGAGTGTCGGGTGCGTGGCCTGTGCCAACATGCTTGCCGGAACACCGAGGGCAGCTACCAGTGCCTCTGTCCTGCGGGCTACCGCCTGCTGCCCAGCGGGAAGAACTGCCAAGGTGAGGGGGCAGTGCCCGACACGATGGGCTCTTGGCTGTCTCCAGAGAGGTCCTGGTGCCTCTGCCAGGTGGGAGGGCTGGTCTCGCTGTATGTTCCTGGACAGCTCTCTGGTGTCTCTGAGCCTCAGCTTCTTGCTGGGGAAGTGGGATCACCCAGCACCCTTGCCATGGCTGAGGGAGACCGAGGAGGGTGGGCACAGCTGCTGCAGGTGGCCTGGTGATGGCCTCCGGCTCTCTCCTTCCCCTACTTTCCTGCCCTGAAGACTGGAACTCATAGCCACTGGCTCTCTGCCATGGGCCTTGGGCACCCTGGGGGGATGGGAAGCCAGGTCTCCTGCAGCCTCACTCTCCCGGGCTCTCCAGCTATGCACCAAGCTCCGGATGTCCTCACTGGGTCAGCTTGGCGCCCTGCCAAGTCCCAACCCTGGGACAATAGGGAGGGAGCAGAGGGCCTCAGGCTGGGCTAAGGTCTGGCTGCTGAGGACCAGGGTGTGGGTGCTGCCCAGTGGCTGGCTGGGAAGGCCTTGCTCCCCCGCCCCCCTCACCCTTACCCTCTCTGGCTCCGGCCTTCGCCCACCTCTGCCACCTAGACATCAATGAGTGCGAGGAAGAGGACATCCAGTGTGAGTCTGGCCAGATGTGCTTCAACACCCGCGGTGGCTTCCAGTGCGTGGACACACCCTGTCCCGCCACTTACCGGCAGGGCGCCAGCCCAGGGTAAGGCGGGTTTTCTGGGGTGGGGATGCCTCATCCGCCAGGAGCTGGCAGCTTCCACCGTGCTCCTCCGAGGCGGTGTGCACGAGCCCCACCGCTGTGTTCCCGGCAGGTGACCAGGGCAGACATGCGTGGGGCCGGTGGGAAAGAGCAGGGGACACACAGAACCTAAGCCCCAGACACAGAAACCAACCATGACCCCAAACCTCCGGACGCACACAGGAGCGCACAGCATTTCCTCCACGATGCTCACAGGCGCCACAGATTCTTATACAGAGAGAGCACAGAGCCGGGCGCGGTGGTGCAGGCCTGTGATCCCAGCACTGAGGGAGCATAAGGCAAGAGGGCTGGGAGTTCGGGTCCAGCCTGGGCGACTTAGCAAGACCTTGTCTGAAAAAAAAAAAAAAAAAAAAGGCCTGGAGGTGTAGCTTAGCAGGACAGTCCCCCTGGGTTTTATTCCCAGCACCATTTAAATAAAAGGCACAGACAGTCGAAGACTGGGAGTCAGGAGCCGTTGGATGGGGAATTTCCCGGACAGGGCGTAGCTGGCGCAGGAGCGGGAGCCCCGGGCAGGGCCGAGCACGTGTCTCCAAGCCTCTGCCCCGCGCTCTGCAAAAACTGAGCTGTGACTCAGCCCCTGCAGGCCCGGGGGCGCTGGTGCTGTCGCCAGGCGCGTCGCTGGCTCCTGGTTTGGCGCGCGCGGAGCGGGGGGGTGTGGGGGGGGGCGCAGGGGCATTGCGCGGATCCAGGTGGCGACCACGTCGCTGTTCGTCCGTCTCTGGCCCGCAGGACCTGCTTCCGCCGCTGCTCGCAGGACTGCGACGCCGAGGGTCCGGCCACCGTGCAGTACCGGCTGCTGCCGCTGCCCCTGGGCGTGCGCGCGCACCACGACGTGGCGCGCCTGGCCGCCTTCTCCGAGGCCGGCGTCCCCGCCAACCGCACGGAGCTCCGCGTGCTCGAGCCCGACCCGCGCAGCCCCTTCGCGCTGCGCCCCTTGAGCGCCGGGCTGGGCGCCGTCTACACCCGTCGCGCGCTCACCCGAGCCGGCCTCTACCGGCTCACCGTGCGCGCTGCCGCGCCGCGCCACCAGAGCGTCTACGTGCTGCTCATCGCCGTGTCCCCGTACCCGTACTGAGCGGGGCGGGGACACCAAGGTGGCGGCGGCCGGCAGAACGTCCCCTTCTCGCTTCCTCGTGTGCTTGCGTCAGTCAATTTCCGTAAACAGCGGCCGTCAGCACGGCTGGGAGTACAATCCGCTGGCAGGACCCCGTGTCGCTGGCCCCAGAGACTGCCCAGGCCACTGGAGCCACTGGACAGGAACACAGGGCCCCTGTGTCCAGGAGGGGAACTGTCGGGACACAACAGCTGTCACCCGTCTGCACCTGGCATGGTCCGCCTGAACCTGGTGTGTGTTAGTGTATAAAAGCGGTGGTTTCTAACCCACGTGGTCTTCGTGTGCTCATTTTCCTCGGAGAAGAGGGGTCTGGGCAGGGAGGGAAGACCCCGCCTCACCCCTTCCAATCAGTAGTGTAAGAATCAGAGTCCCGCAGACCCACTTCCTCTGCAACTCAGTTTTCTATGTAATAAAAATACTGTGTGGCACACACTTCTCACCCCAGCCCTCTGGAGGCTGAGGCAGGAGGACTTCCAGGGGTCAGAGGCCAGCCTGGGGCGCACAGAGTTCAAGGTCAGCCTGAACTGCATAATGAGACCCTGTCTCAACCGTGAGTCACACGTATCCTCATGTATACATTAAATCACCTGTAGATACTTAAAGTACCCAGTGCAGGCTGAGTGAGCCCACTAGACAGACCGTTGTTTAGGAAGTAATGACAGTGATACAGGAAGAAAAACTGGTCTCGGGTGGATGACTTCCAAACAATATAGGGAACCTCCAAATGACATAGGGAAGAAACGATCTCTGGACCTGACCTGCACAAGTTCGTGTTCTCTAAAACCGAAGAATGAATTTTAGGAACAAATGAGGTTATGAGCAGAATATATTTATTGAGAGAAAGAAAGCTCCTGTCCGAGAGAGGGACAGGAGGGGGGCTCCAGTGGGTAGTTCCCCGGGAAGTTGTCTCTTGCAGGGACTTTTATAGAGGAAAACCATGTGGTGAGGCGGGTCTAAGGTGGTGGAGAACACATGGGAACTCGCTTAGTTGGGCATGAAGTGGGACAAAATTATGGTCAAGCAATGAGATTACAAGCACCATTGCTCAGCTAAAATTGATTAAATCCAGTATCAAATGGGAAAGCGAGTCACGTAGCAAGCGGGTACGAATACGGAACAGGGTCTCTTCCTGTTGGGGGCTGGGCTAGTGACTCATTTGGGCTCTTTCAAGTTGATTGATACTATTTAGGATATCAATCCCTGATACCCATCCCTAGGGAAGAATGTAGCTGTGCTTCCTCTTTTTGTCTTGGTCTTGAGGTGTGGCCCGTATGGGAGTGTCTGTCTCTTCCAAGTTGCCAAGTCACCTTGTCTTCCATCTTGTCTCCTTGAGGGCCTGGCCCTGTCTGACTGCCGAGAATATTTCTGTCGAACTCGGCTGCCTACAACAACAGGAACACCACCTGTCTGTGACCAGGAGACACAGTGAGGGGGCCAAACTTCACTTACACATCAGTCACAGCAGGAGCTTCAGCAGCCCCGGAGTCCGCTTTCCTGAGGGTCTTTAGCTGTGCTGTCCTGGCTACCTCAGTGTCTTGAATCCATCCAAAACGTTTTTTGTCTTTTGGTCATCTTGATTTTGAGAAGACATTCCCAGGTGCCAGGACTAGTGAATAAGATGGAAAAGGAAATGGTGTCTATTTTATTTTATTCTATTCTATTATTTGTCTTTTTGAGACAGGGCCTCACTATGCAGCTCAGGCTGGCCTTGAGCTCACTGTGTAGCCCAGGCTGGTCTCGAACTCGCAGCAGTCTTCCTACCCCAGCCTCCCCAGTGCTGGGATCGCAGGTGTGCACCGCCATGTTTTTACCAACCTGCCTTTCTGTTAGGTGGTGCTCAACAGCTGCAATGGCTGTATTTCTGATGGTACCTCTCAAGGCCCCTCAGGAATGAGAACTCCAGGACAGCTTCAGAAAGTGGCAAGAACGCTGGACGAGCATTCTCAGGCAGGTGGGGGTTTGGGGTGAGACTGACCGGACAGTGTCTAATAAATTCTCCAAACTCACCTCATAGTTTGACCTCACTGGGTATCCCCAGCTTATGGGTGCAAGGTCTGCAGTCGGGGGGGTCCAGCAGGAGCCCAGGGCTGCTGTCAGCCCTGCTTTGGTGACCTCCCCATTGCTATTGCCCATCTCCCAGAGACACAGCTTTTGCATGTCCTTCTGGGGAAGAGAGTTCCTTTGTCCCTGCTACTAGCCCAGGTGACACAGTCCCCTCTTGTACATGGACCCTTTTTCCCATCTGAACCTCCGAGAAGGTTGTCTGTTCCCTTGTGCCAGTGTGTGACAGCGCACTGTCCCTCGCCTTCCAGCAGTACTGAGAAGTGAGGTCAGCCCCACTTCCACCAGAGAGCAGGAGCTGCAGGGAGGAGGAGACCCCGCCCGCTGCTCATGAAACTGGGAGTCTGCCCAGAGACTGCAGGGCTCTTCTGCTTTCAGAGTTGGCTGCCTTTAAGCTAGAGGGCTGCAGCCTTTTCTATACAGGCCAGATAGAAAATATTTTCAGCGTTGGGGACATCTGGTCTCACTTCTGACCTCTGCCTCAGAGGGGCAAAGGGAGACTCAGACATGATACAAGCACAGGCGTGGTATGTCCCAATAAAACTGTGTTCATGCGGGGCTGGGGAGATAGCTCAGCCGCTTAAGGGCCTGCCTGGTGAGTGGAAGGTCCTGAGTTTGATCCCCAGTACCAAAAAAAAAAAACAAAAAAAAAACAAAACTGTATTTGTGTATGCTTTGCATGTTGAGTTCTTTAGCACCTTTGCATGCTATGGGGTTTTGTTTAATTAATTAATTATTTACTTTTGAAGCAGGGTCTCACTATGTAGCCCAAGCTGGCCTCAAACCCATGGTGATCCTCCTGCTTCAGCCTCCCGAGCCATGGTTTGCACATGAGTTTATTTTCCTTCTGCTGTTTTTCAACCACTTAGAATGGAAAAGCCGCTCTTGGCTTGCTCACAGGCGCGGCCCATGGTTTCTGGGCCCTGCTGCTTTGATTTCTATGTTGGTGGGGGTGGGGAGAGGGGCACCACAGGCCCTGCCACACCGCCCTGCCCAGGGCTGCCCTGCTGGTGTCTGGGCCAATCTCGATCTCAAGCCCTGCTGTCTGCTGGGCTGTTAATTTTTTCTGGAGGCAGAGGCCTTGCAGCCCAAGAGGAGAGAGACCTGCTAAGGGAGGTGCCTGCTCCTCTCTTATTCCTGCCCTCTCTGTCCCCCCAACCCCCTGAGTTTGCAGAAATCTGTGTTGAATTAGCACAGTGTGTTCTCACTTAGTTTGGGAGGGGCGGTACTGGGAATTGAACTCAGGATGTTGCTCTTACCAGGCGGCTATCTCCTTGACCTCTTGTTTAGTGTCTTCTGAGTTGAGTTTATTTTACACTTTAAAAAAAAATAATAATAAGGTCTTACTATGCAGGTCAGGCTGGCCTTGAGCTCACTTTGTAGTCCAGGCTGGTCTCAAACTGGCAACGATCCTCCTGCCTCAGCCTCCCAAGTGCTGGGATTACAGGCATGAGCCACCACACACCCAGCTCATCTGACCTTATTTTAAGCACTTAATATTGCAGATCACTAGATCAGGTAGAGAAGAGAGAGCTAGCATAGAAATGAGGTGAGCCAGGCCTCGTTGAAGGCTGAGTGGATAGAAAGGAAGCTCCAAGATAGAGAAGCAATGGCGGGGCTGGGAGCCTCCCCTGAGCTCTGTCAGCAGAGAGGGCCCAGAGAGTCTGAGCAGCAGCACCCAGGAGGAATCATGTGACACACACAGCAACAAAGTAGCTCCCAGAGGAGCCCCCTGCCCCCTGCCCACAAGGCCTTTGCCTTTGTGCTACAGCTCCGCCAAGCCCGTTTGCTCCCGTAGTCACCTTAGCTAAGGTGCTACTGGAAATTCTATCAGCTGCTGATAGCGACCTGAGGAAACCAGGGATGTGACTGCGTTGCGGCAGCCAAATTAGATAAAAATATTAGAGGCCGTCAGACAGGGCCAGGCCCTCAAAGGAGATAACACAGAAGACAAGATACCTTATCCGAGGGAGGGGCGGGTGCGCCTGCTGTGAGCCAGACCTAAAGACCAAAGAGCAAACGAATGCGAACCTCCTCCGTAGTAAAGATTGGCATCCTAGATTGATCGTACCCTGAGAAAGCCAGGAAGAATCCTTACCTGATGGCTACTAGATATGGTCCTGTTTTACCTTCAGGCCTGCTTGCCCCGTGACTCGTGACTCGCTTCCCCACTTGGTCCTGGACTTGATTTTACCTGAGCGATGGAGCTTGTAAGCTCATGGGCTGACCATAGTTTTGTCCCACCCCGCATCCACCTAAGCGAGTTCCCATTTTGTCCACCTTAGCACCGCATGGAAGAGACAGCTTCGTGGGGACAACCCGCTCGGGCCCCCCTTCTGTCCCTCTCAGACGGAAGCTTTCTTTCTTCCCATAAATATATTCTGCTCATAACCTCTGTTTGTTCCTAAAATTCATTCTTCGGTTTTAGAGAACGCAAACTCATCCAGGTCAGGTTCCCCTATATCATTTGGAGGTTCCCTATGTCATTTGGAGGTCACCCACCAGAGATTAGTTTTTCTCCCTATACCAATTTCACTACCTCAGACCTCTGGACACATCTCCTTAGCGTCCACCCACTCTCAGGACCCTCCTGTGTCCTGGGAATTTTCTCTCTCTCTCTCTTTTTTTTTTTTTTTCCAGAACCGGGATTTGAACTCAGTCCCTTGCACTTGCCAAGAAGTGTTTATTCCACTGAGCCATCCCCTGGCCCCCATGGGAGTTTTCTCTTAATAAAACTTTCCTGCTTTAGAATGGCCGGGGAGATGGCTCAGTAGGATAAGCACTTGACTGACAAACTCAAGGATCTGAGTTCAATCCCCGGTTCCACAAAAAAAAAAAAAAAAAAAAAAAAAACTTTTCCTGCTTTCACTTCCTTTCTCTGGCCTTTGACAGTTTGGGAGTTACCGTTCTGTAAGACTAGGACCTCCAGAGGCAAGAAACAGGGTTCACATTTCACTTAGGAATGGTGATACAGGGGACTGAAACTCCCAGCCTGAAAGGTACCTGCGCCAAGTTTGTATTCTCTAAAACTGAAGCATGAATTTTAGGAACAAACCGAGATTAAGAGCAGAATACTTATTAGGGGAAAGAAAGGTTCTGTTAGTGAGAGGGACAGAAGGGGGACCTGAGCAGGCTGTCTCTTCCAAGGATTTTTTCCCTCTGTGGCTGGCTCAGCCCACCCTGGGGGCAAGGCTGGCGTGTCATGTAGTGCCAGGGATTGAACCTCAGTCCCTACTTGCTTGCCTAAGCTTGCCTGAGCTTGCCTAAGCAGGCGCTTTAGACCTCTGAGCTATCTGGTTAACACCCCTTCCCACCCTGCCTCAGGGATTTTTATGGAGTAAAACCACGTGGTGCGGCAGGCCTAAGGTAGAGGACATGGGAAGTCGCTTAGGTGGGCATGAGGTGGGACAAAACTATGGTCTACCAATAAGGTTACAAGCACCACAGCTCAGGTAAAGTTGATTAAATCCAGGACCAAATGGGGAATTGAGTCATGTGACAAGCAGGCATGACTATAGAACAGAAGTTTATCCGGTAGTCAGTAGCAATTGGGTCAGGGACTCTCCCTGGCTTCTGCAAGGGGATGATCAATCCCAGACGCCAATCTTTAGGGAGGTCAGCATTTGTCCGGTCTTTGGCCTTTAGGTCTGGCCCACAGCGGAAGCATCTGTCTCCCTCACAGTTGCAAGGTTTCTTGTCTCCCATGCTGTCTCCTTGAGGGCTGGCCCTGTCTGACTCCCTGTAATATTTCTGTCTAATTCAGCTGCCTACAACAAGGGGGGATCACCAAGGGGGGCATCTCAGCTCAGCTCACACAGCTGGGAAGGGCAAGAAGGACTCCACCAGCGGATTCCACAGCCAGGGCTGTGACAGACATCAGGGGCAGGATGAAGAAGAGAGAACTCAGGCGTCCAAAGAGCTCATTGTGGGCCATGGCTGCGCCCACCTGTGACCCCAGTACCTCTGGAGGCTGAGGCAAGAAGACTGCAGGTTGGAGCCCTGCCTGACAATTTAGCAAGTTAGCCAGACCTTGCCTAGAACAAACAGGCTGGAGTTGTAGCTAGGAGTGAAGGCCTCCCACGCAAGCTGTAGTTAGAGCCAACCCAGAGAGGGCGTTTCCCACGCCTGCCTTGCCTGCCACTGGCTGTTATTGGCTAAGGGCTGTCCGACCACCACTCCCTGATGTCACCATCCCCATGTCACTGACCGGAGGCCTCTGCACATGGTGGGGGAGGGGGTGTACCCTGGCAGGTCACTCATTAAACTCCCTGATGCAGCTTTTCCAGGAATCTGGCAACTGGACTCCGCGTCCTTCTGGGTGGGGACGGGAACCTGGGGTCCAGCAGGAGGTCACTCTCTGCTCCAGGGACCGCTGCGCAGGCCTGGGTGGTGGCAAAGGGGATTCTGGTGCCAGGAGAGAGTGAGGTGGCTTCAGGGTGAGGTCCTCGGAGTCTCTGGGCTCCCAGGCTCCTGCAGAAGCAGGAGGCGCAGGGCCCTGGAGTGGCAGGGGCAGGAGGCGCCTCGCCAAGGTCAGCAGTCAGACTGTACCAGGATTCAAGAGGTCAGTTCAGACCAGAGGGCAGAGAGCACAGCTCACACTTTTTGTTTTGTTTTTGTTTTTTTATGACAGGATCTCGCTGTGCAGTTCAGGCTGGCCTTGAACTCATGGCAGTCCTCCTGCCTCAGCCTGGGGAGTGCTGGGGCTGTGGGTGGTCGGAAGGCAGCGAGCGCTCCCAGGGCACAGGTGAGGCTGTGGTGGCCTAGGCTGAGGCAGCAGTAGTCTGGGACAGGAGCCAGGACCAGGGCTTCAGCTACTCCGTCAGACCTCCAGGTACAGGATGACAGCCGATGGTGGGCGCCGAGCTCCTGCGGAGGGTGAGGGGACCTGGGAAGCGTCTCCAAGGGCAGCAGGTACCAGGGCCAAGTGGCTGGAAGGTTCCAGACCTGAGCCAGTGAGCAAGCTCAGGGGCTTCGATCCTGAGGGTGACAGGGACCAAGAGAGTCTTTTTTAAAAATCATTCCCTTTGTTAATATTCCATGATGTACCACTAAACCCTAAGTTTTAAAACAGTAACTACAATATTATTCTTAGCATACCTTGGGAACCAACAGTTATTTTTTGTTTGCATCAAATTTCCTGTCAGTGTTCAGAAAGGTTTTCTATTACAGTTCAAAAAAATCAGGGTGTAAGCCAGGCATGGTGGTACATACATCCCAACATTTCCGTAGGCTGAGGCAGGAGGATCACCATGAGTTTGAGGCCATCCTGGGCCACACAATGAGTTCAAAGCCAGGCTGAACTACATAGTAAGACCTTGTCTCCAAAACTACCTACCAACCTACCTAAATAAATAAATAAAATGAAACAAAAGAAGATCCTTAACTGGAATTTCATACAAAATAGAGAAGCAGCTTTTCGACACTCATGGGCATTCCTACATCACGCTTCTGGTTTAAACTAACCTTTAAGTTCCTCACGAGTGAAGACCGCCTCGAGATGTAGCTGCCGACACACTGACCCATCATGCAATACCACGGCTTCCGTGTACAGTAATGTGTTTTGAATAAATAATTACGGGGTTTATTTTTAATGTTGGGGCAAGTTAGGAAGTTATAAGTGAATAGAGACAGATCACATGCAAGGGTTGAAAACTCCACAATGCTAATATGCCCACTTCTACACTGACACACACGCTTCCTACAATCCTCGGTCAAAACTTGAGGAGGTTTTAACATAAACTGATGCTGCTTCTCCTACTCATACGGACAAGAACAGACATAACAGGTTTTTTTTTGTTGTTGTTGTTTTGTTTTGTTTTTGTACCAGGAATTAAACTCAGGACCTTACACTTGCCAGGCCAACACTTGTGCCACTGAGCTACGTCTCTGGGCCAAACGTAACAGATTCATAAAGGACAAAAGCTAGAGTGGAAGTCTGTACTCTGTAGCTGATGGCATTGCATAGGCAGAAAGATAAACAGGGGAGGAGAACAGAAAAACAGATCAGACCTGCATTTGATACAGGGGATGAAACTCCCGACCTGAAAGGTACCCAGGATGAGTTCGTGTTCTCTAAAACCAAAGATGAATTTTAGGAACAAACAGAGGTTAAAAGCAGAATATCGGGCTGGTGAGATGGCTCAGTGGTCTAAAGCACCTACTTAGAACAAGCTTAGCAAAGCACAGGGACCGCGGATCAATCCCC
>NW_004524699.1:5566805-5577143 GCF_000260255.1 Octodon degus | reverse complement strand
CCTGCCCCCTGGTGGGCTGAGCTGGCCACACACACACACACACACACACACACACACACACACACACACACACAAATAAATAAGTAAAATTAAAAAAAAAAAAAAGCAGAATATCTATTAGAAAAAGAAAGCTTCTGTCAGAGAGAGACAGAAGTGGAACCCAAGGGATTTACCCCGGGAATCTGCCATTCCTAGGGATTTTTGAACATGGGAACTCGCTTAGGTGGGCATGAGGTGGGACAAAACTATGGTCAACCAATAAGGTTACAAGCACCACAGCTCAGGTAAAATAGATTAAATCCAGGGGAATCGAGTCGTGCTGCAAGCGGGCATGAATATAGCTGGTGGCAGTTGGATTAGTGATTCTTTCTGGCTTCTTCAAGGGGATGCTCAATTCTGGGTGTCTTTATCTTTAGAGAGGTAAGCATGTGTCCGCTCTTCGGTATTTAGGTCTGGCCCACAGCGGGAGCATCCATCTCTCTCACAGTTGCAGCGTTAGCCTATCTTCCCTGCTGTCTCCTTGAGTGCCTAGTCCTGTCTGACTGCCCTTAATATTTCTCATTCATCTGCCTATGTCACATTTATATGGGCAATTAATTTGCAAGAGAGGTGTCCAACAAATTAAGTGGGGGATATCAACTAGAAATTGATATTGGAAAAAAAAATTAGCCATCAAAGAAGGGTAGGTTATGACCTACTAGAATTTGTGTCTTTTGGTTTGGTTTGGTTTAGTTTGGGGGAGCCAGGGGCTTCTATGTAGCTCAGGCTGACCTTGAGCTCAGTGTGTAGCCCAGGGCAGCCGTGAACATGCGTCCACTTTCCTGTGTCAGCCTCCCAAGTGCTGTGATTAGGCATGCACCAGCCCGCCTGGCTGTGATTTATGTGTTTAAGAACTCTATGGCCGGGGCTGGTGAGATGGCTCAGTGGTCTAAAGCACCTACTTAGAACAAGCTTAGCAAAGCACAGGGACCGCGGTTCAATCCCCCAGCACCACATGCCAGCCCCGCCCCCTGGTGGGCTGAGCTGGCCACACATGCACACATAAATAAATAAATTAATTAAAAAAAAAAAAGAACTCAATGGCCTGGCTTTCGTGAGGCCCTGGGTTCAACCCCAATTAGTAGCAAAAAACAATAGCCTCTCTGGCTGTTGGAGGGACACCAAAGGTAAGCAGGGAAAGCCAAGTGATATCCGGGTGAGAAATGGAGTTGGTCTAGAAGGTAGGAGACCAGCGAGAGAGATGGAGGTGGACGGAAAGCACATAGCCTGGACATATTTAGAAGATACCAACGCCTGTAAATATGGATCTGACTGCCTCAGTTTCTCCTCTGGACTGCAGTGCTACTAGCAACGCCTACTACATCACTTCCCTCAGGGTGTGTAGGCCCCCTAAGGAGCCTCCCCTGGGCATGAGAAGGGGGCAGGTGAAAGTCAAGGACCAACCAAGGGCCACACCCCGCCCCAGGAGCCCACCTACAGTCTCAGCCTGCTGTACCCTGTCCTGCACCAGTGCCAGCCTGCTGCCCAGTGCGTGGGGCCACTGCTGGCCGTGCCAGCCCTTGAGCTTCCCAGGAGTGGGAAGCTCACTACCCCTCATGTCACCAGTGCCTGTGCGTCAGGAAGGGCCAGTCCCCTGGCCTGGGGCCATTTCTGCAGCATGGACTAAAGGTCCCTGAAGTCTGCAACCCTGGGACATGAACCTGTCCTGCTCAAAGCTCAGGTGGAGCATAGGGTTCGGGTCAGAGCATTGAGCACTAGATTCTGCGCTTGTAGCACTCCTTACACATTGTGTGGTCTTGGGATTATGCAGCCCCGGTCTGGGGCTCCTGCGCCCCACTTCTTGCTGGTTGTGAGGAAGGATCAGCCCTGGGCCCTTGGGCACCCAGACCCACATGGTTTACCCTGTCCCTCGGCATCTGGGGCCACACCTGGGTTTGGGTGCCAGAAGTGAGGGGCGTCACTAGGGTCTTGAAGGTGTGGAGGGGCCGGTCCCCTTGCAGAAGGACTCAACTCTCTCTGTTCCTGTGAGGCGGGCGCCACAGTACTAGGTGTTAGTGGATGGAGTGAGACAGGCACCAGCAGGCAGCAGGAGAAGGGGCCCGATGGTGATTCAGGGATACATGGGGGCAGGGAATGGGGCTGCCACCCACCCCCTGGGGCCAGTCCTGACTGGAGCGATGGCCTTGAGTGTCTTCTGGGTCCTGCTGGGTCACTGGTTGCAATGCCGGGGTGCGGTGGGGAACCTTCTGACATAACAACCTTCTGAGGGCCAGACACCATCACGACTTCCAATTTCGTTTTACGAGCGAGAGGCGTCAGTCAGCTCTGCCAGCCTCAACCTTCCCTGGTGTCCAATGGGTTAGCGGCGGGCAAGTCTCTCGTTCCCCATTTCCTGGGTGCCCTGGGGAATTTGGTCAGGCGCCAGGCCAGCCAAGCACTGCCGTCCCAAGCAGGGGCGCAACCCCGGCCTTGCAGCGCCGGGCCGCCTCGGGGCCGCAGAGAGGCCTGGGCCACCGAGCACCGGATGACAGCGGGCACCGGCTCCAAGCCTAAGCCGCTTTCACCCTCTCGCGCCTCGGAGCGCTTGGAGTGCTTCCCAAGCGCCAGGCGGCCAGTCTCTCGCAAGGCAGCGGCGATCACCCGGCCAGGGACGCGGATGCGGCGCTCAGAAGGGTCCTGGCCGCCTGCCCGGGCGCGCGCCCACGCCCCTGTGCCCCGCGGAGGCTGAGCCGGCGCAGAACCCCCGCTGGGCGGGCGGGGGCGGAGACGGGAAAGGGGAGGAGCCAGGGAGGGCAGGGCTCCGCCCACCGCCGGTGGCCCGGGCTCTGAGAGGCTGGCGGCGGGGGCCCGGCCCGGGGCGGAGCCGAGTCTGGCGCCCCCACGTGCTCCGAGTCCCCCGCCCCGCCCCAGTTCTGTGTTTATAACCCCGGGCGCGCGCCACTCCCAGCCCTGCTCCGCAGCCTGCTACCCGGGTAAGGGATTCGCAGCCCTTCGCTTTCCGCGCCCCACAACCCGGGCCGTCCCCTCCCCAGGCCCCAGCCCAGCGCAGCGCAGCGCAGGCCGACGAGACGCGCGGGGAGCGTGGATGGGAGGCGGGCAGCGCGGGAGGGAAGGAGGCGGGCGGGGGCCCCTGTTGCGCGCACACGTGGAGACCAGTCGGAGGCTCCTGCAGCCTGGCCATGGGTTTTGGGGGACCAGGCCCGGCGCCTCTTGTGCGGACGTGGTCTTCCGGGATTTCTTGGATCCGGCTTTCTCTGTGTCGTGGATCCCCCAGATGGAGACGCGGGCGTCCGGAGTGGGCAGTGGCTCACAGCCGCTCGCCGCCCGGCCTCCGCGGTCCCGAGGCCACCCTTAGTTCTGGGAGAGTTGCAGCCCCAGCTCCGCCCTTGGCCCTTGGGGCTCGGGCACATCGCTCATTGCTCTTCTCCGAACCTCAGTTTACCCTCACCACGTGGGCACAGAGACCTGGCCACTGCCCCAGGCTTGCGTAGGACGTCCCCATCCCTGCAGGGGAGGACAGGCCGTTGGTCTAGGTGGGACTGTGTCCTGGGCTGGGCCCTAGGGAGGAACCCTCCAGGAAACGGCTGCCTCCGGATTTTATTGCCTTTCGCCCCTGGATGACTGCAAGGTCATGGGGCTTGGAGGAAAGTCCTTTTCCATCCCGCAGCGCCCTCCCTGTTCCCTGCTGTGAAGTGGGGCACAGGCGGCTGGGCAGGAACCGACCTGTCTTCCCCCTGGGCTAAGCAGAGGAACCCCGACCTTTGACCCCTCCCCTCCAGCTCTAGGCCAGGCCAGGCCAGGCTAGGCCAGCACAGGCTGGGACAGGAGGACCGTTGGGCCTTGGGGTAGCCTTCCTGTCCCCATGGTTCCCCTTGCACTGGGGCTGACTCAGCTGGCCCCAGGGCTCTGGACTCTATTGTGGGCAGCAAGAGGCCGTCCAAGGAGACAGCCAGGCAGAAACGGCCATGAAAGGGCCAGGGCTTTGGTACTGGGTGAGCCTTGGGGGAGTCTATCCTGTCCCTTCCCCCTGTTCCCAGGGTCTCCGATGATCAAGATGGAGGACAAGGGGACCCCCCACTCTGTGGACCCCACATTTGCCTCCTGTCCTGGGATGGTGGAGGCCCTGACCCCCTCGTGGTGGGGGGAGGGAGCCCTGGCCACCTGTCTGCTGTGTCAGCACTTTAGCCGTCCCACCGAGCAGCCGGGTTCCTTTCTCGCCCACTGAGCACACAGCTCTCAAAGTGGGCCATGGGCACCCACGTGGAAAGAGGTACCAGGCTGGAATTCAAGGGTGAGGGCTCCGAGTTCTGCAGTAACACTTCGGGCAGAGTGGACCTTTCAACCCTGCTCCCTGGGCTAGGCCAGGAAGCAAATGTGCTGTGATATTTGTAGACTAAACAGACCAGTGTGCTCTTTTCCTGTAACCAGAGGTTCCTAGGAGGACATTTGAGTGTCTCTCTCCGGGATCTAGGGAGACCTCCATCATCTTTCCTTCCTGCTACCTCCTTGGGAGCGGTTTCATTGAAACTAGAAACCAAACTTGCCAGAAATGATTTCAATCTTTCAAATGCGTTTAGGCCGGGCCCTGTAGAAGGCACGTGCGCTCCCTCTGGTGAATAGTGGTATTGCCGCCTAGCTCTGTCACAAATGAAGCCTGCGCTCTGGGAGTCCAAATCCCAGAATGAGGAGCCTCAAAATGGGAGAGAAGTTTCCTGTCCAGGCAGAGTCAGGGTTTAGGCAAAACAAAACAAAAACACTGAAGTCAGCTGAGTTAGTTTGTCAGGGAGGGTGCCCGGAAAGCAGCCCAGACAGCTTCGGTCATGAGCTGCTATGTAAGGTATACAAAGAAATAGGAGATGGGTAATGAGTCTTTTGGGATGCAGCCTATACGGAGGCTGAGTGAGGGGCAAGGGCCGGGAGCCACGGAGCAGAGAGCAAAGCCGCCTGTGGCCAAACAGGACTTGAAACCGTTGTATTCTGTCACTAAGGCACGAGGCTTCCGGGCTGCTCTCCGGGAGAAGTGGTCACTGCACTCCACCCTGGAAGTGACACTTGCGTGGCTCTGACTGTGGCCTCTGTGTTGTCATTCCAGCTCTGACATTTTAGAGCCACAGGAGTTTCCTTGGTGCTCTGGGAGTGCACAGGCTGGCCTGGCCCTTGTCCCCTGGACGCTGGCCAGGTGGCTGTGGCTGAGGTCGCAGAGAATACGGCCCGCCTTGCCAGCTGAGGGCAGGCTCTGCTGCGGCATGCGAGGTCACTCTCCTCCTCTTCCCAGGCAAGCTGTCTTCTGGCAGAGGCTGTTCTGCTGGCTTTGGGAGCCGGGAGGCAGTGGCACGTGTCTGGGAGCTGGAAAAACCTGTCCTGGGCCCTTCCTGGAGTGCGCAAGGGGCCTGAGGACAGCCTGGCTCTGCTAGCTGCCTCCCCAGGAAGGAAGCCCAGTGTCCTTGTGTGTCTGCATGGCTTCCAAGTTGTGCATCTAGGGAAAGTGAGGGCAGGAGAGCAAGGGCATGCCTGAGGTCAGGGTGGCAGTGGAACCATGTGCTGTGGCCACGCTTGGTGCCCCACCCTCAGCTCCTCCCTGGAGCCTCCCTGGGTTAGCAAGTCTTTCTCACCCCTGATTTGCAGATGGGCCGCCGTGCTTGGAGAGCCACAGAGACTTGAACTCAGGTCCAGACGACACAGCTACGGTCCCTGTCCACAGAAAGAATGCCCTCCCTCCTCAGTCAGGGCCTCTGCTCCATTTAGATTTTGCCCCAGGATTTAGCCTGGTCTCAGTCCTGTGCCCTGTCCGTGCGTCCTGGAAGCAGGGAAGCCCAGCAGAGGTGACATTATTATTGTCCCATTGCATCATTTACCCAACCTGCCTGGCCACTGAACCTCCACATGCACATGTACACGTGCAAGCCCACTGTGCCACAAACATGTGTATGCACCGCCTCACATGCGCGCGCGCACACACACACACACACACACACACACACACGGCAGGCACACGGGCGCTCTGCTGGGAGGAGAGGTGATGGGCTTGCTAGGGCCAGGCAGGGGCAGTGGCAGGTCTGTCCCCATGCAGTGTCCCGTCCCTGCTCTGGTGCCCCTTCCTGGCTCCATGTGCTTTGGTGAAGGGCAGGGGTTCCTGCAGCCACATCCCCTCTCCATCCCTTCCTGGGCATCACAGAGCGGAGCCCAGCTGATGAGGGTTGGAGTCCTGGCGCTGCCACTTACCAGCCTAGCAAGACCTTGGGCACACTTCTTAACCCAAGCCTCAGTTGCCCTGTGTTTAAAATGGGAGTGCTGTGGGGGAGGGCTCAGCCTGTTTTGGACGGCTGTCATCAGGATGTGGTCGGAGCTTCATGACTGTGTCCATGTTCCCAAGTTTTCAGGGTACTGTGAGTCACTTATATCTCAGGGCTGTCTTAGTGTTAACTGCAGCAGGACTGGCTGCCCACATGACCTGCCAGCCCCTCGCTCACGTGCACAAGGGTGGGAGTGCACAGGTCTTTCCTGGAAGGCTGCCTGCACTTCCCCTTATCTGCCCGCCCGGCCAGGCTGCCCCCAGCACAGAGGGCCAGGCCAGGGTCTCTGGTGTCACCCAGCTGCCGTGCCAAGCAGCTGAGCCGCTGTTGCTTTTGCAGAGTGCTTCCCTGCCCGGGAGAAGACAACAGACAGACGAGTCGCCTGGAAGCCGCACCTCCAACCCCAGGTACTTCCCACCTGCATCCTTCCTGCCTCACTTGTCTCCTTCCTTCCTCCAGCTTCCACACTGGTTGCCTGGCTACAGTTGCCATGGCACTGTCTGCAGGCTCCAGGGTCAGGGCCTGCAGCTGGCCGGGGACTCAGCCTGGCAGTGGTCTCTGGCCCAGTGGAAGGGAGGACCTGATGTGTCGACCCTTGGGGTCCAAGGGCCAGCTGTCGGCTGTGCCCAGGGAGCGCGCCGGGGACTGCGCACTCACAGCTCGGCTCCAGAGTCCAGCGAGCTGCACCACCAGGCTGGGCTGCGAGCAGCAGAGGACCTGCAGTGCTCGGGCAGGGTGTAGAAGCCCACATGTCCCTGGCCACTGCCTTTTGTGCGTTTTATGGGCACCGTGTGGGTGGCATAAAGAGTTGAATGATACCACTAAGCCTGAAAGGCCTGAAGTAACCCAGCGAAGCGGTAGAGTTCCAGGAACTTTCACAAAACCCACTTTGCAGTGGTGAGTTTGGACTCGCGCCCCACACCCTAGGATTTGCTGCCCAATGTCTAGGTACGACTGTACCTCTATTAGAACACTGGCCCAGACCTGAGCTCTGGGGTGGAGGCTGCGTGTGCTGGGGTGGGGGAGCTACCCAGGCCGGACGTGTGCCCTGATGTTCACCCCACCCCCACGCCTACCCCAACCCAGCTTCCTTCAGGTCCAGGGCAGCACTGCCTGCTGGGTGACAGCCTAGGTTCCCAGACCTTTGCTCTGTGACCTGGAGGTGTTAGCTCCATGACCTCGTCCGGGGGCCTCTCTGAGCACCATTGTCTGCCCTCCCCAATGGGGGTAATAATGCCTACATGTGGGGTTGCAGCAGCAGCTCAGAGTGGCCTACAGGAGAGCCATCAAGCAGTGCTTGGCAGGGAGCCTGGGCCCTGCTCCGGGGCACGGTGCCCTCTGCCCGCCTGCCAAGGCCTGCCCTCTGCAGCAGGTGGGCGTGGGCTCCAGCGTCAGCATTCTTGGGTCCAGTGTGCTGTGTGCAGGGTCATAGTCCCTGGGGAGGCATGGATGAAGGACAGTAAACATCCTGTCCCCACCTCTGGAACAGCTTGTCCGAGGGGTGCCTGCAGCCCCCACCCCTGTAGGCCTGTCTGAGTGTGTGGCTTCTCTGCCTTCCCCAGACGTGATGTCCGGCAAGGGCTCTGTGGTTCTGGCCTACAGCGGTGGCCTGGACACCTCATGCATCCTCGTGTGGCTGAAGGAGCAGGGATATGACGTCATTGCCTACCTGGTAAGGAGCCGCGGTCTCTGCGTCTGTGGGCCTCACTTGGCCCAAGCCCAGCTTGAGATGGAGCCCAGATTCAAACCCCAGGGCAGGAAGCTGCCTCCCTCCGGCCCCCTCACTCTTCCTCTGCAAAATGCACCTCCTTGTTGCGCATCCAGGGCGGCTCCCTGAGGTGACCCGAGGTGGGGAGGGGTGCAGGGGTAACTGGGCTTTGCAGCTGGCAGCCTGCATGGAGGGGAGCCCTGGCCTTGGACGTGCACCTCATTCTCCACGGTCCCAAATCAGCTTCCAGAGCTAAGTAAGGGCCACAGAGTCAGGGCCTGAGCCCGCAGGTGCAGGTGGAAGCTCATGTGCAAACCCCCATCTGGGTTCCAGCAGTGGACCCTGATCAAACCGACGACGCCCTCGTGATGGCCTTGGACAGGGACCCTGAATCTCTCTCCACGTGGTTCTTCAGGTTGCTAGACCTAGAAATTCCACTGAAACCAGCCTGATGAGAAAAAACAGTAACTCCAGATGCCCACACACCCCAAATGAGTTGGCGCCCAAAACCAAGGAGCCCAGCGTTAGGGTGGCTTCAGGCAAGGCTGGACCCTGGTGCTCACCAAGCTCTGTCTCCAGCCTTACTCAGTTCCCAGCCATGCCTCCTCAGGGCACATGGGGGCTGCTGAGGGCTGCCCTTGCAGCTGGATTCTCCCCAGTCAGACACTAGGCCTAAGGGTGCTTTCTCATGGGAGTTAGTCTTGGGTCATAGGCCTTTCCCCTCTGCCTCTATAGGACCTTCCTAAGATAGCTTCTGTTCTCAAGGGAGGAGAGGATGGGGCCATGGACAGGCAGGTGTCAGCTATAGCCCAGCATGCTCTGTGCCAGTCCCCTTGTTGAGGTGGGGAAACCGAGGTCCTGGGAAGGAAATGCTTTGCCTGCGGTCACTGGGGCGGATGGCAACTGCAGCACTGAATGGAAGCTGGGAGCCCAGGGTGGTCCTCACTGGAGCCTGGCCCCGCGTGCCCTGGGCCCCACAGAAGGGAAGGCCCCCTGTGGCCTTGGGCCACCCCTTTTGGCTGGGCTTCTCTGAGATCAGAATGCTGGGACCCGGGACTCAGCCAGGCCTGGCAGCGGTCCAGAGCCAGCAGTGTCTAGCGTGGGCGACGGGAAGTGGAGGGCAGGGCCCGGGTGGCAGGCCCAGAGCTGCCTGCTCGAATGGGCAGGCAGGCAGGGCACTTCCTGTCTGGGAAGCAAGCCCGGCTGGACACTTCCTACAGCATGGCCTTGGTGCCCGCTCGGGGCAGACATGCTGGGAGCCACAGATGCGGTGAGGAGTCGGGCTGTGGAGAGCGGGCCATTGGCCTGGCTGCCAGCCCAGCGCCTGGTGTCCTGTTCCACGCGTGAGTTCCTGCACTTCCCGTTGGCCGCCTGCTCTGTGCCTCTCCTGTGCCAGTGGCCATGACTGTGAAGTGGGTCAGGCTGCTGGTCCTGCCCACTCTACCCTCTCCCTGGGCTCACTGGGCCTCTCTGTCTCTGCTCCCCAGGCCAACATCGGTCAGAAGGAAGACTTCGAGGAAGCCAGGAAGAAGGCGCTGAAGCTTGGGGCCAAAAAGGTACGGGGTTGGGGCGGTGAGCAGGGCTGCGTGAGAGGTGGGGCCTGGCCTGCATGGGCAGTGGTGGGCGCTCTTGTCCCAGGGCGCTGTCCCCTGCAGCCAGGGTGTCCACAGGACAAGTCCTGCTTTGGAAGGCGGACTCTGCTGTCTTCCAGACTCTCCGCCCACTCCCCCACTTCCTGTCCCTCTGTTCCTGGCCTCCATCACCCCACCCAGAGCTCCTCTGTGTATCATCCATCCGTCCATTCATCTACCACCCCTCAGCTGCCCACCCACCAGTTACTCGTTACCTGTTCATTACCCGTTTATCTCTTTTTCTCTACACATCCTTCCATCTGTCCATCTATCCATCGTCTATCCATCTGTCCATCTAGGTATCATCCTTTCACCCATCTGTTTACACTTTTCCATTGTCCATCTTCCTGTCCATTCCCCTTGTGTCCCTATTGTCCACCCATCCACTCACCTACCTGCCCACCCACCTGCTCTTATACCTACCCACCCATCCACCCGTCCACTCACCCATCCGCTCACCTACCCATCCACTGGTCCATCTGTCCACTCACCCATCCGCTCACCTACCCGCCCACCCATCTACCTGTCCACTTACCCATCCACTCACCTACCCACCCACCCGTCCACCTGTCCACTCACCCATCCACTCACCTATCCACCCACCCATCCATCTGTCCACTCACCCACCCACCCATCCACCTGTCCACTCACCCATCCACTCACCTACCCGCCCGCCCATCCACCTGTCCACTCACCCACCCACCCA
>NW_004524699.1:5514618-5566495 GCF_000260255.1 Octodon degus | reverse complement strand
CTCACCCACCCACCCATCCACCTGTCCACTCACCCATCCGCTCACCTACCCACCCACCCATCTACCTGCCCACTCACCTACCCACCCACCCATCCACCTGTCCACTCACCCATCCACTCACCTACCCGCCCGCCCATCCACCTGTCCACTCACCCATCCACTTACCTACCTGCCCGCCCATCCACCTGTCCACTCACCCACCCACCCATCCACCTGTCCACTCACCCATCTGCTCACCTACCCACACACCCATCTACCTGTCCACTCACCTACCTACCCACCCATCCACCTGTCTACTCACCCATCCGCTCACCTACCCATCCACCCATCCATCTGTCCATCCATCCACCCACCTATCCATCCGGCCACTCACTTCATCTCTCCACCCATCCACTTATACTTCCACCTGTCACACAGACCAGCGAGGTGCAGCTGACTTCCACGTGCTCCCTGTGTGTTGAGTCTGGTGGTAAGCAGGCCCCATGTTGGGTAAAGAGCCAGTGGCAGACAGGGCCCATGTGGTGTCGCTCACAGGGCTCACAGTGCCATGTAGAACTCCTGTCCGTTCCCTGGGGAGCGAGCAGGGAGCGAGCAGGGAGGGAGCTGGGCAGGGATGTGGAGCACGCCACTGGCCCACCTGCCTAGCAGCACCAAGCCCCTCTGCAGGGCCCTGCTGTGTGCAGGCTGCCAGGACCTTAAATCCTGCCTGGCCCAGAGCAAGGGCACAAGGAGCTGGGAATTACATGGGCATGGAAGCCACGTTTCCAGGTCACTTGGTGACTGTGCCAGGAGTTAGAGCGCATCCCCCTCTGAGGATGTCCGGGTCCCCAGGAGGGGGCAGGGCTGTCCGAACAGGACCAGGGAGAGGGAGAAGCACAGAGCGACTAGGAGGGTAGTGTGCTGGAGGTCAGCCTGACCTGGTCACCGACCAAACGGTTTTCCATTTATTCACAGTGTTTCCTGTTTATTGTCTTGCATATAACATTCAGAGCCCCCCGAATCGCTTTCCTTTCCTTTCTAGTAGGGGGATGAAACCCAGGGCCTTTGCACTAAGCTGCATTCCCAGTCCTTCTTCAATTTTTAAATTTTAAGAGAGGGCCCTGCTAAGTCACCCAGACTAGACTCACACTTAGGCTCCTCCTGCCCCAACCTCCGCAGGCTGGGATTGCAGGTGTGTGGGCCACTGTACCTGGCATGTCATGGTGATGGAGGAGGGCCAGGCGTGTCTCAGTGTCGCTGTGGGGAGTGGACGCTGCCTCCCTGGAGGGGTCTGCTTTTGGGGAATGGCTCCTCACAACTGCACAATATCAATCTTGGCACTGTTTGCCTGTAGCTGCCCTTTGCCTATGAGGTATCACAAGCCCTCTCATCTCCCTGAAGCTGGCAACTATGTCAAAATTGTGTTCAGATATTGTAAGTGTCTCTGGGGAATAGACCACCCCTGATTGAAAACTGCTGCTGTAGGTCTTAGGTGCTACCTGAGTTTCATCTTATTGGGAAGGATTTATGGGCAGTCTGGTTTTGGTGGGATGATAGCTCAGGATTGATTAGCAATGTCTGCCATGAGCACAACAAGGAGAGTAAAGATATGATTAGCAGAAACTGGTTAGTGATGTCTGCTACAGATGCAGAAAGAGAGGGGGAGCAGCTCCCGCAGCACTGTACTCAGTCAGCCCTCACCCCTGAGAAGGCCCCTCTCATGGCCCTTGTCTCCTAGGTGTTCATCGAGGATGTGAGCAGGGAGTTTGTGGAGGAGTTCATCTGGCCTGCCATTCAGTCCAGCGCGCTGTACGAGGACCGCTACCTCCTGGGAACCTCCCTCGCCAGGCCCTGTATTGCCCGCAAGCAAGTGGAGATTGCCCAGCGGGAGGGCGCCCAGTATGTATCTCATGGTGCAACAGGCAAGGTGAGGAGCGGGATGGGCCAGCCTTGGAGGGCTGGGCTAAGGGGGGAGGCAGTGCTGCTGCCCAGAGAACCTGGTGGGCAGGCAGGGTGGGGAGCCCAGCAAAGCTCCCTGCTACTGGGGAGGCTGAAGCAGGAGGGTAGCAAGTTCTAGTCCCCACCTTGCCTTTGCCTCTCTGAGCTTTAGTTTCTGCATTTGCAAAATGGGGCTGTGGCCCTACCGAGATTCCTGGGCTAGTGGATGCACCCGTCCCCCGATCTGCGCCCACATGGCAGCGCCCCGTGTCTGTCCCTATCCGCATTTCTCCTGTGTATAAGGCTATCCATCACACTAGGTGGGTAGGGTCAGCCCATGCCCTTGTCTTAGTTGGGGTACATTCTGAGGCCCTGGGGAGTACGACTACCTCTGTCCTTTTTCTGGCGTTGGGGTTTCACCAGGGGGTCCTGGCTTCACACTCAGGGCAATCCTTCTGCCTCAGCCTCCTGAGAGCTGAGATTGTAGGTGCAGATCGCCCCACCAGGTCTTTGAACCCATCTTTTCAAGGGGATGTGTAACACACCCTCTTCCTCTGCCTGTGTGAGCCCTGCAGGGGAGGCAGGACAGTCCTACCATGTCACCCCAACATGGCAGTGCCCCAGACCCGCCGTTCTGAACACTGTCAGCTGCCATCCGCGCTCAGGGTTATTGTCACCATGCCAATGGCCTGGGCCAGGAACACAGCCTAAGTACATTGCAGCCTGCGGGCCTTGAGCCTTCCCAGTGATGGGGAGCTCACTACCGAGAGCCTGTCCTGGGGCGGGCTGAAGGGGTGCTGGTGGGAGCAGGTCACCACCCACTGAGGGGCAGGGGCTGAGGAGAGGGGTGTGGGTGAAGGGCAGGGAGACCATTGGCCAGGCTGGACTGAACAACCCGGCTGCAGACCTAGACCCAAGGGACTGGGGCAGAGACTGGCTGTGAGAAAAGCACTAAGGTCAAAGTCAAGGTCAGGCCAAACCAGACTGAGGGCCACATCAGGCGGGCGATTGATTCAAGGGCGTGGGTGTCACGGGTGTGGCCAATGGCTTCCCCAGCAACCCCTTGCAGTTAGTTTCCGGGAGATGGCAGTCCCGCTGGCTGGCAGCAGAGGGCGCAGGAGAGACACCCAGAGGCTCGGACGTGGGGTTCAGCGCCCAGCTCCCCTGTGCCCAGGCATCTTACCCCTCACCAGCCTGCTTCCTGCACAGCGCGGATAAAAATAGGCCCGGCCCAGCGTGCGCCTGGGAGCGATGGGTAGGATAATTCCCACAAGGTCCCTGCCCCTGCCATGCTGCCTCGCAGGAACCCCCTCTGCAGGAAGCGGGTCCAACCCAAACCCCTGCAGAAATCACCCAGCCGCGCATCGCATTGCAGTGAGCAGGGTGGCACGCGGCGGATCAGGACTCTCCCCAGAGAAGGGCCCCTGAGAACCCCAAGTGTTGCCGCTGGCAGAACAGGGGCAAGAGCCCAGACACCCCAGCAGCCTCCCGCGGCCCAGTGCTCACTGCCTCCATGTGGCCACCAGAGGGCACCAGAGCCTCGGGTTTGAGGGTGCTTCTGTGGCCAGTGTTGACTAGGCCCCTGCAGCAACGTCGGCTCCCGTGACTCAGTCTCTCCTCGCGTGCAATACCTGGAAAGCCCCTGACGGTCCTTGGAGTTGATGTTTGAGACTTGAGGTGCGAGAGGGGAGGCTTGGGGCAGGGCACTGGTGACTCCAGGGATGGGCCAGTCAGAGTAAGGCGACGGGGCTCCCATGACCCAGATCCCGGCTGCACCTAGACAGCGCTCTGCGTGGGACTGCAGGGACTCCAGGCCACAGTCCTTGCTCCAGCCTGGAAGTGGTCCCCCGAAGGCGCTTCCTCCCCCTTCCATGGGTGGGGTCTAGCTCTGGCTGCCCCGGCAGTTGGGGTACCCGGGGAACCCTCAGGGCAGAGCAGGACTTAGTTGGTGCTGCTCGGCCGGACCAAACAAGAGGGCAGCACTGTGAGGAGCCGCCCTGCTGCCTAGAAATATGAGCCTGAGTTGCTGGCTGCGGCAGCAGTTTGTAAATGGCAGCATCTGCAGGGTGTCCCAGGGTAGATGGAAGCCCCGAGCGCTGGCCCTGTGGGCGCCACCACGTCACACACGTGGGTTTGTGTGCGTGCGTGCATATGTGTGTGGCACGCTGTGCCTCTCTTCTAGAAGCTGCAGGGCCACCCTGGAGCATGGCTGGGTTAGGTGAGGATGGACTTGGAGCCAGGGAGGGCCCTTGCTTGGCTCCTTCCAACCTCCCTAGAGCAGATGGGCGTCCTCCCCAGCCGCACTGGGGTCCAGACAGCTGCCCAGCCACCCACCAGGGAGGCACGAGCGGCCTTTGTCGGGGAAACTGGGAAAGAGCTGTACAGCGTAACCCTGGGCCGTGACCTTCCTGATCCCACTTTGCACAGCAGCCACCACTGCTCCCAGGCTGGGCTGGCAGAGCCTGAGGGCCAGAGGGGACACCAGGTGCTACCAGACCCATCCAGCAGGCAGCTGGCCAGATCCCGCCTAGTGGTCAGAGGCAAGGGCCTCATCCAGCTGGAGCCCAGACCTGGGCGAGCGTGCATGGCACGGGTGTGTGGCCTGTGTGGCCTGGCACCTGGCAAAGTCACCTCTCTGAGCTTCGAGGTCCTCATCTGAAGCTAAGTTCAGCCCCAGTGGCTGTCTAGGTGACAGCACATAACAGCCACGCTCCCCAGGGACGGAGTGGGGTGGCAAGGACTATCGCAGGTCACAGCTCTGTTTGGCGCCCTGGCGCTGCCAGGAGGGCTGCAGGCAGGTTTCCGTGTCACCTGGCAGGCTCTGGAAAATGGCACGTTGCTCCTGCACCTCGCTGCGCTGTGCAGTTTCCAGAGTAGGTGAAGAACCCCTGTTATTTCCCTGCCCTCTGGCCCGGCGCTGGTGCTGGCTCCTGTCCTCCCTGTGCAGTGGGGTCCATGGGTGTCATCAGACTGTTCGGTGGCGGCAGGAGCGGGTGCAGGGCCTTGGAGGAGCCCCCACTAGGCCTTCTGTCATCTGCTTCCACCCCCATCCCCAGCAGGGAAGCAATCCGAGGCTCACAGGACTCTAGCTCACAGTGGTGAGGGGCCGAGCGCCCAGCCAGGCCCTGCCCTCTGGGGCAGTGGGGCCAGGTGCAGGGAGGAGCCTGTATGCTTGGGGTGGACAGCGTGGGGAGCTGCCTGGGGGAGGCCCTGTGGGGTCCTGGGTGCACCCCCAGAACTGTGTGCATACATGTTAGCATGTGTGAATGCCACAGGATCACCATGAGTCTGCCTGCACCCACACGGGTAACCCCACCCCATGTCCTTCAGGTGTACGGCCCTTCTGCTGGGTGTCACAAGTGGGTGCCCCTGCCACTTGCACACCCCCTCACTGTGCACACACAGACCCATACACCAACTCATCACAGCTAAACCCGGCAGCTGCCTCCGTCTATCAACAGCAAGTGGGTAGAGAGAATGCATTTGCACACAGCAGAGTGCTATGTTGCCGTAAAGAAGGATAGGCAGGGGCTGGGGAGATGGCTCAGTGGAATAAGTGCTTCCCTGGCAAGCGCAAGGGCCTGAGTTCAATCCCTGGTTCCGCAAAAAAAAAAAAAAGGATTGGCTTGAGTCTTGCATAGGAGGATGGGTGCACCTTGGAGCTGTAACGTTCGATGAAATAAATCAGTTCAGACATCAACTGGCTTCTCTTAGAGCAGAAATCCAAGGTGCAAATGAAAGGCGAAGTGAAACAGGAAACAAGGAGGTGGATCTTCTGCAAATGGAAGGGGTCTGGGGGGACTGAGAAGGAGCTGTGACACGGCTGTGCATCCCCAAGCCGAGCGCATTTACTGTGTATCACAACGCACTACTAAAAGGCAGAGCTGTAGGCACAGGGGCGTGGCTTCCTGCACTCGCTGGAGCCAGACCCGGAGGCCCTGAGTTCGAGTCTTGCCTGCAGGAAGCTGCTGGTTCCTCAGCCTCTCTGGGCGTAGTGCAGCGGCTCAGCAGGCGGCGAGGCGGGAGGTGGGTGCATGCACGTGACCCCTGTGGGGTCACAGCCTCCCATGACCCCTGTGGCGCCTGACAGTCCTGTGTCCTGTGTTTCAGGGGAACGACCAGGTGCGGTTCGAGCTCACGTGCTACTCATTGGCCCCCAAGATTAAGGTGAGACGCTGCCCCGGTCCTCAGCGGTGGGCCCTGGCGGTTCAGGACTCTTCTCCATGTCAGGGAACCTGCTGCCCCACTGAGCCTGGAGCGAGTGCTCTGCGCGGTCACCGTGCTCCTGGCTGTGGCCCGGTGCTGCTGCTCTTGAAGTCCCAGAGTGCAGGCCAGGCCAGCTTGCATGCAGATTTCTAGGCTGAGGTGCATTCTACCCCCAGCCCTTTAGCCACGCCCTGGCTCCTACCTGGCTGCCTGTGGCTGATCCCGTCCAGAGGAGACTCCTCAGGACAGGAGAGATTCTCCTGGCCCTGTCCTGGCCTGTCCCTCAGTGCCAGGCATGGGCACTGTCCGCCTGCTCGTGCTGCCCCTGCCCCCCCACCTGCCCCTGGCCTGGGGCTCGGCGCATGTGTATGGGGGAGGATGTGCAAACCCTGCGGGCTGGTCCAATTTTTCTAGCTGTCTCATGTAAGAAAGTGAATGAACAGAAGCAGGTGGCTCATCTTGGTCACATTTCTGTTGACCCCATGTGTCCAGAATGTTAGTGTCCAACTTGAAGGCGATGTGCACAAGCCCTTGATGGGGCATTCAGCATCCTTGTTCTAGTCCTGGTCCCGTCCTAGGGGCACAGCTGCTGCCTTGTGGGGCCCTGTGAGGGCTGTGGATGGCAGCAGCCTTAACCTGAGCCCCTTTGCAGCCACTTTGGCCAAGGTTCTGCGAGGCATGACCCTCCTGGAGCCCTGGGCTCTAAGTGTCCGTCTCGCCCTTGCTGGGGTCTGTCCATCCCTCTGCCAGGTGGCAGCTATCTAGGACCCAGCGTGGCCTGGAGGGGTTCGGTAATGAGCTCTAATGATCTACTGTGACCCCGCATGCCAGGCCAGCAAGAGGCCTTGAACAGTAGCTGCTGTTGAGGCTGCTGTTGACGTGAGGCTGCCCCGGGCCCCAAGCCCCGACACTCACATCTCCGAGTCCCTGAGTCCCTGGTTCCCACGGTGGCTGCAGGGGCTGGGGCATCTGGTTTCTGGTCTTTTGTCTGCAGAGGCTGAGCCCAGGGCCTGGTGGAGGCTGTGCTGGGTGCACAAGCTGGTCTCCAGAAGCAGGGGTAGGGGCTCGGGGTGACCTACTCCCCTTGCTGAGCCTGGCGCGCTGCACCCCATCTCCCCACCCCAAACCCCAAGCCAGTTTCTCCTCCATCTGATGCCCCCACTGTACACCCACATCATTGTGCTGAGAAGCAGGGGCCTTAGCTCTGGTGAGCCCCAGGGGTGAACAGGCGCTTTCTTTAGAGTCTCCACCCTTACCTTTGGCTGGAGGGGCCCTTCTGTCTCCCTACTCAGGCAGAAAACTTGGAGGGATGAGTCACCCCTGGGACCCCACAGTCCACCAAGGGTCCTTGTGCCTGGCTCAGATCCTGAGGTCTCAGCTGGGGAAACTGAGGTCCAGGGGGTGCACGGCCGCCCACCGCTGAGCTCAGGCCTGCCCAGTGCGGCTGCTGCATTCTCTCCCATTTACTGGATCCTCCCATGGACTGCATCCTCTTGGGGAGGTCCAGCAAGAGACCCCCAGGTGGTTCCCGGAAATGTGAGCCCCTCCTGAGGAAGCCAGCTATGCCCGGAAGGGCTAGGAGAAGCTGGCAGCTTTGTCCCCCCACCTAAGCCCTTGCCTTGTGTTCAGGTCATCGCTCCCTGGCGGATGCCCGAATTCTACAACCGCTTCCGGGGCCGCAACGACCTCATGGACTATGCAAAGGTAAGGAGAAGTCTGCCCGGCGTCCAGGACTCTGTCTGCCACCGCCTGCCCTAGCCCCGCTCAAGTGACTTGGGGCCAGCATGGGGACTGAATCTCTGGTTCAGCTGCCTCCCTGTCCAGGGGCCCCTGAGCCCCACCCCAGCTGGCCCTGTGGAGGTGTGGTCCCCACCATGTCCATGTTCTGAGCAAGGAGCTTGTCTCTGCGGCTACTCGGCTGCTTGTTGTCCCTCGCAGTTCTCAGGGACAAGGGGACACCTGAATGGCCAGCAAGGCCTTTTTCTTGCCTGCGGCCCTGTTTGAAGTACAAGCTGCAGTAAAACACATAAGTTTTGCCCTGAGGCCCTTAGCAGCTCCCCGGGGGACCCTTCTTCACAGTGGCTCGGAGGCAGCCCTTGACAAACAGCCTCAATCAATCAGATGGGGAAAGTGACCCAATGCACACACCAGAAAATTGTTCAGGTTTTTAAATAGCAGCCGCCAGGGCCGGCTGAGCGTGCTTGCAGCCGCTAAGGTGCCGCGTGGTAGGGGAAGCGGCGGGAACGCAGCCCTGCCCTGGCCGCCAGCATCCCATTAAGACCTGGAGCGCTGGGAGGAAGGAGCTCCTCCGCCATCTGTTGTTTTATTATGAAAAGGGGAGTTTACAAGAGCAAACCCATATGTTGCCAAACAAATCGTCAAATAGCAGCGCTATTAAGGCGGCAGAGGCTGGCGGGGCGACCCCCCGCCCCCATGTCTCCTTGGAGCTGTGTGCTGCAAAGCAGGCCTCATCTTTAAGAATAATGAGTCCTGAGCCTCGCGCACCGCTATGCGCGCTCCAGCGAGGGTCCGACGGGCCGACCACCTGCACCCACCACGGAGGAGCCATCCCTGGGTTTTCTGGCAGAGACAAATTTTGGAAGTGTTGCGGTCCCTCTCTTGGCTTTGGGGAGAGGGTGCTGGGCTCAGCTGCTGTCCCCACGAACTTCTGATCAGGAAAAAAGGTTTCTATGGGGAGAGATGCCTGCGGGCCCCCTTGGTCTCCTGCCGCGTCTCTGGAGCCGGGTTTCAGAATCGAGCTTGGGTAATGGGAGTCTGTTCCTGAAGCAGAGCCTGAGCCACCCAGGAAGTGACCAGAATCCCTGAGCAGACAGGAAGCTTTGTCCAAAATTCAGAGCCAGCCGTGAGCTGAAACAGAGGAGACAAAAAAATCAATGCAGCTTTGAAAAGCTCCGCTTTCAAGGCCAAAAGGTGCTCAGGCAGACTGGTAGAAACACTGGCGTGATGCACTGGCGGTCTCGCCCCAGTCCATCGAGCGCGCAGGGACGCCCAGGGCTGCCCGCACTGGTTCTCATAATTAATCATAAAGTGCTAGAGAGTAAAGCACAAGGTGGCTCTCGGTGGCCTTCTGGCCCCACGTGGAAGGTGGCCTTTGTTTTTTACCCCCAGTTACAGCTGGGGCTTTGGGGTGGTCAGGGCAGAGGGAGGTCAGGAAGCAGACGCGCCCCAGGTCCTGTCACGGTGATGGCTGGCGCCCGCCTCTGCCAAGTCTAGGCTGCCCGCCTCGATCTGCCCGCCTCGATCTGCCCGCCTCGATCTGCCCGCCTCGATCTGCCCTTTTCCGTCCTCCGATCTTTGCAGCCCCTGGGGAAAGCAGGCAGGGTTCTGCCTCCCAAAACCAACTGCTTTCCAAAACGCTGCCCCAAAACCAGATGCTCCAGGGAGCTTGGCCTGCAGCTTTGGTGCTGATGTGTGTCCCCACATCGAACAGCCTGGAAACGGGGTCTCATTTGCTTGCGTAATTTACGTCAGGGAGCACACAAACTCTAGAGTAGAGGGTGAGGTATTTATTGGGAGATTGAGAGGGGTTGGCAGCATGGGGGCTCAAGCCCCTGGCCTTCCCACTGAGCCACACACTTAGCCCTTTTTATTTTCTATTTTGAGACAGGGGTCTTGCTAAGGCAATAAGTTGCTCAAGTGAGTCTTCAATTTGTGATTCTCCTGCCTCAGGCTCGCAGAGTCCTGGATTACAGGCACACACCACCACACCAGGCTTGGTTTGTTTCATTTTTAGAATAAGTCTGAGCTGGACATGGTGCACACCTGTCATCCCAGCAGTCAGCAGGCTGAAGCAGGAGGATCATTACAAATTTGAGACCAGGGGCTGGTGAGATGGCTCAGTGGTCTAAAGTACCTACTTAGAACAAGCTTAGCAAAGCACAGGGACCGCGGTTCAATCCCCCAGCACCACATGCCAGCCAGCCCCGCCCCCTGGTGGGCTGAGCTGGCCACACACACACACACACACACACACACACACACACACATAAAATTAAAAAAAAAAAATTTGAGACCAGCCTGGGCTATAAAGTGAGCTCAAGGCCAGCCTGAACTGTGTAGTGAGACCCTATCTAAAAAAGACAAGAATTAAAATAAAATAAAGTGAGTTTACTGGTAAAGCTAGGAATCTAAGGAGTTTATCCTCTGTTTTTTAAGCCTCATTTTCAGTGGACATGAGAATGAAGGGTGTGCAGCCGCTTCCTGGAGGAGGGCTGTAGAATGGCCCTCACGGATGTGAGGAGAGCCAACACAGAGCTGGGCACGCCCAGGGCAAGGCTGCCAGCCAGGGCCGCATCCTGCATGCTGGCTCGGGGCTTGGAGTTGGAGCTGAAGGAGGGCAGAGGCCCTGTGCAGGGCACAGGTTGCCAAGGTGCCAGCAGCCCCCTGCCCCGGGTTCCAAGCAGGAGGTCCTAGCTACCTAAGTGTGGGATTGGAGTGTTCTGAAGTGACACACGACCTGAGCTGGGTGTCTGAGCCATGCAGAGGCCAGCGAGCCGGTGCCAGGAGACCCTGGCGCTAGGGCTTCAGGCTTCCTAGGAGATGTACTCAGAATCCTCTAGAAGGCATGCTAACATCTGCTTCTAACATCCTTTGCTTCAGACAGGTCTTACAGAGTCTGTAGGCTGGTGGGTGCATCCAGCGGAGGGCCCCATGCCCCAGCAGCCCCAGCAGGGCGGGTGGTGGCCCGGGTCTGGGGTTGTCTGCCCCTGTGGGAACACTGAGGCACTGAGCCTGCCTGACCCGCCCGTGCTCTCTTTTGCCCCCCAGCAACACGGAATCCCCGTCCCCGTCACCCCCAAGAGCCCATGGAGCATGGATGAGAATCTCATGCATATCAGGTAAGCCTGCCTGCGGGCCTGTGCCCAGCCCATGCCGGGTCCCCGTGCGGCCCCTTCTGTGTCCCAGCCACCTGGTTTCTCTGGGAAAGTGGTGGTGAAAACCGAGGTGTGGGGAAGAGAGTTGAGGCCCAAGGAACAGCATGTGAAGGTGACTGGTGGCAGAGCCACCCATGGGCTCAGCCCCATGGCAGGGAGGGAGAGTCCCAGCCCTCCTTCACTGCAGCCCCGGTGCCCACAGCACCAGGGGAAGCCCCGGGTATTGCTGGCAGCAGGGGCTTCCCAGGGAGAAGAGGGTGGACAGGACTCATGGACCCAGCAGGCGGTGACACCACTGTGTCCCCTCCCCACTGACCCTCTCGCTCTCCCTACAGCTACGAGGCCGGCATCCTGGAGAATCCCAAGGTAATCACCCCCACTGCCGCTGTCGGTGGCTGCTCCGTGCCGATGCTGTCGGCTGTATTTGTAGCCTAATTAGAAATTTCACGGGGGCGGTGTGCGGCCCAAGCACCCGCCGCCCGCCCAGCCCAGCCTGCCCACCGCCCCTCCGCCTGCCCTCTGCCCGCGGCGTTTCGAGACGCCCGTCCCCTTCTCCAGTGCTCTTTCGCTAATTGCCACTACGATGAATAGGGAAGGAAATATTTCAGGGCAACACAGAGAGGGAGCATGCGATTGAGACACTAAGGACGTAATTAGGCAGATGAGGCACTCCTGGGAGGGCCCGGCCTGTGCCCACCAGCCGGGGGAGGGGGCGGCCCCGGGACCCATCGTCCGGGTCTGAGTTCACAGCCACCCACCCAGTCCTTGTCCCCCGCCTCTCAGGCTGGCCAGCAGCCCGGTTTGAAGTTTGGGTTTTCTGTCTCTTGGGGGTTTCTTATGTGTCCTCTGCCACAGTGGGAAGTAGAAGGGCAAGAAGGGGGTCTCTCATGGGAAGAGAACCAGTTCTGTGTCTGGAGGGTGTCTGTGTCCCCAGTCCTGCCCCGCCCTGTGCCCGCAGTCTTGGGGCCTGGTGGGCAGCTTGGTTCGCATGAGGGGAACATGGGGGGAGGGCCCTGTTCATTGATGGGGCAGAGAGACAGCTGGGACCTAAGGTGCGTGGGTGGTGTGGGTTGAGGACAGGGAGAGTGGAGCCCCCAAGGGTCCCTGAGTGGTCTCTGAGCCCTGGCATCCCTGATGCCACTGTGGGTGCTATACTCAGGGATGGTGGTCACCAGTGCTGCTGGCACCCGGTCTCTGGCTTCAGTGTTTCCCCGGCTGTCCCGCCTCTGTGCACCCCCATTGTGGGTGAAGAAACTGAGGCCAAGTGGGGCTCCCCAGGGTGCCAGCTGTGTAGGCAGAGACCGGATGGCAGCTCCATCCCTGCCTGCTCACCTAAGTGCCCGCCTGTCACTCAGCGGAGCGGGCACCTTGTGCCCCAAGGGCTGATGGCCCCCGTAGAGCTGCTGCCTGCTGGCCACAGGTTTTTCCAGTTCACGCTCTGCTGACCCCTCGACACCGGCCCCCCCACCTCTAATTAGCCAGTCAGTCAGCTCCAGAGGGGACCAGTGTCCTGCCGGGCCCTGCGTGCTAGGAAGCTTCTCCCCACCCCGCTCTAGCAGACTGCGGCCCTCTGCTCCCTGAGAGAGGAGCAGAACCCCTGGAACAGAGTAGCATTGGGGAGCAGGGCTGAGGCCAGAGGGGCAGTCACCTTTCCGTGGGCCACTCCACCCACACCCCTGTGATGTCAGTGCCTGTGGAGAATGCCGCCACCCAGTCAGCACTGATCCTAGAGATGGGGGACCTGGGTGCAAATCTCAGCTTGGTTTCTTGTTGCTAGGCAACACAGGGGCAAGCTCCCCCACCTCTACCTGAGCCTCTGGGTCCTCGTGCTCCAAGTGGGAAGCCAGGGCACTTCGCCAGGGCTCAGCGTGGCAGGGGCAAGGCCTCAGGGATGGGGTAGAGGTTCTCCCCTGACCCGTCCGACCCACCCAGGAAAGCTGGCCTGGGCTGGGCTGGGTGGGCAGAAGCAGCTGGTGCCTGGCCCGTCTGGCAGGGCTCAGCACTGTCCTCTGAGTTGGCCTAGCCCAAGGGGGTGGCTCTGTGCTGGGCACTGGACATAGACCCCACCCATGTGTCCCTGGATGTGGGAGCAGCCTGGCCCCACAGGGGTTCTGGGAGCCCGAGCTCCGGGGAACTGGTGCTCCTCCCCCTCTCCCAAAAAAGCCCCTTGGCCTTCGGAAGGGAGGGTTTGCAGGCAGATGGCTGAGCCATTTTCTGCCTCCATGAGGGCTGATTGAAGGGCAATGAGGCAGCTAATACGAAGAAAGATAGAAATTTACTTGCTTTAACTTCATACGGCCCACAGTGAAAGAGTTCATTCAGTGGCCGGCCCGCCGTAGCTGACGGATGAATAAACCATTTGCCGCATTGATCATGCCTCTACATCATGGTTTAGTTCATGGGCCATTTGATTCCAATCTCTCCTTCTCGGACCCTGTTTCATGCTTTCTTTCGCCCTCTCCCCGCCCCCCTGCCCCCCTCCTTCACTCGCTCCCCGCTCCTGCACCCCCCCAGGATGACATTGGAAGTGGGCCTCCCGCTGGGATGGATAAATAGATGGCATTGATACTGGCCAACAAACTATTTGTCATTTGAACTGGGCTTTTAGGAGGGAGAGTAAAAAAAAGGCAGCCGCTGGCCGCCACCTCCGCGTGCAAAGCAAATGGCGTTTTATTTCTATTTAGTTATTTTATCTCATGGGTGCTGTCAGGTTGCTGCCTGCGACTTCCTCGCAGAGGAGACTCCTCTACCTCGCAGGCTTCCTGCTCCTCTGTCCTTTCAAATGCGAACCTCGTCATCTCTAAGAGGTGTGGCCTCATCTCTAAGCGGTGTAGCCCAAGGAAGTGAGAAGCACGAAGCACCGTGCTGTGGGAGCCTAACACAGCTGAGGCGGAGGCTTGGAGGGTGGGCCCTGCCGTCGCCCCAAGATCCAGCCTTGGTTCTGTTGCTCTTTGGCCTGAGGTGGGGCCTCCGGCTGTGTGTGCCTAGGCAGGTGGCAGGAGTGCAGGGTCTGCGTGGTCAGGTCAGGGAACCTGGCCTTTCTCCAGTTCTCTCCTTGACAGTTGAGGTATGGTTCAGACCAGTCATGTCTCAGGGCTATGCAGGCATTGGGTCAGGGGGTCCCTAAGGGCACCCCAAAATGGGCACAGGTGAAGGGCTGAGGGCCCCAGGCATAGGCAGGTAGGGGTCCCATCGTGGCCTCTCTGACCTCAGAGGTGGAGAAGGCAGGATAAGCCCTCCCGGTTTCCCAGACCTCTGAGGAGTCTTTGGACCCAGCAGCACTTTCAGTGCTGAAAGCTGGAGGGTCAGGGAAAACTGAGGTTGGCTGGCACTGAGCTGAGGGCAAGGGGACCACAGATGGGACCAGAGCCTGTCCTGAAAAGGCCTCAGGGGACAAAGGCCCAGAGCACACTGCTGGCTGTCGAAGGAGCCTTGTGTCATGAATGTTCACGCCCCTAAATTGTAAGATAGTCACGTGCCAGCATAATTTCCCCATTGTACAAATGGAGAAACTGAGGCTGGCAAGTACAGGGAGAAACTGAGGCTGGCAAGTACGGCAGCCGTCCAGGGCCCCACCTCTGACTCTCGGGTGCCACTACCGAAGCCAGTGCTTTTTGTTCACTGAGTATGTCATGGTCTCTGCCGTGCTGGGTGCCAGGGGAGAGGAGAGAGGCAACACTGCTCCCTGCACCCAGCCTCTGGTCTTCATCTGTGGGTGGGGTGCCCAGGAACGAGCTGCCCACCACACTGGGGTGTGCCAGTGAGCATGCGTTTGGGGAGACAGACCCTAGGGACTGTGGTCCGCGGTGGAGCCGTGCAGCTGGGCACAGTGTGCCCGCAGAGAGAGGGACTGCAGCACTCGGCCTCCCAAGCTGGGAGCCGTCCCTCCGCCCACCAGGAAAGGCCCCATTCCCCCCCAGCCAAGCACAAATATACATAAGGTTGATGTGTTTTCAAATGGGTTTCTGCTTCGCTCTTCCCTTTTCTCCCCATGAGTATTAACCTCGGGGGCCCTGGGGACAGCTCGGCTCGACAGAGCACCTGCTGGGGTCACGAGTAGTCATTAGCTTTGCGGTCAGTGCAGAATAAACCCCAATTCCTGGCGCTGGCAAGAGCGAGCGAGCATGCGTGCTGCTCCCGGGAAGCCCAGGGACGCGCGCACTGCGCGACTCCTCCAAAGTCACACTTTTCCTCCTGACTTGTTTCTCTCTTGCTATTCTGCCTCCAGCTGTGGGGGCGTCGAAGAAAAAGATGAGATCAAGTTGAGGGGAAAAATTGTCTGATTTCTCCAGCCCTTTGTTTCCAAGCCCCTGGCAAGCTGGGCTCGCTCCAGGCTGGGGAGCCCCAGGGCCCAGGTTCTAGAGAGGAAGGGGCGTGCACGGTGTGGGGGTCCAGGCACATCTGGGCTGGGCCGTGACACCTTGTCCCTCCAGCTGTTTTCTCTTTTCAGAACCAAGCTCCCCCGGGGCTCTACACAAAAACCCAGGACCCTGCCAAGGCCCCCAACAGCCCTGACATCCTGGAGATAGAATTCAAAAAAGGTAGGTGCCCACCCAAGCCCTCTGTACCTCTTCTGCCACACTGGAAGCCAGGATGCCTGCCCCTGGGCAGCGCAGCCTCTGGGTCCCCGTCACACAAGTCTGGAAAGCCTTCTAGTCCTGAGCTGCTTGGGACTTCCTGGGCCTCAGCATCCTCACCTGTCAGCAATAGGTAAAAGAGGGGCTGCCTTTTTCCTTCTGCAGGATGAGGTCTGTGTGTGTGCCATGGGGTCTTGCACTGATCCCCGCTGCTGTCAACAGGAAGTGACTGCTGGCCTGGTCCAAGTGCCCACCTCCAGCTGGGCACCATGGTCCTCTTGTGCCCTACAGCAAGGAGGGGAGGGCACAGCATGGGCCTCCCTCAGAGTGAGGTGGCAGGGTGGGGAGGACAGTTGAGGACTTTGAAGAAACTGGGAGGCATCCTGGAGGGGTAGTGTCGCGCGGGAGCTCGTGGAGGCCAGGCCAGCTCGGGCAACCTGTCCATCCATAAAGCAGCTCGGGGCTGGAGCAGGAAGTTAGAAGAACGGGGCTCAGGGGCTCAGCCTGTCCCCAGGGCACCTCAGAGACAGAGGACGGGGCAGGAAGCAACAGGTTACTAGGGAAAGCGGAGGGTCAGGCCTGGAGTTCCAGCCGGCGTGAGCCTGGGGGCAGCTTTGCCCCCTGTGCCCAGGGCACGGGCAGGTAGGGACACATGATGGTGGGGCAGGGGCAGACCTGGTCTCATACATTAGTGCTTCCGTGTGTCACCTCTTCTAGGACACATAGGTAGCTTCACTCCTCCCGGGGATCCAAGAGGCCTTGGGGACAAAGTAGCTGTCCTCCTCGGGTCCCCCCTGCCCCAGCCTCTGGCAGTGTCCTCTGCTCCGAGAAGATGGAGCTGCACCTGGACTCCCTGTGTGCTTGGAGCTCAGGGAAGCTGCGGAGGGTCCGGGAGGGCAGGCGGCTCCGCGGGCTGAGCTGGAGGAATGGTGTGACCCATTGTCAGGACCAAGGGACAGTCTGGAAAAAGAAGAAAGGGGGAGAAAAAAGAGGAGGGGAGGACCCCTCCCCTGCCTGGTTCCCATTCACTCTCTAGTTAATTTATTTGAAGTTTTAATCTAATTATTAACTATTTTAAAGGCTAAGAGGCTTTCTCCGGCAGCAGCACCAACAATGTCACCTCTTATCTCGGGCAGGCCCTGGCGAAGGCTGGCCGATAATAGGACCAGGGCGGAGAGAGAGGGAGGGGGGAGAGGCGGGGGGCGGCGAGAGGGGCTTAGGGTTCATTATTGGGCAGACTTACATTTAATAGCAATTTACAACCAAGTTATAAAACCCCTGGAAATGGGGGTGAAGAATGGCGAGGCTGACAGCGCCGTGAGCGCAGCCCTCGGAGCGGCGCCTGGCTAATAAAGACTCGAAAGGCGCTATTGAGG
This sequence comes from Octodon degus, assembly GCF_000260255.1. Taxonomy (NCBI): domain Eukaryota; kingdom Metazoa; phylum Chordata; class Mammalia; order Rodentia; family Octodontidae; genus Octodon; species Octodon degus. The sequence continues at coordinate 5,549,524 of NW_004524699.1, read as the reverse complement.
GCTGATTGGCACCCGGTGGCTGGCCGCATGGTAATGAGCCGGGCAGATGGGTGGGAGATTAGCCGCCAACTTTGAACAGCTTTTCTTTGTCACTGTTACAGCTCTCTTGTTAGCCCCCTAATACATTTATTGCTCATTTCACACCGCTCGAGAAAGTGCCCTTGCTATTCAAAGTCAACCCCGAACCCACCCAGGGCCCCCACTCCTCCCCCGCCACCCCCTTCCACAAGGCCCAGCCTGGCCCTTCCCGAGCCACTGCCACCCTGGATGGACCCTGCTTCTCAGAACTCTCGGGTGCCCCCCTACCCGACGGGTAGGGGGTCACCCCACTCCATCAGATGGCTGCCGTGTGGGGCTGGGGTACCCGGGTCAGGGCTCCCGGGTCCGCCTGACAGATGTGGTAGGGGGCTGTGGCGTGTGCGCGTGCGCTGGGACCCTGCTGCACTCGGCCAGGCGGCCCTGGGGAACCGGTGGGACAGAAGGTGCTCCCCGCCTAAGACAATGGTGGAGCGTGAAATTCAATTAGTTCAGGGCCTGGTTCCAATTTCACAGCCCCTAAATGCAAAAGGGGTGAAGAGAATGGGAGGGTGGGGGGAGAGCGTTTTTATTGCACTTTCTCTTTCATTCTGGGGGTTTTCTCCCCCCTTCTCTCCCCCCAGCAGGCCTCAACCTGCGCAGGGCTTGGAAGGACTCATTTGGACTCTATATCTGTCACATGCGTTTAAGGCGTGGCGGCCAGAGAAGAGGGCGGGGTGGCGGGCGCAGGCTCCTCCAAGCTCCTTGGTGGAGCCCATGCCTGGAGGCCAATAACCCTCGTCCCTCCTGCCCTAGGGGTCCCTGTGAAGGTGACCAACGTGCAGGATGGCACCACCCACACAACCTCCCTGGAGCTCTTCCTGTACCTGAACGACGTAGCGTGAGTGTCTACCGCCCCCTGGCCTCCCACAGGCTGCTGTGTGCAGCCGGCAAGAACCACGGTGGCCACTGAAGGTCACGGCTAGGGACGAGCAAGCAGGCTGTGCCCTCCCCCCTAGCCGCAGAGCTTCCAGGGATGGGCCTGACAGGAGAGTACCCCTCGGCCCTATTTAGGCTCCTGGTCCTGCCTAGGTGATGACAACCCAGGGGTCTGCTACTTGCCAGGGGCTGAGGTTTCCCAGGATCATGGCTGGGCCAGGGACCAGGGCAAAATAAAAGATGAATATGGTGAGGCTGGGCCTTGACTTACCCACCTGTACAAGGGGTGCTTGGATAAGGTGACAGACCCGGATCTCTTGGATGGCACCTAAGCCCCTGCATGGGGCCAAGCCAGGCCCAGCCCTGCAAGTGGGATCTGACCCCAGGCTTCCACCAATGCCTCATCCAGGCGAACTGCTCTTCCCACAGGGGCAAGCATGGTGTAGGCCGCATCGATATCGTGGAGAACCGTTTCATCGGAATGAAGTCCCGAGGTGAGTGGACTCGGCACCCCAGAAGCCTGGGCCTCAGTGCCCCAAGCACTGCATCAAACAGTGTGGCCCCAGTGACATGGGAACCAGGCTCTGCTGCTGAGGTCTCTGGGTGTTGGGAGCGGCCACTGCAGAGAGACCCGGAGGTCAGGCTTTCTGTGTTCCGGGCAGGCAGGCTGCGCAGGGGGGATTTCATGGACATTAAGGCTGCCTCACTGGAGCCCAGCAAAGGGCATGACTCCTGCCAACGGTGGGCGCTGGAGCCCCTGAGCAGCAGGGGCATGGGCTGAGGGGTGGAAGCCTCGTCCTGGGGACAGCAGGCTGGAGTGACTGCCACTGAGGCTGGGGAGCTGAGCAGTGACCTATGCTTCCCTGGGTCACTCACCTGCCATTTCACTGCCACACCTTCCTGTCTGGGACTCAGTTTCCTCATCTCTGCAACAAGTCACGTGCCTGTGGCAGAGAAGCTGCCAGAATGTGACAAGGCATCTGTGGGGGCAATGAGGGGGAGAGGACGGGGTTGCAGCAATCTAATCTCCTTTGGAGGGGGCTCAGATCGCTCTGTCTCGGTCCCACTGTGAAAGATAACACAAGCCAAAAGCACCAGGTCACGCTGTCCTCAAGGCGCCTTGTCCTTCTGGGTGTCTTGTTGGAACCCTAAAATCCCAAGAGAGCTGATGGGCACAATTCAACCATTAGAAAGGGCCCTGAGGCCAGTGAGATAGCTCAGCAGACCAAGTGCCTGCCTCGGCAAGCGCAGGGACAGGGGTTCCATTCCCGGCACTGTATGTGGCACTGGCCCCACCCCCTTGCACAATGAGCCGGCCACCCAGACAAGGAGTGGTGTCACATGCCTGTAATCCCGGCACTGGGGAGGCTGAAAACAGGAGGATCACTATGAGTCTGAGCTATGCAGTGAGACCCTGTACCAAATACATTAAAAAAAAAGAAGAAGAAGAAGAAAAGAAAGGTTCCTGGTTATGGAGACAGATGTCCTGGGCCTCTTTGGCAGGTGTGTCCTGCTTTATTCAGGGACCTTGGGTGGGGCATCTCTGGGCCTCAGTTTCCCCCAGTGCGATATAGTGAGCCTGGGTGGGGGTTGGCGCAGTCTGGCTCTAACCTGTTAGATTTTATCTTAAAAGGGAGGAAGAAGCCACTTTCCCTCGTTCTGGCTTTCCCCCTCCCCTCCACTATTATCCAGGAGAAACAACCTAATTGAAACTCTCTTGAGAAGGCCGAGTGCAGAACAATGCTGCTAATTAGCTGTTGCCTTTTCTCCTGCCTTACTTTGTCTCTTACCTATTTAACATCTGATTAAATGCGGCTTTGTCTCCACCTGCCCTTGGGCGCTGGCACAATGGGCATCCTCCCAGGCAGAGCTGGGCAGGACCTTGGGGAGCGGGAGACCAGCACCTCATCATACAGAAGGGGAAACCAAGGCTGGGGGCGGGGGAGAGTGCTCACCCCAAGTCCCAGGCCCCTCCCTGGCAGGACCAGGGCTCATGGGAAATGGGAGGTCATCTAGGAGTGTAGGCTCTGAAGATGGGCAGGCAGACCCAGGTTCACACTCCCAGATGATGGCAGGAGCAGGTGCAATTGTGGTACTTGGTAGGCAGCAGGGGCTGCTGGGTGACCAGAAAGGCAACAAGGGCTTTCTGGGGGTGGCCACTGTGATTCAGCTGGTGTCCAGTACAATACTGCTCATCATTCCCTTCCCATGCCTGTGGCAGGCATTGCTAATCGAGTGCTGTTGGGTGCAGGGGCTGCTCAGTGCTGCTGGCAGGCACTGGGTGAGCTGATCAGGATTGCTACTTGTGGGATTATGCTGGGGTGATGCGGTGTGGCCTGGAGGCACTGAGAGAGGCAGTGGAGGTGGTGTTGAATGAGGACTGCTATTCTGGGAGGCCATCCTGGAGGAGTGAGGCTTCCAGCGGTTCAATGTGGAATGGGCATCTGGGGTTAGGAAAAGGCAGGAGGTGCCCTAGGTGTCCTGGAGGGGCCTGTGTCCTTGGAGACCCAGGGAGTGCCCAGGGAAGAGCTGGTGCTGAGGGTGCTGACTTTGGTGTCAAACCCGACTTCTCCGTCTGTGAACTGACCTAAGGCACTGTGGTTGGTGGTTGACTCTGCTCTGTAACCAGAACTGGGAGGAGGGCATGATCCTCTTGGAGGGCAGAGCCATGAGATCAGCAAGAGCTTGTCCCCCTGCCTTGTCCTTCTGCCAGCCCCACAGGAGGTCTCTGAGACACACACCGTGCTGTGCTCACTGCCGGGCTCTTGTGTGTGAACCTCTGGGGTCGTTGTGTCCCTCAAAACACGGAGTTTAATCCGAGAACTCCACAGCTCTGGGAAGGAAGTTGGGATTCTGACTCCTGAGAATTTGCTGCCTGGCCTCGGGCAGATGGCTCTCCCGCCCTGAGAGTCCAGCCTTCTAAGGAAGAACACACCCTGCCACCCCAAAGACCCAAAAGTTCAGCTTGCCTGTTTTCTTGCTTGGTAATTTTAGGGTGGATCCTGTTTTGATTTCTCCACCAGAAGTATTTCTCCGTAAGAAAGCAAGAATGTGTAAATGGACAAGGGTGGTGTGGACTCCCGTGACGGGGTGTTCATTATGTGTACAGTAACAGGAGAAGCTGTTAATCTGTTATGTTGAGGGTAGAGCAAGAGATGCTATTGTCCCTGCCTCGGTGTACCAGGGGAAAATGTCATTTGTATTGATTTTACAAACCTTGTAATTGGAATTCGTTAAGGGCTTGGTTTTCTCGGGGGAGGGGGCTGGGCAGTGCTGGCTGGCTGGGTCTGGGGTGGCCCGGTCAGCAGGCGCTGGGCCACAGCGCTGGTCAGGGACAGAGGGCGGAGGAGGCTGCAGCTGGAGGGCCCTTCGTGGTATTGTGGCTGTTCGCCTTGTCATTAGCACATTATCTTTTTAACTCTGGAGGGGGGCTAATTAAGTGGAGTAAATGAAATCAGTGGGGAGGAGGGAGAGGAAGGAGCCAGCCCGGCCGGCCTCCTCTGCTCTTGCCCGGTTTCACCTCTGCCTCTGCTGTGGCCTCGCTCCCCAGTCCTCCGAGGAGTTCACCCAGTCCTTCTCCCCCTTCTCTTAGCTGCCCACCTCTTACCCCTTTCCTCCCACCCCTCTCCCACCACCCCTCTGTCTCACCTCCTCCTTCCTGAACCCACTTGTCTAACCTGCCTGCCCACCTGGCCAGCTTCCCCTCTCCTGCCTTTCCCCTGCCCAGAGAGAACTTTCCAGAAGGAGAAAAGAGGGAGGGAGCCCCGTGAGCAGAGGCCTAGGGTGATCTGCCTCAGAGATTCACTCTGACATCTGGGAACAGGCCTGGCCCCACCGGGCACCAGGGGCACAGGATGCCTGGAGCATCCCCTGACTCACCTCCCATCGCCATAGCAACTACCTCCAGCCCTGGTGCCTAAGGGGAGAGACCTTGGGCTCTGGCCAGCCTCCCCTCATCCTTTCCAAGTCCCTTCCTCGGGTCCCCTGACCCCCACCCGCCCACCCTGACCCCCACCGGCTTGGCAGATCCTACTTAATTCTGCCGCATCTTTCCAGCCAGGCTAAGCTGGCAGCCCTGAGAGCAGATGAGAAGAATTGAAGCCGCGGCAGCTGTGCAGTCCCCACCTTGGTCCACTGTCCCCCACCCACTCACCCGCCCGCCCGCCCGGCTCCACGTCCTCCCGCCCCGGTTGGCAGTAATTACGGGGTGATTGAAGCTGCTCCGCGGAGCACGGCTGACACCTCTGTCTTTTCCTGTAAACACGGGGAGATGAAAATAGACACTTGGAGCCGCTGTGCGTGTCACTCGGAAGATGTCTGTTGTCTCTTCCCGGCAGTGCGGAGGTGCAGCTGTCACTGGTGCTTCCTTTTTGCGCGGTGGCTTGTATGCCAACTGTCAAAAGCCCCAAATCCACAGGCTTTAAGCATCAGGTTTCTGTCACCAATTTTTTTTAAAGTCATTTTTCCCCCCAGAAGAAATATACAGAAATCATCAGTACCCCCTGCCTCTGCGGAGAAGGGAAGCTTTAAAATGCACCCCTGCGCACCCCACACACAAGGCTGCAGCAATCTAAACACCCGCTTTCTGCTCTGTCACTATTAACTTTAACACCTCCCAAGAAAAGGAGCGGCAACGTTAATTGCATCCGTGTGTCTCACGGCTGCCGCGTTGCCCGAGCCTGTGACCCTTCTGCAGCTGCCTCAGAGGTGACGGGGCCAGGCAGTTTGAGGACCAGGTGGCTCTGCCCCTGCTACCAACCCCCTGGGGCCGTGGGTGCTCTGCGCCTCTCGTGGCACCGGCCTCTGTTTCCTGCAGGACATCTGTGATGGGCTAGTCACTGGGGAGCTCTGGGCAGGTCATAGCTCTGGACCCCTGTGTCCCCCTCGCTGGCCACTGGGAAGAGGCACCTAGGACCTGTCCCTATAGGGCTACCTGCACACAGTGCACGGGGACCACATATATAGGCGCTCATCTCACAGGGCTCGGAGGAAGCCCGAACCCCTGAGAAGCAGGCACGCATGACCTTGTTGCCAGATAGGTTGCTGGCTGGGGGCACGCTGAAGGTGCTGAAGTGAAGGTCACACAAGGTCAAGCTGGGCTCTGAAGGACATCCGGCTGTGGTCCCAGCCCAGTAACACCGCGGGTCTGCAGCTCTCGGTGGCCCTGCTGAAGAGGGAGCACAGATGGCTCCAGAGCCCCAGAATTGAAAATGCAGGGGCTGTGCCTTCGGCCAGCAGGAGGGTGGGCAGTCGCTACCGGGCTGTGCTGAGCTCCGCTGAGTTTGCGCCTCGGGGAAGTCACTGGGCATAGGAGGGCACCCTGTTTGCGCTGGCTGCACGGAGAGGGCCTGTCCTCAGCAACTAAGTTTCTGAGAGCCTGCAGGAACCTTTTCACGGTCCCTGCCACCTGCAGGCAAGTATTTCCAAACTTCTGCCCTTGTGTGCTTATTTATTTATTTACTTTGTGGTCATGGAGATTGTACCCAGGATCTTCACACTGAGCTTCATCGCCAGATTTTGTTTTAACTTGCAGTCTTCCGGCCTTGCCCTCCCAGAGTGCTGGGATCACAGGCCATGCGCCTGTCTTTCTGAACAGACTGTGGGACCAGTGGGCCTTGTTTAATGGCTGGAGTCCGTGGGAATATAGAACCAAAACAAAAAAAAAAAAAACAATATGAAACCCTCCTGTCCCCACAAGGGAGTGACCCTGACTTCTGTGCTGGGTCCCCAAGTCCCATATTCCAGGCTGGAGGAAACCGTGCTTCCTGCCTCTGCACTGGACCCCCTGCCCGTCCCTAGGGCAGACCTGGCTGGTACGAGCTATGTCTTCCCAGATGTTGCCTGGGAGCTGTGGTGCGACGCACAAGATGGGCTCCTTCGTGGCAACAGTGATTGTCTCCATAACTGGTGTCTGGGGACACATGTGGCTGATACTTTAGACCTGAGTGTTTCTCTTATATGCTGCTAAGCATGGGATTGCTTACCAAAGGCCCTTAGAGTGAACTGGGCCCAAGACAGGGCTGAGGGGCTGGTCTTGTGCCCCTGTGGTTGGCCAGGTGACCTTGAGAAGGTCACGACCCTTCTGGGGCCTCGGCCTTCACCTGTAGAATTGGTGCATTGGGTCTTTCAGCAACCTAAAGACCCTCTGGGGGCGCAGGGTTTGCAGGGAGGCCTCGACCCTCCCAGACAGCCGGCCGTTGCTCCACTGTGCCTGGCTTCTGCCCAAGGGCACTTGCTCATTCGTTTTGCAGCTAAGCTAGGAATACAGGGCCCAAGATCAGTAAGGGCTTTTCATTTCTGAGATACCCAGACTTAAAGATCAAAACCCAGCAGGGTCCTCAGAGCAAGGGACGTCTAGTCAGTGGCAAGAAACGCTCAGGCTGCCTTCCCTGTGTCCCCTGGGGTTCCGGAGTTGAGAACTTTCTCCCTCGTGATTTGGTCTGGCTTTATAGCACACTCTGTGAACTGTGACAAAGTACGCAGGACAAGGGATGGACCGTTGTCAGGACTGATGTGCGCACAGCTTGGGGGCATCGCGTTCACCCTGTGACTGTACAGCTGTTGCCCCCACCCATCCACAGAACGTTTGCTCTTGTAAAACGGAACTGTGTCCCTTTGGCCCTGGCTGGCAGCCCCGACCTGCCTTCCGTCTCTATGAATTTGCCTCCTTGAGAACCTGGCTCCTGCCCTCTGGTGGCTGGCTTTCGTCACTGGGCCGTGGCTCCCTGGGTTCCCTGCGTGGAGCAGTGTCCCGAGGTGCTCCCGGACCGCAGTTTGTGAATCTGTTACTTTGGCTGTGGCTTGGGCTGCTTTCTCTTTCGGCTCCTGTGAATCCACGCTGCTGTATGCGGCTGGGGACGTGTGTCCTGGGGCTTTATTTTATTTTAAAGCCACCGGCCTGGAACGATAAATGTGGTCATTTCAGACTACTAAAAACTTGCCTCTCGAATGCCATCATGTTACATGGTGGGAAGAAGGATGCTTCTAGGGGGTATTTGTGAGGACTTGGCAACTCTGCCCCCCTCTCCCCGGAGCAGAGGACGCAGGACGTGTCTGCCCGCTGCAGAGGCCACGCTGCAGGGCCAAGAACCAGGCCAGGCCAGTGTGCACACCCTTGGCCCTCGGTGTGTCTGCGAAGCGTGGCACTGCAAAAAGAGCGCTCCTCTAGGACCCAGCTCAGCCCAGGTCTCCGGAGCGCCTGCCTGGTCTGAGCAGGTCATTTGGTAAATGGAGAACAGGGTGCAGTGGTGGAGAGGGCCTGAACAAATCCCTGTCCCCCTGGCCTCCTGGGTTTAGACCTCTGTGGCCAGGTGAGCCACAGGGAAGCGGATGACCCTGCCTGGGAGCCCAGGGCCTGTGGCAGCTCCCACCTCCCCCTTGCAAGCCCTCTCATGGTCTCAGTTTTCCCATCTGTACAGTGGGGCCAGTCCAGATGCTCCTCGAGCCCAGCACTACCTCCAGTCTCTGGAGAGGTGTGGGTGCCAGGGACCCGCTGGCTGGAGGTAGCCTTGTGTGCACATGTGTACACACATGTGCATGCCCATGTGCGCGTGCAGTGCCCCCTCCCTGACTCCCTGTGGAAGTGAGGAAGGGATATTTGGGGCCCTGGGCTCTGCCGTGGTTGGTTTAATTACAGGTTTTCAGCCGCGGGCCAGTGGGCAGGCATCAGGAAGGAGGGGGGCGCCACTCGGAAACCCTGTCATTTTCCAGCGTCTCAGGGCCTCTTCAAAGGGGGGCATCTAGACATTTTCTCCGCAAGCCGCAGAGTGGACTGTCGTGGCCCCAGCGTGAGCGTAATGACAGCCGCATTTTGCAGCCAGCTGGGAGTGAGCGGGTCTGGCCGGCTTGTCTCCTGTCAGATGAGTCATTATTATTTTTTTTTTTTTTCATTTGCTGACAGTTTGGGTTTCACGCGTTTCTCTCTTTTTTCTCCTTTTCCCCCTGCCTGGAAAAATGGCTAGGTATCTACGAGACCCCAGCGGGGACCATCCTCTACCACGCTCATTTAGACATCGAGGCCTTCACCATGGATCGAGAAGTGCGCAAAATCAAGCAGGGCCTGGGCCTGAAATTCGCAGAGCTGGTCTACACTGGTGGGTGCCCTGTCCCCCTCCCAGCCCATGCCACCCTTCCCCTCTCCTGCCGTCCTGCCCTGATGCACCTACCTCTGCTCAGGGAGGGCTCAGGGTGGGCAGAGGGGGGGTGGGGAGCCAGGACCCCTGCTAAGGGTGCAGAGGGAGCCCCCTCTTTGGGCTGCTCCTGACAGCAAGGCCCAGGGCATTGCACGGTGTCCCTAGGGCAGCCAGCCCCACATCCTGCCTGTGGCAGGTGCTAGGCACCGCCATATGGGGCACGTGACCTCCTGGGGGTCCTCACGAGTCTCCCTGGAAGTCTGTAGCTCCTCACTGCAGATAAGGAAACTGAGGCGGCGGGGGGTCGTTGTTCAAACTGACAGAACCAGAAGTGGCCTCACAGAGTTTGAGTCTGAGTTCAAGTGGGATTGTCCCCTGCGGAACCAGAGCTGCTCTGAAGCTCGAGGGACAACTTCCTGACCAGCACTCCACTGCAGCTGCAGGCCTGCAAGAGTCAGTTTTGACTGTGAAGCCCTGGGGTTGCCACAGGCCTGAGTCCTGCAGAGCTGGGCAGACGCGAGTGGGAAGCTTTGTGTCTCGCTGTGTGGAGCCCCCAACCATCCTCACAAGCAGACAGCTTCTTGCTTTGCCCTGGGCTGGATCCAGCCTGTCACCTGGTTTTATTTAGCCATGAGCTAAGAATAGTTTTTACATTTTCTAATAATTGTAAGGAGAAAAAAGAGAACTATTTTATGACATGTGAAAATAATATGAAATTCAAATTTCAGTGCCCAGCCGGGTGTAGCGGCGTGTGCCTGTCATCCCAGCACTGTGGGAGGCTGAGTCAGGAGGATCACAAGTTCAGCTCGGCCTGAGCAACTTAGCAAGACCCCTGTCTCAAAATAAAAAATGAAAAGAGATGGAGCTAGGGATGTAGCTCAGTGTAAAAGCTCTAGGTTCAATCCCTAGGGCTATAAAACCTTTTTTTTTCAGTGTCTAGAAATACTTGTAGTTAGACACAACTGCATGGTCACATCATGTGACCTACAGCTGCTATAAAGCCGTAGTGACCAGCCGAGCCTTAGCCTACCATCCACAGGCTATTTCTGGGAAATGTCGCCCTGGCCCCAGCCTGTCACGTTCGCATGTCCCTGGTGTAGGGGATCACACCAAGCTGTCCCCTTCAGCTGTTGGGACAGGGTCTAGGTGAGGTGAGGAGCCCCTCCTCCTCTCCCCTTACCCCCCTCCTGCACCGAGACCGGCCTTGCCTGCCCTGGCCTCCTAGCAAGGGTGGTAGGGACCGGCTGAGCTCATTCCCAGAGCCAGCCCCCATCCTCACCAGGTACCGACAGGTGTCTAAATGCCATTGTTTCCTGCAGGTTTTCGAGCTCAGCAGGATTTCAACAGTGAAAGGTGGATTTGGGCTATAAAAGTAGGAGTGTCATTAAGACATGACGGGGTGCAGTGAGGGGCAGCACCTGGCCCGGCCACGTGTGCATGCCATGCGTGCAGGCTGGGCAAGAGGCAAGCACGGGGTCTCCTCAGAGGCAGGGAACTGAGGCCAGGACAGGGGCGCCACGGCCACCACCTCCCTGCTCGCTTGCTGCTAGGCCCCAAGCTGGCACCAGGGAGTTTTATTAATTTTGGGGGTGTTTGTGGTTTTTGAGACCTGGGTCTTGCTGTGTCCAGGCTGGCCTCAAGCTCGCATCGCTCCTCCTGCCTCGGTCTCCCGTGAGTGCTAGGATGACGGTGCCTGCTGCCATGCCCAGCCTGCTGGGTGTTACCTAATCTCAGCTGCACAGAGGCAGGGAAACCAAGGCCAGGACAGGCAGAGATGCCAGTCCCAGGCTCTGAGGCAGATGAGCTGCAGCAGCTTTGGGCCCGGAGCAGGTGGCCTCAGAGACCCGTTCTTGGTTACTCCAGTAGGTCCCAGGGGAGCCACCACCAAGGGGCAGCTCCGGTAGGACCAGGGAGCCCTGGATGTCCAGGGCAGGCACGGTGCCTTTGCCCCACACTGCCTGCGTCTGTTCCTCGTTGTCAGCTGGTGGCGGCGAGCCCTCTAAATCCCAAAATGAGGTACAGCTATTAGGAGATTTAAAGGAAACAAAACCTCCAAGTGGTGGCGTGGGGGGAGGCGGCGGGGGAGCGGGGCTGGTCCAGGTCAGCCTGCTAATATTAGCTGTATCCCAGCCTGCAGGGTCAGGCCCAGCCTCTGGCAGCAGCCCGCCCCCACCCCCAGCCCGAGGGGCTGTTGGCTGCAGCTCCCACACAGGACACAAGCTGCTCGGGACCCACCCAGGTTAGGTGCAGCAGGGAGGAACGCACGCGGAGCTCAAGCCCCATGACTCAGAGCCAGCGTGGCCACTGGTGTGGGGGCGGCTAGAGGGGAGGGATCTGGCTTCTGCCTGCCTCAGGCAGGTGCATTTCCTCCCAGGGCCCCTGCTGTAAATCAAAGGACACTATGCCCAGAGCATGGCAAGATCTTTACCCAACCCCGCCCTGTCCCATCTGGCTCCTGGGGTAGAGACCCCACCATTCTGCCTAGGCCACAGCCTCCAGACACAGATGGGGAGACTAAGGCATGAAGAAGCCCTCCCACCTGCCCCAGCCCCGGCCCTCTACTAGATGTCCTGGTTCTGTGTGGGCACTGCCTCTCTGACTGTGCCCCTGGGCTTGTCCAGATTTCCCTCCCTAGTTCTCTGGTCCAGCTGGATACGGTTCAGGGAGACCCTATGCCTCCAGGAGAAATGGCTTCTGGCAGGTTCCCACTGTCAAGATCCTGGAGGGACATCTCATATAGGGGGATAGCACTTCCCTTCCCTCTTGCCTTAGTTTTTCTTGCAGTAAAATGGGTATAATATACGTGTTGCATAGAGAACTATCCTGAGTTCCTGTGCATAGTATCTTTGGTGCAGCCAGATGGAATAGGAGAGGGGAGCTCCCCAAGGCTCAGGCCTGGCCCTACCCGCAGTGCATTCACAGGCCTGAAGCCTGCAGCCCCCAGCCCAGGCTAAGTCCCCTGGGAAAAGGAACTTGAGCTCGAGACCCCTGTGGGGTGGGGACAGGAGATAAAGGTTTGGCCAGCTGTTGCCCTGCAGATCTCTGGCCTGCGTATCTCTCGCTCCATCTCCACCTGCCTTCTAGCCTGGGAATGTGATGGGGTAATTGCCCCAGCTGAGAAAGCCCAGTGCAGACCCCTGGGGGTGGGGGTGGAGGTGGGGGCTGTGCCCAGCAGGCACCCTGTTTGCCTTTGGAAAGGCCCTGGGCTCAGTTCAGAGTTTTCCATCCAGCCTGGACTCCGCCATGGTCTTGTTGTGCGGCTTTAGACAGGCTCTGTCCTGGTCTGGGCCTCTGTCCCCTGGTCTGTAACAAGATCTGGCAGAGGCAGCTTGGTCCAACTGCAAAGCAGAACACTCAGCACTCTGTGCCCAAGCTGGGTCCCTGGGGATCAGTTAGTAACCTGTCCCTGTGTACAAATGTGGAAACTGAGTCACAGGTCAGCTTAGGGCCTGGACGGGGTGGGTGAGTGTGGACCCAGCCTCCTCCGTCCCCACCCCCCACTCCCAGGCCTCCAACAATAGCCCCAAACCCAGGGCCAGCAGCTCTTATCAGGGCCGCAGATCTCCGCCATCTGGCCTGCAGCTGCCCAGGTGGGCTCACCTTCCCAGCTCCGTTTCAGGGAAACCCTACGCCTGCCAGTGCCGGCCCTCCCCCACCTGGCCAGGGCCACCTGGCCGCCCTCTGCAGGGCAGAGGAGACAACGGCAATCAAGCTCAGGGAAGCAGGGACTGAGCAGTGACCTCTGACCTCCCTGACCTCAGGCCCTCCACCTGTGCATGTGAAAATGATGCAAGTTCACAGGCTGGAGGCAGTTGGGGGGGCGGGGGGCTGAGACTCCTACTCCTTGCAGCCTCTAGGTCTGACACTTGCCCAGTGCAGATCTCCCTATGCAGTAGTACTGTGGCATCTCCACGGATGGGAAAACTGAGGCATGGGATGGGAAGCATATGCACACTGATGGTCTGTCTGACCCCAAGCCACCTGTCCTAGGTATTACACAGGGTACCAGGGCATGTCCTCTACTCAGTCACTTATAAGTGCATGATGTCCCACGGCTCCAAGTGAACAACAGACCCAGGCCTGCACCCTGGCCATCACAGCATTAGGCTCGGGGTGCCCCTCTTGTACCCCATCTCCCTAGACACTGATAGCCTCCCCAGCACTGTAACCATTTCTTCCCTGCAGGTTTCTGGCACAGTCCTGAGTGTGAATTTGTCCGCCACTGCATAGCCAAGTCCCAGGAGCGGGTGGAAGGGAAGGTACAACTGTCGGTCTTCAAGGGCCAGGTGTACATCCTCGGCCGGGAGTCCCCCTTGTCCCTCTACAACGAGGAGTTGGTAAGGTAGGTGCCCAGAGCTTCCTGTCCAGTGTCGTGTCAAATTGGCTTCCTCAGCAACCCAAGCTGAGCAGGTGTCAGGCACTGTGCCCAGCATACGGAGACAAGAACTACATAGTGTCCTCTTGGGGCTTAGGCCACCTGGAGAGAAAGGCGTTGCTCAAAAGCTCATGGTGCTGGGCTGTGAGGAAGGAGCGGCTACTCGGGCTGGGTATAATACTTGGGTTGCAGGGTGTTTGGTTGCTTTTGAAGCTGTGCAGCTGATAACCTGGGGTGGGAAGAGCGTTTCCAGGGAGATAGCACATGTGCAGAGGTTCTGAGCCTGGGAAGAGCCTGGAACATGCCAGAAGCTACAGGAACCAGAGGGGGGAGACGGGCCACATGAGGGGCTGAGGCCAGGATATAAGGGAAAGGACAAGATCAGATGTTCTTAGAGGATCCTTCTCTATGCTCCGGAGAACAGTCAAGTGGGGTGGGAGCTGATGGGTTGGACCAGTTTGGTGGCTCTCGGATCTTTAGGAGATGACATGGACCATGCTTGGGTGTGGAAGGGCAAAGGTGGTTGTGGTCCAAGGTCACCCTGGTCGGCAGTGTTTGCCAGGAGGGGAAGGGGGTGAGTAGTTGTGTGCGTGTTGGGGACAACCAAGTCAAGGGAGCATTCTCGAGGAAGCATCATGCATTTGGGTTTGGATATCTTTTCTTGAGATTCTGGGGATTGAACCCAGGGCCTCTGCACTGAGCTACATCCTTAGCCATCTTGTATTTTAAGGCAGGGTCTTCTGAAGTTGTCCAGGCCGGACTTGGACTGGTGACCCTCTTGCCTCAGCCTCCCAGAGAGCTGGGACTACGCGTGTGTGCTGTCATGCCTGGCTGGATGTGGATGTCTTGGCTGTGGGTCTCCTTTGAAGTAGCTTGGGAGAACGATCTAGCCAGAAGCTGGACATGTGGGCTGATGACATTAGAGGGGCACAGGAAGGGCAATGTTTGCTGAGGCCACGGGCCAAGAGGAGCTGCTTGGTGCAGGAGGAGGGTGAGCCCAGAAGCCAGCATATTGGGGGCGCTCTCGAAAGTCCTGGCAGAGAGGCTGCAAAGGACCTAGGGGACCAGGTCTGGAGAAGGCTGGCCACTGTCCACACGGTGTGCAGCATAAGCGAAGTGGCCTTCACCAAAGGGCAGGTGTCTCCTTTGGTGGCCACCTGGCTGCCCCACCCCTAGTGGCCCCTCTGACACGGGCCCCAGGCGCAGCCCCAGCCTTGTTCGGGCTGAGGCCGGCTCTCCCCTTCTGGGGGCCAGTTAGGAATTAGAGTACGAGTTTTGTTTGGCAGTCAATATTATTTTTTTCTTTCCTTCTCTTTCCCTTGTTGAGTTTCTCCCCCTTCAATCTCTCTAAACACTTTATAAGCCATAAATATAACCGAATCAGTTTAGATCAGTCGGGGTAAATGTCAAATTATCTTCTCTCTTTCTCTCTCTGGCTCTTTCTTCCCTCCCCCTCCCAATCAGCAGCCTCTAATAATCCGTCCAACCCTTCATTAAGCCTTACAGTCGCACTCAGGGAGATTAAATGAATAAAGTAAAAAGGGAAAGGGGGAAAAAAGAGAGAAAAGCAGAAGCATTTATTCTCACTGTGTCTCCGACCATTTCCCTTTTCTTTTTGATTTCTACATCGCTGACTTGAAAGCCCTTGAGTGACAGCGTCACAGGGACCAGCGAGGAAGCCGCAAGAGGTAGCAGAGCTGGAAATGCCGCGGCACAGTAGGTAGAAAGTAACGTAATTATAGAGCAGGTCAGAGCCACTCGAATGAGCAAAAATAAAAGCACAGAGGTTTTCTGTAGACCGTCAGGGGAGGTAAAAAAAAAAAAATCATTGTAAACTCTTTCTCCACTTCCCCTCCCCACCCCAAACCACAATTTTAAAGAGGTTTTTCATTCTCGAGAAGCACCCCTTGGAACTGTCTGCAGCCTGGTGGGACAAGTCTGTCCCCTGGGGGACCCTTCTGCAGGGCCTGAAAGGGCCCTGTCTTGGGAACTGGGATGGGAGGGTTCGTTCCAGCTGGGGAGAGAAGGTGAAACAGCAAGTGGACGTTTAGGACAGGGAGAGGGCAGGATTCAGCCACCTGCTTCCTCCAGGGGCTGAGCAGAGGGGGCTTTTGGGTGGGCAGAGGGATCTGACAGGGTGGGGCTAGGTTTCCAGAGCCTGGAGGACAGTTTATGCCTGGGGTGAGGGTCACATTGAGATTGTGTGGTAAAGGGACTGAGGAGGTTGGTAGCTGGAAGTCTGGCACCTTCTGTCCTATAAGGTCTAGCTGGCTCCTGGTGGCCTCTGCACCCGAGCCCTAGAGGGAACCTTGGTGATGGAGGCAGGGAAAGAGAGGGGTCAAGGAGGGGACAGACAGGGTGACTTCTAGAGAGTCCCATGTCCATGCACCAGCTCCAAGATCAGGGCCAGGGCGCGAGGGCTGGGGCAGAGCCCAAATGCTGGACAAGTCACCAGGCCAGGCAGAGGCAGAGAGCCCATTTATTCTTGCAGCAAGTCCGCAGTCCTGCAGGAACCAGTCAGAGAGAGGCACAGCCTGAGTCCCACGGGAAGGTGGACTCTTCCCTAACCTCTCCTCCTCCCCAACCTCACTGCTGGAGGGGTTCTCCAGGGACAAGCCATCTGCTCCAGATGCAGAACCTTGAGACTGCTTTGTCCTGAGCCTGGAGATCTGCAGACGTGGGAATGATTCACAGCAAGACGTAGGGAGGCTCGGGGTAGGGGCCTCGGAGACAGCAGTGCCCCGAGCGCTTTCATTAACAAAGGTGATGGGTGTCGTGGCTTATGCGCCTTTCTTATTCTTGCTTCCTCTGCCTGGCCAATCAGGAGTGCTTCCTAAATGCCTAAAGGAATGAATGCACGAGGTAGCTACACGATTCCACAGCGCCGGGCATGGCTGCCATCCCTGGGAGAAGGCACACTGCCCTGGCTCTGCGGCACTGAGGCCGAGCTGGCTGGCTTGCAACCCGAGTCTCCAGACCGACAGAGAGCTGTCACTAGGAGGCCAGGGAGGGCACCTGAGAGATAAGGGCGAGAGCCCAAGGCCCTGGGGGCTGCGGGACGGAAGTGTAGAGCGTCCCCTTGGTTAGACAGGCAGGGAGCGGTCACTCAGTGGAATGGTCATGCTGGCCATGTGGCAACGTAAGAGATGCTATCACCTTATTCCAGTCTGTGCCCCTTCCAGCCGCCAGATATCACCAGCTGTTCCCAGACCTTCCCTCTGAGCCCATCACGGCCCTGAGGACAGCGCTGGCCCAGGGTGTAGCCTCAGCTTCCGGCAGGCATGCTGCAGCCTGCAGGAGGATTTCATGCTAGCAAGCCAAGGCTGCTGGGTACACCCGAGTCCCTTAGAGCAGAGTTTGCACAATGAGGCAGGGATGAAATGAAAATCACAGTGCAGCAGGGGCTTGGAGCACATGGGGGCCACTCTGTGGGGGCGCCGTCCCAGCCCGGGGCTCTGTCCCTCCTGGCTGAGCCAAGCTTCTGCTTTCTTCCTGCAGCATGAATGTGCAGGGTGATTACGAGCCCATCGATGCCACAGGTTTCATCAACATCAACTCCCTCAGGTGAGCTGCTCTGGTCCCCACGTGCCCCCTGGCGCTGCCCTGTGCCTGACACTCACACCGGGGCATGTTAGACAAAAGATGGCATGGATGTCCACGGCTCAAGTGACACATGTTGTCCAAAGACACAGACTTCAGAGGAGCCCCCACTCTGTGGGAGGATCTCAGGTCCATTCCAGAGCGTAGGAGCCAGGAGGGCTGGTGTTCTTCGCACCTGCCTCCCAGGTGCAGCGAAGGGGCCTCGGGAGGAGCGCAGGAACCCAGCACGTGTCCTGGGAGCTGGCTCATGGGAGGAGCTTCGTGGCCCACAGCAGGTGCGCTCAGGGCTCAGGGCAGGCTGGCATGCTCAAGGGCAGGCAAGGTTACTGGGAGCTGCGGGGCTAAACCACCCCAGGCACGTTCTCAGGTTGCCTCGTCCATTCTTGCCCAAATATGCAACTCCTGGAAATGCATCCGGAGATAGCGCCTCACCTGTCCCAGGTCACACAGCTAGGAAGCCCAGGTGGCGTGGCAGAGGCCTGCAGTCCTGCTTGGGGTCCCTCTGCACTCCCCATCCTGGCCCAGGCTGCATACCCTGGGCTGCAGATCCTCTCCCAGCGTGTGTCTTGTTCCCAGAGCCACCTCCGACCCTGGGCTCCCCCCTGTGCAGTCACCTACCGCCCTGCCTCTCCCCTCTGTTTGTGTTTTATGATTCTATAAACCCTTTAAAATGGCCCCGAGCACACCAGGATTTCATAATGGCCTCTTCATGGCTCCCACTGCCAGTGCAGCGCTTTGTCTTCAACAATGACAAACAGTGTTTTTCCCCTAAGATAAATTAATTGCATTATCCTGATTGGAGGGCAGGAGGGGCTAGGATGGGAGAGGGGCTGGAAGAAAGGGACAACTTCACATGCATCTTAACAGACAGCTGCCCCTGCCACCCCAGTCCTGCCTGAATTCATTGAGCGGAGAGCGTGTTGTTATTGTTAATTTACATTTTTCTTTGTTTTGAATCTGGTTTCCAGGCTGAAGGAGTATCATCGGCTCCAGAGCAAGGTCACCACCAAATAGACCGCCTGACAAAGGGGCGCCTCAGCTTCCTTGTGCTGCGGATCTCCCCAGAACAGGCGCTAATTGTTGGGATCTTTTGTAGTTGCGCCTCGTTCTCCCCACCTCTGGCAGTGCAGTGGGGCTGCGGCCGGCTTTGTTCCATCCCCCTGGCCTGCAGAAGTGGTTATTGGAGGGTGGGGGCAGCCACGGTGGGGAGCTCTAAAATGACAATTAAAAAAGGTACACTAGCCTTTTGTTTCTGGATTTCTCTGGAGGAAGGGGTGTGTGTGTGTGTGTTCATTTGTGTTTCTCTTAGCCCAACCTTTGTGCTTTCTGATTAAAGTGGCTACCGAAGGCCACCATGTGCCAAAGAACCCATTCCTCTGGGAGAATCTGCTCCCTCTCTGCCAGCAAGAAATGCAGAATCCACAAGTGCCCACCTTGGGATTCTGTCTCCAACAGTGGCTATGTGACGTGTGCCAGAAAAGCCAAAGGGAAGTTGGGTGACGTGTTGGGAGAATGCCTGTGGCCATTTCCCTGGGGACTGCCCTTACCCACAGGCCATCGAGGACTCCTGGACACGGTGCCCAGGACCAACCCTATCACACTTTAAGTGTCACAGCCAAGTGGCCTAAGGGTGGCTTAAAATTGCCTGCGTTGTGGGGTACACAGAACCTCCAGTAAGGGCAAAGAGGAGAAGAGTAGGCACAGAATCAAGCATGTGCCGTGTGATGCCCAGCAGACTTGATTTCTACATGAGTAGTCAACAGGCCAGGGCCTGGAGCAGCCATGTTTATACTGTGGCCCTTCCTGCCCACTCCGTCAGATCTGATTGGGTCGTGGATGGACACGTGATCTGAGTTGGGCCAATGACAGCCTCACTCCCGAGCACTAGGCCTCATCACCTGGCGGAAGTGAAGACAAGTCAGCCTAGGCACAGGCATGCCTTGAGCCTGGACAGCTGGGGGAGGGCGCTGTGCCAGGTGTGGCCCACTCCTGTCCTGCTGCCTCACAAAAGCTAGTGGCACAGCTTGTCCTGGAAGCCCTGGGACAGCTGGTGTTCGCCTAACAGCTTCGGGCCTCAAGCTCGGTGGCGAGGTTCTGCGCCTTGTACCCGGAAGCATTTCACTAGGAAGACCCGAGCGCCGGTTGGCCTGGGCTTGCCTGGCTTGGACTTGGAACCTGAACTGGGGGGCTCCCCCTGGGCCTGTGTCTGCTGAGGTTCCCTTTAAAAGAAGTCCTGCTTCTGAATTTTCTTCTCTGCTTACAATGAATGCCTGCGGTAGTAGGGAGTGGCTCCAGGAGTATTTTGGCCCAACACTTTGTTCCATATGCTTTAGTCACATTATGTCACTGCCACAAAATAAAATAAAATAAAAAATAACAATACTCACATCTTTACGGGGCTGGGAGATGGCTCAGTAGAATACTCGCTTCCCTGGCAAGCACAAGGGCCTAAGTTCAATCCCTGATTCCACAAAAATAAAATAAAAAATAACTACTCACATTATGTCACTGAATTTTCAAAAGATCCCTGTCATGTATACACTTTTATCTACACTTTGACGAGGAGGTAACCGCACTACAGACAAATAGACTTGCCAGAGGCCCCTCAGCTCCTGAGCAACAGAGTGCTGAACTAGCTGACCTCCATAGTGTGTGTGTGTGTGTGTGTGTGTGTGTGTGTGTGAGAGAGAGAGAGAGAGAGAGAGAGCCTTCAGCCCTGGTGATAAGATGCATGCTATCTGAAGACAACAATAAGCTGATCTTGGTGGCATGTGCCTGTCAGCCCAACACTCAGGAGGCTGAGGCAGGAAAATGGCCACAAATTTGTGCCCCCCCCCAGCACTACATAGCCAGACTGTGTCAAATAAATAAACCTAGAAATGATTTGTCCATCATTTTACTGCAACCAAGTGCCTCTGCTGGGCGTGGCGGCACACACCTGTCATCCCAGCACTCAGGAGGCTGAGGCAGGAGGATCTTTGAGAGTTTAAGACCCGCCTGGGCTACACTGAGCTCAAGGCCAGCCTGAACTGCAAAGCAAGACTTGCAAAAAGACCCCCTCCTGGGGGGGAAATGCTGTTTTGTAAGTTTCTTTTGAGTTATCTTTTTCTTTTCTTAACATTTCTCAGAGTTATTGCTAAAACACTTTTTGTGGGATTGAACCCAGGTCCTCCTGGGTGCTAGATGCACTCCTCTGAGCTACATCCTCAGCCCTGATACTGTATGTTTTATAGCATAGGATATATATTCTATACTTGACATACTTTTACCTTATATATTTTGCACCCTGGTTTATTTATTTACTTATTTTATTTATTTATTTATTTTTGGCAGAACCGGGAATTGAACTCAGGCCCTTGCGCTTGCCAGAGAAGCATTTATTCCACTGAGCCATCTCTCTGGCATGCACCCTGGTTTATTTATTTTTTTATTTTATTTTATTTTTTTAAAGAATTATTTATTTGTTTATCCATTCATTTTGTGTGTGTGGCCAGCTCAGCCCACCAGGGGGCGGGCTGGCTGGCATGTGGTGCTGGGGGATTGAACCGCGGTCCCTGTGCTTTGCTTTGCTTAGCTTAGCTTGTTCTAAGTAGGTGCTTTAGACCACTGAGCCATCTCACCAGCCCCTGCACCCTGGTTTAAAAATTTAACATTATATTATAAATGCCTGTCTGCATTAAAGATAGATCTCCATAAACATTTACCATTGCTGGGGCCGCGGAGCTGGCTCAGTGGAATAAGCACTTCCCTGGCAAGTGCAAGGGCCTGAGTTCAATCCCTGGTTCTGCCAGGAAAAAACCAAAAAACACTTACCACTGCTACATAATATTCTACCACATGGATACTTCATAACTCATTTTTTCCCATTTCTAGATTTAGTTTCTTCCTCATTCTAAATTATTTTTTCTGCCTTCATTGGATTTCATTGAATATTGTTAGTACCTGGCTTATTCGCTGTGGTTATTTTTGCTGTTTTAGTGGCCTCTGTGGGCTTACAAAATACAGCTTTGATTTCCCCCAGCCCACCTTCAGTGACTATTACGCTACGTGAAACACAGCATAAGGACTTTACGACAGTACAACTTTAAGCACGTTTTTGTTTTATGTTTGTGTTTTTGAGATAGGGTCATGCTATCGTAGTTCAGGCTGGCCTTGAACTCACGTTGTTGCCCAGGCTGGCTTCGAACTCACAGCGATCCTCCTGCCTCAGCCTCCTGAGTGCCAAGATGACAGGGTCACTGTGCAGCTAGGGTGCTTATTTCACTTTGTCCTTTCACCTCCCATGAAACCTTGTGGACTGGGGGTATGGCTCAGAGGGGCATGTGCTCAGCATGCTCCAGGCCTTGGGTCCAATGCCCAACACCAAAACAAATGTCTTAAAAAATAGAATATATCTCTATTATCTTTGCTTTCGTTAAATGGTGTTTAGAAGTTAGAAATGCGATTTTATGTTCATTCATCAAGTTCCAGCTCTGGCGCTCTTCCCTTCATTGCGTAGATGCAAGTCTACCTTCATCATTTCCTTCTGTGGGCAAACATTCGCAAATAATTCTTTTTTTTTTTTTTTTTGCGGAACCGGGGATTGAACTCAGACCCTTGCGCTTGCCAGGGAAGCGCTTATTCCACTGAGCCATCTCTCTGGCCCCCGCAAATAATTCTTGTACTGCAGGTCTCTGGGTGTGAGGCCCCTTTTGATTCTGTTTCTCTGAAAACATTTCTTGATGTGCGTAGTTAGGTCCTTCCTCTATTTTTGAGTTCATTTTCTGTTAGCTGTGATTAAAAGACAAACTTGAGACTTTTAATTTTTTATTTCATACTTTTTTTTGTATTTTAGGGAAGGGTCTCCAGGGTGCTCAGGGTCTCACTACTAGTCGGGACTCGGAGTGATCCGCCTGTTTTCAGCCTCCCGAGAGCTGGGATGCCAGGCGCACCACCACCCCCAGTCTCAGTTGCTGTCTCAGGGCGCTCCAGGGGCGGGGCTGACGCGGCAGGCCTGATCATCTTATTTTTATGCCACTTCCATGGAGTATTATTACATTTCCTGCTAAGCCCTGCCGTACACAGACACGCAGGCAGACCGGCGGCCTTCGCCCTGGCCGCACTCATGTGCTGCTAGAAGCTACTTTTTAGGCTCCTTTTTGTCTTCTATATAAGTGACTGAATAGTCTTCAAATAAAGGCGCTTTTACTTCTTCCTTTCAGATGTTCATCCCTTCCATATCTTTTTCTGGCCTTACTGCACTGGCCAGAAATACCAGGGATACGTTGTTTAAAAAAAAACAAGTGCTAAGAATGGGCATTTTATTTCCTAGATAGAAAGCTTGACCTCTCGCCACCGAGTTTGAAGTTAGCTGAGTAGGTCTGAGGTCCAAGAGGTTCCCTTCTCCTCCTTCCTCACATCTTAACTCGGTATTGAATTTTGCCAAACACGTTTCCGACATCCTTTGAGATGACCATCCGCTTCTCCTCCTGCATTCTGTCCACATGATGAACCCCTTCTACTCAGTCTGAAGATTAACTCAGGTTTGTGATCTCAGGACAGACAGCCTTTGGTTATGATTCGACACCTTTTTGATATATCCTTGGATTTGATGTGCTAAAATTTTATCAAAGAACCATCTGACCATGTTCATGTGGAATGTGAGTCTCTAATTCTCCTACGATGTCTTTGGCTGAGTTTTGGAGTGGCCTCCAAGAAGTCCATGAAGTGACTTTGTACCACTTTTTTTCTTCTTTTGTTTTATATGTTAATACAGGGTCTCACTACGCAGATCAGACTCATAGTGATCCTCTTGTTTTCAGCCTCCCAAGCACGGGGATTATAGGTGTGCGCCACCATGCCCAGTTTCAGTCACTGTCTCAGCGTGTCCCCGGGGTGGGGCCGGCACGGCACCCCGGGATTCAAACCCTGGTCACTGTGCTCTTGAGTCTACTGAGCTATCTGGCAGCCCCACCACTTTCTGAGAGAGTCGGTATAATGTTCAGTACTTTTTCTTTCATACTTTCTTTGGGGGCCAGGGAGATGGCTCAGTAGAATAAGTGATTCCCTGGCAAGCACAAGGACCTGAGTTCAATCCTCGAGTCCACCAAAAAAAAAAAAAGAAAAGCTTTCTTTGTATAATTCATCAGTGAAGCCATCCAAACCTGGGATTTTCATTGTGAGATACTTTTAAAGTATAAATTCAGGGTAGGTGTTGGGGCATGTGCCTGTGATCCCAGCACTCCAGAGGCTGAGGCAGGAGGATCACCGTGAGTTCAAGGCCAGTCTGGACTACGCGGTGAGACCCTGTCTCCAAAAATACATGCATACATACATGAATAAGTTTCTTTGATTTACAAATGGCTATCCAAGCTGTCTGTTTCCTCTTGGATCAGGTTTAGCAACTTGTTTCTCTTGAGGAATTTGCCCATTTCATGAAAGTTGTAAATTTTATTGACATGTTTTTCGTAAGTTTGCTTGTTGTCTTTTTCACGGCTATGGGATTAGTGTGATAACCTCTTTCATTACTCACGGTTCTCTCTCTCTCTCTCTCTCTCTCTCTCTCTCTCTCTCTCTCTCTCTCTCTCTCTCTCTCTCTCTCTCTCTCTTTCTCTCTCTCTCTCTTTCTCTCCTCTCCCTGCATAAAGACTTTCTCTGTGTCACTGACATTGAGCAGTTAGGTGGTCTCCCCTGGCCTGGCTGTTACGTTGTGCTTTTTTTTGAGTTTGGGTTCATGGATTCTTAAAATCAAATCTGAAATGTTTGGGGCTTTTCCCTACCATTGAGCTCATCTCCCTCCCTCCCGTCCTGGCGCTCTAATGACGTGCCTCCCAGGGCTCTAGAACGTGACTGTGCGTCCTCAGTCCTCATCCACCATGTTTACCGAGACTGGCAGCCCATGACTTACGCAGCTCCCCGAAGTCAAAACGAAGGGGAAAAGAAGATGTTCCGCATTTGTCCAGTGCACTGAAGGAGCCACAGCAGTACAGCTAAAGACAGTCATGAAAGAAGGTCCAAAGCTGCTTCAGAAAGTGGCGACAATAGGAAAGAACGTGCCTGCAGCGAGGGGGGTCCAAAGCAACAGGTCTCACTGTAATAATGTCTACATCTAAATATGCACCATATGGTCCACTGTACCTGGGATATTTAACTTTCTTTATGGGGTGCTAGGCGTTGTAAATGATACATCGTTAGCTGTGCACGGTGGTGCCAGCCTGTGATCCCAGCACTCATGAGGCTGAGGCAAGAGGAGCAGCTCAATTTTTCTTAAGGGCCGGGGAGATGGCTCAGTAGAATAAGTGCTTGTCTGGCAAGCGCAAGGGCCTGAGTTCAATCCTTGGTTCTGCAAAACAAAAGCAAAAAAACCCTAACATTTTGGGGCCGGGGAGATAGCTCAGTGGAATAAGCACTTCTCTGGCAAGTGCAAGGGCCTGAGTTCAATCCTGGTTCCACAAAAATAAATAAGTAAATGAGAATAAATTTTCTTGTATTCCCTTAAAGCTTTTTGGAAGCTGGTTCAGTTACTTGCAGATTGACTAGATCTCTCTCTCTCTCTCTCTCTCTCTCTCTCTCTCTTTCTCAGACAGATCTTAATACATAGTTCAGGCTAACTTTCAACTCACTCTGTTCTTAAGCTGGCCTCAAACTCTCAGCAATCCTGCCTCAGCCTCCTGAGTGCTGGGATTACAGGCATGCACTGCCACGCGTGGTTTAGCTTAATCTTATTATTTTTATTATCATTATTTTATTTTTATTTTTATTTTTTTTGGCCGGCTCAGCCCACCCTGAGGACAGGGCTGGTGTGGCATGTGGTGCAGAACCGAGCCGGTGGTCCCCTACTTCTGCCTCAGCAGGCACTTTAGGCCACTGAGCTATCTTTCCAGCCCCTGGTTTAGCTTAATCTTTTCAAGATTTGATTTTAAATCTTTTTGCAGCAGGCCTGGTCTTTATTCTAGAACTAATATACTTCAATTTCTGTGGCACAGTGCTTCTGTGGTCCCAAGAGATCTTTTCCCTCACAGGAGGGAACCCCGACAACTGTCGGTCCTGTCCAAGATCTTTTTTTTTTTTTCAGAACTGGGGATTGAACTCAGGCCCTTGTGCTTGCCAGGGAAGTTCTTATTCCACTGAGCCATCTCCCCGGCCCCATGTCCAAGATCTTGAGTAAGACTTCTCTCCTTAGGTCCGAGTCTGTGTTCTCCTCTTGTGGCGGAACCCTGAGCCCAGGTCATGTATAAAAGAAGCAAGTTTATTTTGGTTCAAGGTCTGGAGGTTGGAAACTCTCAGAGTATTACAAGGGCACACACTGTTTCCATTCACAGCAAAAAGAGACAAATGGTTCTGAAAAGATCAAACCCGGGGGCCTGGCCCTAGCTCAGTTCTTTAAGTGGCTGCTTCCACAGAGCTGTCAGCCTCAGGTGGTTGTACTTCGATCCCCACAACTCTGCAGCCAGCCAAAAGTGCCCTGAAGGCATTCCAGGAGGAGCAAAAAAAAAAAAAAAAAATCCTTATTCCATTTTGGACTGGTGAGATGACTCAGTGGTCTAAAGCACCTACTTAGAACAAGCTTGGCAAAGCACAGGGACCGCGGTTCAATCCCCCAGCACCACATGCCAGCCAGCCCCGCCCCCTGGTGGGCTGAGCTGCCCCCCCCCACGCACACACACACACATAAATAAATTAAAAAAAAAGATCAAACCCACCATCTCTGCCTGGCACTGTCCCAGCTGGCTCTGGTGGCAACTAGCCCAGTCCTCCACGAAGAGCACTAACCCCACTTACTGGCCTAAGCGCCCCTTACAGGCCCTGTCGAATGACACCCCCACAATGGCAAGCAGTTGCAACGTGAGTTTTAGAGGGGTCCAGCTGTACTCAGACCGCAGCTACCTGCATGGGCCTTTTCCTCTACCCCAAGCACCCTGGCGCCCACCACAGGCCCGAGTGGGTGGAAGCACAGGTCTGTACTGCCCACAGCTGAATGGTGGAAAACGTTTGTTCCCTGGGTTTTGTCCCGTTTACTGTTGTTCACCGTGGGAGTATATTTCTGTGCCTGTTTTGGGGACGGAATTGGAAGGTGGTATTTATCAATATAACAGCAAGAGAATCCGAACACCCCTTGGCCATCCTGGCCAGAGGTCACGGGGTATCTTATTAACTTCAGGCACCCAACTTTCTCTGCCTTCCTAATACCCCCCACCCCCATTAGCAGCTGTCTTGCTGCATGTGAAATCCACAGTTCTTAAGGCGCCTGGTACCACCAGCAGACAGTGGGAAGGTGGGACCCCCCCCCCCCGGGGTTCTGGAGCTAAGCCCAGGCTAGCAGAATGGTCCCGCAGGGGACCCAGAGAAGACCCTCCCAGACTGCAAAGCTGTAGGTGTAGGAGAAAGAATCAAGTGGCTTTTGAAATGCTGTGTGTTTGGGGTTATTTAGGGTGTGGCAGCCCGTTGTGCCCAAGCCGATGGCGTGCCTGCCAGGCCCTGCCGTATGTGACTCCCTCCAGCCTTCACTCCTCACTCCGTTCCTTCCCTCTCATCCTGTTGCAGCCCCTAGCGGGCCAAGCTCTGCCTGCAGCACCCACTCCCACCTGGCCGAGCACGCACCTTGGCCCTTCCTGTGCCCTGGCCCCGCGTTTCCCTGCTCCACAGTACTCACAGCCGCCTGACACTAAGCTGCAAGCGTCTAGTAACTCTTGGCAGGCATTAGGCATCGCCAAGGGTCTCCTCCACTACCGAGGAAGCTGCCTGCAGGAAGGGACCAGGTCTGTCTTGTCCACAGTGGTCTCAGAAGGTGAAACCATAACAGGTGCTCAATAAAAACTTGTTGATTGAATTCTTTCTTTCTTTCTTTCTTTCTTTCTTCTTTCTTTCTTTCTTTCTTTCTTTCTTTCTTTCTTTCTTTCTTTCTTTCTTTTTGGAGGAACCGGGGATTGAACTCAGACCCTTGTGCTTGCCAGGGAAGTGCTTATTCTACTGAGCATCTCCCCAGCCCCGACTGAGTGAATTTTTATCCAGTTTCCACCAACTCCAACAATGTTCCCCATGCCGCAGATGCACCACTGCGTCGGAGGCAGTGTCTCAGGTTTTTTTTTTCCCTTTCATTGCTGGGACAAATACCTGACCCCCAAAATGAAGGAAGGAAAGGTTTATTTAGCTGGCAGTTTGTGGAGGTTTTAGTCCATACTCAGCTGGGTCCAAGGCAGACTGGCACACGGCAGACAGCGTCCATCCACGGTGGCAGCGCGGAGCAAGAGAGCAAAGGGAGCAGCAGCAACAATGGCTACGGTCAGCCTATGGCCCCAGGCTGGGTGTACCACTCACCCCGTAATCCCAGCAGCACTCACCCGTAATCCCAGCAGCACTCACACACATAACCTCAGTGGAGCATGGGTTAATCACAAACTCTAGCAGTCTGCCCCGGGACTGCATGAGGCCTTGGGGGACAGCTAGACACAAGCCGTAACTGGTAGCTTTGGAGAAAACCAGACTAAGATGTGGAAATAAAAATACTCAGGGCTACACCGCTAAGGGAGAAGCTGACAGGGAGCAGGCAGCTCCGGGCTCAGCAGGAAGGCCAGGGGCAGACTCCTAAGCTGTGGTCTCCTGGGTGGCTTCCCGTCCCATCCCACCCTGCCTTCCCAGGAGTGCTCCTGAGGGGGAGAGACAGGCAGCTCTTCCCGGCCGCCCCTGCCTCCCTCCCTTGTCTCTCTAGCTCCCTGCCCTCCATCTTCCTCCCTCCCTTCTTTTCTCCTACCCTTCTCCCCCTCTCTCCTTCCATTTTTTCTCCCCTCCCAATACATGTTGGGTGACTGCTAGTTTGGGCAGAGCCTGGGCCTTGCTGCGACTTGGAACCGGCTGAGGCAGGAGGAGCTCTGTGCCTTCCAGGCCAGCCTGGGCAGCAGAGGGAGACCCTGGCTCAAGAAGAAGAAGAAAAAGAGGCAAGATTAGACTTGGATTTTGAGAAGGCCGCTGCGGGGCTGTGCGTGGGGGGTGGGTGGCAGGAGGAAGCAAGGGGTGCCTCGCACTTGGGCGGGGCTCCAGTTTTAGTCTCCCGCCCCTCCCCAGCTGCCTGGAGGGTCTAGCACCCGCCCTCACTGAAAGTGGCCAGGAAATCCAGCTCCGTGGAGGAGTGCCGCAGCTGCCTGCGGTAGACATGATGTGGCCCGACCCCTTTCTGCCGAGGGAAGAGAGAGATTTGCCCTAACAGCCTACTTTTTGTATTTAATAATCCTTGATCCACATGTGTAATATATGTTGGAATAATTATGTGGTAATCATTATTATTAAGAAGAATTCTTTCACGGAAAATTAGATAGTGCTCATTGTAATTAGGTCCACATTGGGTTGCCAGGTAGCGGCGTGTGATCAGGTAGGTGGTTCAGAACACTTTCAACTGCAGCTGGGTGGGGTGGGGCACACCTGTGACCCCAGCACTCTGGGAGGCTGAGGCAGGAGGATGGCAAGCTCCAGGCCAGTTTGGCAAGCTGTTAACTTAAGGAGATTCTGTCTCAAGATAAAATGTATAAAAGGAAGGGGGTGGGGCCAGCAAGATAGCTCAGCGCACTAAGGGCCTGCTTAGGCAAGAGCAGGGACCAGGGTTCTATCCCCGGCACCACATTTTGTGCCGGCCCCTCCCCCGGGCATGCTGAGTAGGCCACCGAGTCCAGGCGTGGTGGCACACGCCTATAATCCCAGTGCTAGGGAGGCTGCAAACAGGAGGATCACTACGGAGCTGCGCAGTGAGACCCCGTACCTGTGAGGCCCTGTACCAAAAATATTACCAAAAAAAGGAAGAGGATGTAGTCCAGCATGAAGATCCTGGGTTCAGTCCCCAGAACCACAAAAGGAAAAACGGGGGGAGAAAGGTTTTAAACTACAAATATAGTATATTCAAATAAAATTTGACGAGGAAAGAATAAAATGGAAAATACTGAACGGAAAATTGAAGCATATGATTGTTAGCCATTAAAATAATGGGTTGGGGCAGGGGTTAGAGCCTGCCTGCAGTGCATAGGGCCCTACCTTTGGTCCCCAACACTGTGAAATAAAAATTAAAAAAAAAAAAAAAGCTTGGGCTGATTCCCTGAGGGTTTTGTTTTTGTTTGGTAGTAGGAGTCAAGCTCAGGACCCTGCGCTTGCTAGGCAGGTGCCGCCCTGCTGAGCTACAGCCTGGCCCTCCCTGAGGGCTGAAGAGCTGGACTCTTGGCCTGGCAGGAAGGTAGCGTGGTAGCGTATCCGTGCTGGAGACCAGTCCCCACCACCACCAGGGTGTTGCCCTGAGCTCTATCCCCAGCCCTTTTTGCGTTTTTGAGACAGGGTCTTGCAGAGTTCCCTGGGCTAAGCTGGAACTTGGTATCTTTCTCCTGCAGCCTCCCAGAGTGCTGAGATTACAGACCTGTACCACATGCCCAGCCTTGTCCGTATTTTTAACGGTAAATTTCTTTTTTCTCCTTCTCTTCCTCTTCCTCTTCCTCTTCCTCTTCCTCTTCCTCTTCCTCTTCCTCTTCCTCTTCTTCTTCTTCTTCTTCTTCTTCTTCTTCTTCTTCTTCTTCTTCTTCTTCTTCTTCTTCTTCCTCTTCTTCTTCCTCTTCCTCTTCTTCTTCCTCTTCTTCTTCCTCTTCTTCTTCTTCTTTATTTAGCACAGGTCTACAGGTTCTCACTACACAGACTGGGACTCTTAGTGTTCCTCCTGTTTTCAGCCTCCCAAGCCCTGGGATTACAGGCATGCGCCACCAAGCCCAGTCTCAATTGCCATCTCAGCATGCCCCAGGGGCGGGACCAGCAGGCATGCCGGGGATTGAACTCCAATCCCTGAGTCTGCCTAAGCAGGCACTTTAACCCACTGAGCTATACAGCCGGCCCAAAGGTAAATTTCTTAACCTTGAGAGATTCATACAGAAGTATTTGGAGATGCTCCTATATATCTATGTTTGTTTTGAAACCCTAAAGGAGGGGGAAGCAGGCAGGGGTGGATTGGCTTGGCAGTCTACAAATATGTTACTGTTTGTTATTATATTCAATTTCTGCTGGATGTGGAGGTACATGCCTGTATTCCCAGCACTTGGGAAGCTGACTTTGAGGACAGCCTGGGCTACATAGTGAGTTCAAAGGTCAACCTTGAACTATGTGTTGAGGCGCCGTCACAAAAAACTATTTCTGTATACTTTCAAAATTCTTTATTTGAAAAATGGGCTTTTATTTTTTGTTTGTGCGGTGGTCCTGTTTCTTCCAGGGCTTTGGTCTGGAGAGAAAATACGGTCCTGGCCACCAGCCAGCCACATCGCTGTCTCCAGTCCTCCGGCCACCGTGGACAACCAAAACCTTCCTGTAGGAGGGGGTTAGACTGAGCTGCAATTGGATCACGGTGAGGTTTAGCTGACTTGCTCTTAGGAGGCAGCTGCTGGGGGGCTGGGGGCGTGGCCTGGCCGCTGGGCGTGGCCTGGCCGATGGGGCGTGGCCTGCAAAGGTTCATCTCCCCCTCCAGCTCCCCACTTCTAGTGGCCTGGCTGCCGTGAAGTGAGCAAAGCTCCTCAGCGCAGACCCTTCCTCCATGACTTCCTGCCTCGGATCCTGCCCGCTTTGGGCTGAAAACGCGAGTCAAAATAAACTGCTGCAGGGCTCAGTGGTCTGAGCGCCTGCCTGGCAAGCCCAAGATCCTGAGTTTGATCCCCGGGACCACATGCGGTGGTGGCGCACGCCTGTAATCCTAGCGCGGGGGAAGCTGAGACAGGAGGATCACTACAAGTATAAACTGCGTGGTGAAGACCCTGTATCGGATGGGGGAGGGGAGAATAAGCCTCTGAAAAACCCTCCAACTTTATTTACTTATTTATTTATGAATTTAGTGCAGGGTTTCCCACACAGATCGGACTAAGTGATCCTGTTTTTCAGCCTCCCAAGTACTGGGAGTACAGGTGCGCCCCGCCACGCCCAGCCTCCATCACCGTCTCAGCGCACCCCGGGGGTGGGGCCGGCACAGCACGCCGGGGATCGCGCCCTGGTCGCTGCATCTGCCTAAGCAGGCACTTTAGTCCCCTGAGCTTTCAGACTCGCCCTTCTCCAACTTTAAATTGTCAGTATCTGGTGACAATAAAAGAGATTAAGAAATTGTGAAAGGCAGGGGATGAGGCTTATGTATGTGTAGAGCTACAACACGGGTACACACACAGCACATGCGTGCAAGGGCTCGCTATGCGCATGAATACACAGACACAGGCATGCACCTGCATGTGCGCTTGACACGTGATGTGCTGCTTACACCTACAAACACACATGTGTGCACACAAATGCACAT
The DNA here is from genome assembly GCF_000260255.1 of Octodon degus. Classification (NCBI taxonomy): domain Eukaryota; kingdom Metazoa; phylum Chordata; class Mammalia; order Rodentia; family Octodontidae; genus Octodon; species Octodon degus. The sequence goes on along the minus strand of NW_004524699.1, from coordinate 5,518,194 downwards.
GCACGTGTGAGCACACACATTTACCATTCTCAGGCGACAGCTGGGTGCATTTGGACCTGACTCAGCTGAACCTCCTCTGGCCATATGGTGAGACTGCATGTGGAATTAGAGCGATAAAGCAAGGCAGGCGTGTTTGCACATGCGTCACCTCGGCACTTGGCAGGCTGAGGCAGGAAGATCACGCTGAGTTTGAGGCTAGCCTGGGCTCCATAGTGAGTTCAAGATCAGCCTGCACAGTGCACTATGAAGTGAGACCCTGCCTCAAAACAGAAGCGAAGTCCCCCTAAAGCCATAGGGTTAAAAAAGCCAGGAGAATACCTTCCTTCCCTTCAAAACACAGAGGGGCGCGCAGGCAGACGAGGGGCGGGTGGGACCAGGAGCCCCCTCTGGCAGGACGCCTTGCTTATTTGGCCTGCTCTGGGCATTTTCGGGCCCAGCCCCCAGGGACCCCATGTAGAAGGGAAGCATTTTCTTCAGCAGAAAACACTTGGCTTAAAGAGCGTCTTCTGTGAGACACTAGAAGGGTGAGCCTTTGGGCCAGGGAGGTAGCTCAGCGGTCTATGCGCCCACCTGGCAAGCACAAGGACTTCAGTTTGATCCCCGATACCGCACGCCATGCCGGCCCTGCGCTGCGCTGGCCACCGAGACTGGGCCTGGTAGTGTCCGTCCATAATCTCAGCACTGGGGAGGCTGAAAACAGGAGGATCGCTAGGAGTCCAAGCTGTACTTGTTTATTTATTTATTTGGTACAGGGTATAGTGAGACCCTGTACCAAATAAATAAATAAATAAATAAGTAAGAAAGAAAAGTGAGCCTTGGCCCCAAAGCCAGTACTGTTAAGGAATTTTAAGAAATGATTTTAGTTGTGTTACTATTCTGTGGGACTTACTTGTTTTGCTGTTGCCCAGCCCTTTTTTGTTTTCTTATTTTGAGACAGAGTCTTGGTAGGGGCTGCAATTGCCCGGATGGAGCTCTAACTTGCAGTCCTCCTGCCTCAGCCTCCTGCGGCGCTGGGGTGTCAGGTGCGCAGCACCGCACCACGCTTGATCTGTGCTTTTGCAGGAAAGTTCTTCCCCACCCCCCAGAACCTGCCTCTGTGCCCGCACCAATTTGCACTAATGAAATCTGCAGGTATCATGACTCCCACATGGGCCGTGGCGAGGGCAAAGGGGACAGGGAAGGACAGTCACAACCTGGCCTTTATTTTGTTTGCTTGTTTTTGTGGTACTGGGGACCTTGCACTCAGGACCTTGTACTTGCCAGGCAGGCACTTATGCTGTTGAGCCCCTCCCCGGCCCAGAGCCTGTCCCCTACCCAGGGCCTGGACTTCCCTTTTCTGTATGCAGTGCTCCAGATGCTGAACAGAGGGAGGACAGGGAGTTGGTGTGGCCAGCAGGCACCAGGGAGGAGCCCTGAGGGGATGAGAGGACAAGCACTGTGGAGGTCTTGTTACCTCCTGGCCCCAGTGCTCCCACTGCCCCCCAAGCACTGGGTCCAGCTGCCCCCACCCCAGCCTCTTTGAAACTCTCCAGGACCCACGCAGCCACCCCGCCAAGGGCTCGGACACCAGAGTTGCCTCTGACTGCCTTTCCGCCACCCCCACCTGTCAGCGGCCCAGATTGCAGCCTCGAGCCCCATGTGGCTTCGGCCGCAAGGAGCAGGCTTGAGGCCTTGGCCACTAGAGCCGAGCCTCGGGCCACGCGCCAGGCCCTCAGCAGCTCCACACGACTCTCAGGCTGGGGAAAGGGCTCACGCAGGGTCAGCGCAATCGATATCTCATCTGCAGCTCTCGGAGCGGAAGTGATGGCTATTGGAACACAGTAATGGGTGTTGTCTACTGGAAGAGACTAATCTTCCCAGCTGCGGAGGGCTCCGCAGGTGGTCTGTGCACCAGCATGCTCGTCTGTGGCAGCGCTCGAGCCTGTCATTGGGGAGGGCCGGTGCTTTTAAAGCCATACGGTCTTGCTGCAGCCTGTGTCCACCCAGGCCCCCAGCACAGAGCCTCAGCAGGGATCCAAGCCGGTCCCCCATACACCAATGGGGAAACTGAGGCCAGGGGTTTACTGAGGCCCCACACCCAGGCAGACACAGGCCAGAAGGAAGTTCTGCTCCCTGGACTCGGCCGTCAGTGACACGCAGAACAGCCATGGGCTGGCCCTGCCCCTGGGGATGGCGGGGTTCACGTCAGTCCTCCTTGATCTGTCTTCCGCGTCCTGGCTGGCAGTCCTCCAGCCTCATGCGCCACTGGCCCGTGGCCCTTGCCTGTAGGTGCTGCTCCGTGCTGGTCTCTGAGTGCTAAGTGAGCTGCTGCTATGCCCCAGGTGTGCCAAGCCTGTGCCAGGCCCTGGGGACACAGGGCATGACAAATACAAAGCCTTGATCTCAGTGGCTTTTCCAGCTGAGGAGATGGAGGCAGACGGAGGTCATGGGAAGTTGCTGAGCCGACTCTGTGGTGAACTTGCTCTGTGATCTTAAAGAAGTCCCTTAACTTCCACAAGCCTCAGTTTCCCCAAATATAAAACAAGGGCTTGGAGTCCCTGATCCCTGAAGTAGGCCGTTTTTTCCTTCCAAACATCCTTTTTATAGCTCATGAAGGTTCAGAAGCCACTGAAGTTCTGGGGGCAGCCCTGGGGGTCCTTGTGGGTGCTACAGGGGGCTCCGTGAGGACGGGTCCCCTGACTCCAGTGTACATCAGAGTTCTGCCCAGGCCTCAGCAGTGGCAGGAAGGACCCAGGCTGAAATTGCGAGCAGCACTGGCATGGAAAGTGGGTGCTTTTCCCCCTGGTATTCCTCTCGAGCCCTTCTTTAAATTTTTTATTTTGAGATAGGGTCTTGCTATGTTGCTAAATTGCCCAGGCAGGCCCCAAACGTAGGATCCTCTTGCCTCAGCCTCCTGGTACAGAGCTAGAGGCCCATAGTGTTCATGGCACAGGCCACTACAAGCTCCGTGGTGGCTCCCGGGATTCAGGTGGCTGAGGGCCTGCAGGTATCTAGCGGGCCCCCAGAGGGGGATGGATGACTCACCAAGTAGCCTCCCACACCATCAGCCTAAGTTCAGCGGTGTCCCTGAGAAGACATCGCGTTGCTGAGGCCCAGGGAAGGGCCTCATCCCTTCGAGTAGTCTCCTCATCTGCAGAAGAGATGCTCTCATTGGACCAATATAGCACATTGTCCTGAGTAGCGCATTATCCCCATGCCGCCCATGGCTGTGCCCGGGCTCCCTTGCCCAGCCTTTGACCCTGGAAAGCAACAGGTACCACCCGGGACCCCTCCAGGATGCCCCACCCTGGGGCCTGCAGGGATCCAGCCAGACGCTTAGCAAAGATGCAACGACACTGTGGAACAGGCCTTCCTGGCTGAGACCCGACATCTTCTGCGGTCTGGGGTTAGACAGCTTGCTGCAAGGATTCCTGCACCCCTGTACTGCCATCATCCACTTTTGTCTATGTCACCCACTCACCACCCCCCCACTCATCCTGTTGTTCCTCCCACGGTCCCCGCCACCCTACCTGCCTCAGCCCAGGGAGATAGCTAGGCTAGGCCTGGCGCTGCCCAGGGAGCCCTGGACGGGGTGTG
>NW_004524699.1:5507441-5513583 GCF_000260255.1 Octodon degus | reverse complement strand
TCTCTCTCTCTCTCTCTCTCTCTCTCTCTCTCTCTTGCGGAACTGGGGATTGAACTCAGGCCCTCGAGCTTGCCAGGGAAGCACTTATTCTCCTGAGCCATCTTCCCCGCCCCAAGAAAAAGAAAAGAGCCAAGAACCTCAGGGGTAAGGAGTAATGTTTGGGGGGCTCCTGAGGCCATCTGGGAAGGGGACTGGGGGAGCTTGGAGCAGGATGAGCAGAGCAGCCTGTGGAGATGTGGGAAAGAGGAGGCCAGCAGAGGAAGCCACATTCAGAGGCCCAAGGTGCCCAAAACCCTCGCAGAGGGGCTCAGGGGTGAACACAAGACTATGCCCAGCTGGGCAGGGCCACTGGGTTTGTCCCAAGAGCACCAGGGGACTCCAGCGAGAGAAGAGCCAGGCCAGGCAGCAGCCAGGGGCTCCTCCAGACCCAGGAGTCCTGCTCCCCGGATCCGAGGCCCCACGGCCCCACCTCCCTGCCCTCCATGCACCCCCAGGGGAAGACTCTCCCAGGGAGTGGGGTCCCTGCTCCCTCCGACCCCGCCCAACAAGGCCGCTTTGTCTGGCAGCCTGAGGACCTCGGGGCTCCTCCCCAGGCCCAGCAGCCTGCACGGAGCTCTGAAAGGAGGCTTTTATCCCAGTCTCAGACCAGACTGCTGGGAAGCCAGTGGCCGGGGCAGCCCATGGGGCCAGGCAGAGCCACCGCCCGGGCTCCTGGGACTGCAGGCACAGAGAGGGGCCAGGACAAAAGGGCACCCGGGGGAGCAGCCAGCCCCGGTCCTGTGCCCCCAGGAAGACAAGAGGACTACACAGGCTATCCCCACAATCTGCTCACTCGATCGCAGTGGTCGGTGACACAGCCCTTTGTGCAGCCCCTGCCCCATGGGAGAAAGGAAGCAGGTAAGGCCAGGCCACTCCGTAAGAGGATCTCCCAGGCCATCCTGCTCCTTGTCCCTGTCCTGGGAAGCACGGGGGTGGGGTGGCTTGTCAGGAGAGCAGCACATGGCCAAGCAAACAGGAGGATCCCAGCCTGTCCCTTCAGCCTGAGAGACAGGGAGGAGAAACGTCCAGAAGGCTGATGCTCACTCACCAAGCCACCTCTGCAGCCAGCCCTGGATAATGCCCTTGAGCCTCTGTAAGACCCTCTGTACCCGGGAGGGGCAGTGCCTACTCCCAGATGTAGACATAGAGACCTCCAGAGGTTAAACTACCTGTCCAAAGCCCTGCAGCTGGTGAGAGCCAATGCCACGATTCGAGCCCAGGCCCTGTGTGACCACTGTAGTTCTGTCCTGGTGGTGCCACCTGGGGTGCAAGGATGGAGAGGATACCACCCCGAGAAGACCCACTCCCAAGCAGCGTCCACCTTCAAAGGGCTGTGCTTTCTCTGGGTTCAACAGTGAGCCTAGGAGGGTGGAAAGCAGCGAAACAAACTGACACCAACCCAGTAGAAGAGAGTGGCAGGATCTGTCTGTTACCATGGGGACCAGTGGTGATCCTGTCACCTGGCAGGCTGGGCCACCAGGGGGCCCATTGTATGTGGGAGACGCCAGTGATTGCACAAATGGGAAACTGAGGCCTGGAGAAGCGGGCACAGCCCTCCCAGGGCAGCCGGGGCAAAAACAGGCTGCGCCCTGGTCCACCCGAGTCGGGATGTACCTTGCCCCAGGGGGCCGCGCTGGGTCCAGCAAGTGTGAATGCTGATCAAGGTCAGGCTCCCCCTGACCTCGCTGCTACCCCAGAAAAGAGGGCAAGAGCTGGGGAGAGCGTGTCCAGATGCCTCCTCCACCTACTGTCTGTGCCCAATGGTATGGGTACCAAGGACCAGGCAGGAGAGTTGGCATTGCCCTGCTCAGCCCCATCAGAAGACAGCTGTGGGGGCCTGGGGCCAGGACAGCCAGGCCTCTGAAGGGTCTCGGGGATCTGGGGCTGAGGGGGGGACAAGCAGAGACACCAGAGCTAAGCAAGTAGGGGCAAAGCTAGGGTTTGAACTCAGGTCTCTAGACTCCAAGCCTGCAGCAAGGTAATTTCCCAGGGAAATGGGGGTGGGGGTCCAAGGAGCCGAGCGGGAAGGCCATGCACGCCCCTTCTTGCCACCATATCAGCTCCTCTCTGGTCCACGCTGAAGCAGGGATTGTTCTGTGGTCCAGGTTTTCAGCTTACACCCACCCCCAGCCTAGCTCCTGTGGCTCCCAAAGTCCTCACCCCATCTTCCTGGGCCTCCAGTGGGTTTTGTCCCCCACCAGACTGATAGATTCACTGTTGGCTCCACAGCTGTGCCCCCTGCAGGCTGAGCCACCAAGTATGAGCTCTGCAAAGACGGTACGGAGAGTGAGAAAGTGAGGGCCCTGCCACCCAACGACCCCAGAGGGAGGACCAGGCCCAGCCTGGATGCAGCCAAGATGCCTGGGGCCTGGGTGCTCGCTCCAGGGCCTCCCCACCTCTGTCCTTTCTGGCCCTGCTGTCCCCAAGGGAGAAGAGCCACCTCCAGATTTACCAGGCCTTGTTAGAAACACAGTCTAGAGCCATCTCTGAGGTCACAAGGTCACTGCAGTTTCCCATCGATCTATTTGTCCCTCCCTGAGCTGGAGGCCTTTGACCCCGCTGGCCCCCAGAGCCGTATCAAACTTCAGCTGCCTCTCCCTGGCCCTAAGGAGCCAAAACATGGGGCTCGGCTTTAAAACACAGCCATGGGGCGATTTACCAGCTGGGCTGGCGGACCCCTGACCTCCGGGAGGTGTAATGCATCTCGCTGGTTTAGCGGATCAATGGCTGTGGGAGAAAGAGCCCCTCGAGGGCTGGTGGGGACCCCAGCCGGGACACCCTCCACCACAACCTCCACCTGCCAGCACAGAGCTTCAGGGCCTGTGTCTCCTGTCCCACCAGAGCAAACACACAGCCTGCAGGAACTAGGAGTCAGAGGAGAAACTGAGGCTGGTGGTTCCCTCCGGAGGCCTCCAGAGCTTTTATTGAGGAGGGAAGCTGAGAAAAGCAGGGGCCCCATGTTCCCACCTCCTTCTGTCCCCTTGCCACCCCCCACTGAGGCTCAGCCAGCAGAAAGAGCAGGCAGCACTTCCACACCCCGTAGAAGCGGGTCCGAGCAGCTGCAGAGTCGCCAGGGAGCTTCCAGAAGAGGCAGAACCTGGGCCCCTCCTCTGACCTGCTGAGTGCAGGCTGCGTTTTAACCAATTCCTGCTGTTAGGGCTCCAGAGGAGGTGGTGCTGGACAGAGGGAAGGAAGAAAGGGACCTAAGGGACCTAACTGCAGAGAAGGGTACGGCAGCTCATTTGAATATGGCGCACACCTGGAATGCCAGCACACTGGGAGGCTGAGGCAGGAGGACTGAAAGTTCAAGCCTGGTGTGGGCAACTTAGTGACTTCGTGAGACCCTGTTTCAAAAAATAAAAAATGGGCAGGGGCTAGAGCTTAGTGTGAAGGCCTTGGCCTCAATCTCCAGGGCTGCAGAAACCAAAACCACACTCTGGTTCTGTACCTGGCTGTGTAACTTCAGGCAAATCCCTTAAGGCCACAGAACCTCCGTTTTCCCATCTGTAAATCGGGAGCATATTGTTACCTAGCTGTGGAGAGTCTGAGGCCTGGCGGGGTGGCGTCTGGGTGGCTGGGCATGGAGAAGCGCTCAAGACGTTCCCTAGTGCTTCTGCGAGGTGAAGGAGCCCCAGCTCCGGATTCCCTGAACCTGGCCGGGCTACTGATCCGTGCAGTGACTTCACCCGAAGCCAGCGTGGGCCGGTGCTGAGGGCAGAGCAGTGACACGGACAGCACGTCTGCCCTCGGAATGCCAGGTCTGTTGCTTCACCATGTGCCTCAGCAGCCACCAGCCACGTGGGCCCGTCCTCCTGGAGTCATGCCAGAAGTGCTGAGAGAACCCCGGGTCCCCAAGACTTCGTGCAAACAAAAGCACCTGGAGTATCTCCAGCAGAGCCACCGCCGCAGTGCTCAGGAGCAGATACACTGTGTTCAACAAGACCAGAACTCCCACGGGTGCACCCACACCCTCAACTTTTGAAATGTGAGAACATTGTGAATTACAAATGGGGCTCACGCCATATTTCTGTTACATAGAACTGCTTGAGATGGGGAGACAGAAGTCAAACAAGGGCTGGTGAGATGGCTCAGTGGTCTAAAGCACCTACTTAGAACAAGCTTAGCAAAGCACAGGGACCGCGGTTCAATCCCCCAGCACCACATGCCAGCCAGCCCCGCCCCCTGGTGGGCTGAGCTGGCCACACACACACACACACACACACACACACACACAAATAAATAAAATTTAAAAAAAAAGTTTCAGTAAAAGGCACACTGCAACGAATCCCCTGCCAAATACTCCCCCACGATGTCAAACACACCCATCCCATCGGCCTTGCCACTTCCTGCAGCAGCTCTGGAATCTTCTTTCCTGAGTGTTGAGCTGTCCTGGCTGCCTCGATAATCTCAAACTGATTCAAAAGGTTTCCCTTTCATGGTCATCTTGACTTGGGGAAAAGCCAGAAGTTGCTCGGGGCCAGCCGCAGTGACTAAGGCAGATCTAGAGGACGCAGCGCCGTGTTTTTGTGACCCTGCCCTTCCGCTGGTTGCACTCTCGGTGGTATTCACCATAATTTTGATCATACCTCGTAAAGATACCCAGGGAAGGAGATGCCCAAAATTGCTTCAGAAAGTAGCAACGACAGTGAGCTGAGTGTGTCCAACGTGAGGGGGAGTATTGTCAATGGCAAAGTGCCCTTGATTGTAATAATTTTAAAAAATTTAAATACTAGGCTGAGAAGTTATAAGACAAGAAAGAGCTGGAAAATTTGCATTCAAAGGGGGGGGGAGTGACAAGTACCAAAGCCCTAGGATGGGACAGAGTTGGGCCAGTGGGAAGAGTGACAAGGGTAGGTGTGGAGTGCACCAGGTAAAACTAAGAGCAGGCCATGGAAACAGTGGGCAGGGCTGGGAGACCAACTGTGTGCGGCAGAGAGCTAGTATCTTTGGAGTGTTTCTGCAAATGAAGAATGACTTCAAAATAAAGACCTTATTGATACCCAAAGCCTCAGGCTCTGGCAGAGAAATGGGTGCCCCACTAGCCAGCCCCCCTGAGCTTCCCGCAAGCCGGACACACACACAGGCAACTGCTCTTGGGCAGTGGGCAGCCCCAACCCAAGCTTGGAACCCGGAGAGGGAAACCCGGTGAGACAGCGTGGTCGGGCCGCACCCAGCCATTTTCCATGGGGCTGGGGAGGTAGGGTTGGAACTCGGAGCCAGGGCAGCAGGGACATCTGGGGAGCTGGAGTCGAGTCCCCTTCCCACCCCCTAAGTCCTGAGCAAGGGCCTGGGGCACATGTGGGTGTGGTACTGGGACGCAGGTCCAAGTGGGAGCAGAGACAGGAGGGACAGAGGGCATCGAGAGAAGCAAGGGTCCATGGGAGCCAGGTGGGGTGGCACACTCAGGTAACCCTGGCACTCGGGAAGACGAGGCAGGAGATTCACAAGTTTGAGCCTGTCACGGGCAACTTTGTGGCCTTGTCTCAAAATAAAAAAATAACTGGTACTACGACTATGAAAATAGTGTGGATATTCCTCAACAAACTAGGATGACAGGCTCCAGCTATGTCCCTCTTGACTTTTTTTGTTTCCTCCTGGGTATTTTTTCCAGAAGAACTGAAAACATCATACCACAGTAATATATGTGCACTTCTGTTTATAGCAGCACAATTTGACATAGCTAAATTCTGGAAATAACCTAAATGCTCAACAACTGAGGAATGGATGAAAAACAACATGTACTTTTATATAATGGAGTACTACTGAGCTATAGAGAAAGATAAATGCGAGGCTTTTATAGGTAAGTGGACGCAACTAGAGATCATACTCATAAGTGACGTAAATCAGACCCACATGCGTAGACATCATATTGTCTCCCTATAAGAACCTGAAAGAGTAAACAAAATCTGAAAAGTGCAAAGGATATTGTGAAAGGGGAAGAAACTACTCAAAACATTTTATTTACTTATTTGTGTGTGTGTGTGTGTGTGTGTGTGTGTGTGTGTGGTTGGCTCAGTCCACCCTGGAAGTGGGGCTGGCGTGGCATGTGGTGCCTGGGATCGAACCATGGTCTCTGCGCTTTGCTTAAGCTTGCCTAAGCAGG
>NW_004524699.1:5505380-5506794 GCF_000260255.1 Octodon degus | reverse complement strand
GGGATTGAACCGCAGTCCCTGTGCTTTGCTAAGCTTGTTCTAAGTAGGTGCTTTAGACCACTGAGCCATCTCACCAGTCCCCTGCTGTTTATCCTTCAGTTGGCCTTAAGCAATGTGTATTGGTCTAGCTGAGGTGCTGCTGATAGTCTTTGAAGGTGGCGTGTGTGTGTGTGTGTGTGTGTGTGTGTGTGTGTTTCCCTGGTAAACCTGCTGCTCTTTAATGTGAGCCTGTCGAGACAGGATGGTAGAGCTAATGCTCCGCGCCGCCAGCTGGGATCGAGTCCCCAGACAGAGGCTATGACTTCCTGGGGCTTGAAAGACTACATCAAAGCTGAAGCACCAGACCCCCCAAAACATCAGATGCTATCTCAATGGCATAATAGTATAATGCACATTACTCTCTCTGCACTTGGCAGAGGTAAATGTAGCCCCCCCCCCAGCTCAGCTCACAATGGCTTCCCACAATTCGAGGTCATTCCTCCTCAAGCCACTCCCCCACTAAATAAAAACCAGGTGAGGCCCTGGGTCGCTCTCTTTGTTCCGGGAAGCCATCTTCATAGCTGGACTTAGAGCCCCTTGATTCCCCAGTGATTGGAAATGTAATTTAGCATCTTTATTTTCGCCGTGGGTTGCTTTGAAAGTGGTAGATTGGAATTAACTTGATGGGATCCCAATAACGTAACCTTGGGATTACAAACATTGGCTTCTTGGACCGAGATGAGGACCTGGAAGCATCTCCTACATCTGAGGATAGAGCTCATTGGTAAAGGTCCCTTGGTTTCATCCCCACTAAAACTAACGAACACCCCCCCCCCCCGCAGGCAGCAGCTCTGGGCCCAGGCCTGACTTCTTCACCCCCCACCCCACCCCCTCCCGGGCCTGGGGCTGCTGGTGCTTAGGATGGAGATTTGGGTGGCAGAGACCCACCTGATCACAGGGGCTTTGAGGCTGAAGCTTCTTCGCTCTCCCATCCCTTCCTCCCTAGAGCCCCACCCCACGTCCACCAAAGCCCCGCCCCGAAGCCCCGCCCCTCCGGGGGCTCAGCTCCGCCCCTCGAGGGCTCAGCCCCAGGACCCCTTGGTGGTGTCCACCCCAGCATGCTCAAGTGTTCCCTGGAGTTCGCAGTTTTGTGCTGTTCTCGTGGAGCTACCCCCTGACCCCTCCCCCGAACCTCACCGCAGAAGTCGACTCTGCTCAGAAGGCCCTATTCAATCAAATGATTAGTAAATCACATAGAGATGAGTAAATGTGAAAAAGAGCGCGCAGGATGTAAGATGCAAGGTGGGCCTTCAAAGTAGATGTACTTTCTCTGAGAAGTAGAAGGGAAGCCGAATGCGAGGAGATAACTCACCATGAGCCTTAGGAGGGGGCAAATGTGCGGCAACGTCTGGGCTTCGGAGCCCGCAGATGCAGA
>NW_004524699.1:5491311-5505051 GCF_000260255.1 Octodon degus | reverse complement strand
AGGTTATTAGGATAGTTACGACAATTAATACCTTGCATATTGTTGTCTTCCTAAATGAATATTTGGGTGGCTAGATGGGTGGATAAATAGGTGGCAGAAAGAGAGTCAAAGGACAGATGGCTATGTGGTTAGAGATACAGGTGGAGGAAGTGGTGCATGGCTAAATAGCTAGATGAGGATGAATAGGTGAGTGGATGGGCAGGTGAGTGGATGGAGGGGTAAGCATATGGGTGGATGGGTGGGTAGATGGATGGACGGTGGGTGAGTGGATGGATGTGTAGATAGATGGGTGAGTGGGTGGGTGGTGGGTGGATGGAGGATACATGGATGGATGGTGGGTGAGCGGATGGATGGACGGACGGGGGGATGGATGGGTAATGTGTGGGGCAATGGATGCACAGATGGGTAGATGGGTGAGTGGACAGACGGATGGATGGACAGATGGGTACAGTTTAAGTCAAATCCCTTCCTTTTAAGGAAACAGAAAGAGGCCTGCATTGATTGGAGGCAGAGGAAAGCTGTTTCACCTCCAGGCTATTCCCTCCTGTCAGCCCTCCTGTCACCAAGTCTGCCACTCCCTGCCCTCCCCCACTCCCTCCCTGCAGCCCCTGTAACCCCGAGTGTGAGTGCTCCTGGCCTGGCCCTGGGTGGTGCTCTGCTTCCGACTCCCTCTGCTGCTGCTCTTGGTGACTTTTGTCCTTGGATATCTGCGCGCTCACAAGTGGCTTCATTCTGTGTGGCGGGGCAGCCATTAGGAGCAGGCAGACGCATTACCCTCTTGGGGCACAATAGTGGGTGCACTCAGCGGTTTCCTCCACCTGAAGGCTTGGAGCACTGTTCCGGCCTCCTCTGCGGAGCCCCGGGCCCCATCTGTCAGACAGTGTGCGTCGTGCCTCGGCCATTATGCCCGCCCTGGACCGCAGGGTGCGTGTGCTTGGCTCTTTATCCTCCCCGGGGCGCGTAGGGCTTGCTGGAGAGCGAAGTCAGAGTGTTCAGAGCGGCCACGCGGCCTAATGCACTCGCCCCCTTTGTCTGCCTGCCTCTCCTGCCCGTGTTTCCCACTCAGAAGCCACTTCAGACACATCAGCAGCAGGGCCACAAAACAGCCACTTGTTGGCTAATTGTGCGAAGCAGCTGCCAGTGGGGCTGGGGGCTGGACAGGGAGGGGCGTCGGCTCAGCCCTGGCCCTTGGGGAGAAGCCTGTTTGCTCCCGAAGCCCAAGCCTGGCTGCCAGGATGAGCTGTCCGGGTGGATTGGTTCAGGTGGGGACTGCTGCCCACCTCTGCCGTGGGGCCATGAGGGAAGAGGACAGGGGCCAGAGCCATGCACAGGCCTGGCCTAAGCACCGTGTACGGTGGCTTTGGAGTCCTCCACCAGCCTGCTGTTATTAGGAGCAGGAGACAGGCTGAGCTTGAGTCCTGGCCAAGCCTCGGCTGGCTGTGACCACAAGCCTCCACCTCTCTTGGCATCAGTGTTCTCAACAAGAAAATGGGATAATAGCAGCGCCTGCCTTGGTCCATGCGTGAGAATTCACCGAGGGATCTTCGAGCCCCTGAAGACAGCTTATAACGGCTCACAGTCTACAGGGTGTGGCCCGGGCAGAGAACCCCAACTCAATCTTGGGGTGGGTTCAACAGAGGCTAGAAGATGAGAACCCAGGCGACCCGAGGCATGGCTCACTTCACACCGACCACCTTCACGCCGGAGACCAGAGGGCCGTCCGTCAGCGCAGCATGAAGGAAGTGCTGAGAAGCAGCAAGGGCCAGGCCAGGTGAGAAGCTCAGCTGCATCTGTCAGCCAGTAGGGAGCCAGGGATGGGGGAGTAGGGCCGCACAGATCCTTGCTGGATTTTTTTTTCAAAGATCCATCCAGTAGGGCAGTGTCCCCTGCTCTGGTCTCTCAGATGCCCTGCTTGCTGGCTCCGATGTCCCCAACAATATAACTGCTGTCCAGTTAGGAGAAGCAGGGGTTAAGCACCACAGCCTCCCAGAAATCAGAGGATTACAGGTTTTCAGTGGCCTGCTCCTTCTGTCACATGGACACAGATGACATACCCTGCTATCTCTGTGTTCAACTGTCACTACTGCGTACTGCAGCAGAACTCCATTAGGGAGACCCCAGTGGCGGCTCCCAGGTGTCAGGCTGGAGTCTCAGCGCAGCGGATCTCCACCCCCTGCTGATGTCGCGGGGGACAGAGTCACCCCTTGGTCCAAGGCCACAAAGCCACCCACGCAGTGTGGGCCAGGCGGGAAGTCCACTGCTACCACTCCCCACATCCGGGCTTCAGACGAGACTGGAGCCCCGAGACCTCACTGCCTCCCTCCCTCCACACACAAGGATGGTGGCAGAGCCTCCCCAGAATGCCTCCCCAGTGCGTGGGGCCCCAGGGTGAGTCGGCGGGGACAGCAGCAGCACCACCACCGGCCACGCTGAGCTGCAGGCGCACAGGGACAAGCCCAGAGGACAGCGCGTGTGACACGCCTGACGCTCGCCAGCCCGCCATCAGGATGGGAGCTCCGGGTGCCTTGGGCACTCAGCGCCCTGGCAGGACTCCCAGAGGGAGGCTCTGTGCCATTCTGGTGTCTGCCCACAGCTGGGCTGTGACGAGTACCTGCCTGGCCGAGTGGCGCTGCTGCTATGGGCGCCCGCTTCTGGCCACCCCTCTCCGACCTTCCAGGCCTGTGTTGCTTCGGTGCTTCCGAAGCCTCCTCTGCTTCTGCCCCATCTATAAACCTCAACTCTCTTTTGTGTGGGTGATTTTTTTTTTATCTTGCAAATGAAAATTACTTAATTGCTTTTTCTGATTTTCAGAGTAACACATGCTCATTATGAAAAACATTCAGACGACACAGAGGGGAAGAAAAGAAAAACAAGATAGGTTTTAGCAGCTGCAAGTGGTTCATAGCAGGGTTGGGATAATGTGGTGCCCTCTTCATGAAACTGGGGTGCACCTCACATACTGCCAGCCCAGCAGGTGCCTTCCTTTGTCCCTCCTTAAAATCCAGCTCTGGTTATGCTCCCCACAGGGGTCCCTAAAGTCCTGCAGTCTGGAGCAATTGTCCTTTCAGCTGATTGAAATTCTTTTCATTTGAACATTTATTGAGCAGCTATTTTGGGCCAGCACATAGGCTCCAGCCACCAGGACCCATCCCTCCGGTCTGCATCTTATTGGTTCTGCCTGATTTTTCTGCCCTGTGGCTTCTAGGTCCTTGCAGACAGATTCACAGAGGTCTCTCACGTGCCCATCCTGGCACCTATATCCTCTCTCGGCACATGCGGGAAGAGCCCACTGTGCGGAGCCTTTTGCGCCCACAAATTCATCTGACTGCTATCAAAATGGAAGGGTGTGGGGGGGTTGCTCTTACTCCCACTTTACAAATGAGGAAACTGAGTCCAGATAAGCTTGCCTGAGAAACCACGGCAGGTGAGCCAGAGCCAGGATTTGAACCTGAGTCTCTGGGCTGAGTTCTGAGCTACCCCACAGCATCACCCTCTTGTGTAACTTTTCAAGAGGAAGAAAGTCTCATATGGGTGTGCCCAGGTCGGGAAGGACAGTGGCATCATCCTGGGGATTGGGAAGACTCCCTGGTGGTGGTAACACTTCCCACGTTTTGAAGGATGTATAGGAGTCAGCCCAGTGGGCAGGAAACTGGGAGAGGAGAAAAGAGCCTGTGCATGGGGTCCCAGGTGTGAGTCGGTGGGGACAGCAGCAGCACCACCAGCCACGCTGAGCAGCAGGCACACAGGGACAAGCCCAGAGGACAGCGCGTGTGGCACGCCTGACGCTCGCCAGCCCGCCATCAGGATGGGAGCTCCGGGTGCCTTGGGCACTCAGCGCCCTGGCAGGGCTCCCAGAGGGAGGCTCTGTGCCATTCTGGTGTCCGCCCACGGCCAGAGAGCTGCGCAGCCTTTTGAAGTTCGCTGCAGAAAAAACACGCCAGGAGCTGTCCGTGCACACAGGGGATGTTGGGGCCAGGACCGGCATGAGCAGAGGTTTAGGCTGGGGGCGCTCTGCTGCTCTGGATAGGTCCACCTCTGCCCTGGCCACTGTGGTCCTGGCAAGTGTGTTCAGCCACTCCCGCCTGGGGGCTTTTAGCCCAGCCTGAGGTCCAGGCTGCTCTGCCCAGGGACATTCCACAGGCCTCTAGGCCTTGGGGTTCTGCCCTCAGCCTTGGCCTTGAGTTGTGCCTTGGGCTGCAGACTAGACAGAAGCCTGCGCCGCCCCCCCCCCCCAGTTCTCTTCTGGCTTCTGAGGGCTGCTGGACAGAACCTCCTAGGATGCAACGGAGCTGGGATTGCTACACCCAGCATCTCTCGCTCCTTGCTGACTACGCATGCCCCAGGCTCCCTGCCAGGCCGAGGTAGACACCATGTCAGGGGCAGCCGGAAGCGTTTCTGACGCAGGGAGGGCACTGGGTGTGCTGGAGGGAGGGACAGAGCAGGCACTGGCCACCATGTGAGCAGCACTGAGTGGGGGATGCTCCAGCCCTGCTCCCCCATCCAGGCTGGCTCCCCACCTTGTGGAAGGGGGACCTACACCACAGGGCCCCAGTGTCTGTTCCAGAGCTGGCCTTTTCTGGCCTCACCCACCCTGAGCATCAGTGAACCCAGCATCTGGGACTCCAGAGAGGCACCTTTGCTATCCCTCCACTTGTTTGTGACCCCAGCTCTGGCGAGACCCCAACAGGGGCCTCCCAGCTCCCCTCTCCTGACTGAGGGCGGTGGTCCCAGTCCTAGGCATAGGCCTGGGGTGCTCCTTTCCACCCCCTGGCCTGCCTCTGTTCATACTGGCAGCTCCGATGGAAGCCCTGTTCCTGGCCTCTGTCCTTGCCACACAAAGTCACTCACCAGTGCTGTGGGTTTTGTGGTAGAGTTGCTGCTCGCTTACCCCCAGGGCCCTCGGTCTTCAGTCCCTCTGCTCTGCCTTCCCTGGACAGACTCCCCACCTACTCCTGCACCTTCCTTCCAGTGCCTGCTGCTCGCCTTGCCAAGGGGCCTGGGCCGCAGCCACGATGGGCCCTTGTCTAGCCTCAGCACCTGAGTGGGCTGCCGTGTGCTCTGCGGACAGCTGTTCTGGTAAGCATGGCTGTCCCAGCTGGCCTTCGATCACTGGGGCAAAAATCGCAGCATTTGCAGCTTAAATGAGACGAGGATTACTTGGCTCGCAGTCACGGCTGGCTGGCTCCAAGCCAGGAGCAGGGTCAGGGGAGAGTGTGGGGAAGAAAACCTGCTCACCTGGGCCGCCAGGAAGCAGAGGAGAAAGGGAAGAGCCAGGGACAAGAGTGGGCTGGCCACAGCCCCAGGGGCCACCTCCAGCTACATTTAGCCAGAACCTCACCATGACTCCCGGGGTGATTGCAGCACCCCACAACGCTATCACCTCCCAAAAGCCCCACCTCCAACACGTGAGCTCTTGAGGGAACATTCTAGGCCAGTGGTGGCCGAGCTACAGCACACGTGCCGTGGCTGCTAGTCCTTATCATCGGAAGCTCTACAGTGTTCGCCGTTACTGCTGTGGACCCTAACGAGACGGGGACCCTGCAGCACACTGAACGCGGCAGTGTCATTAGTTTGCAGCCTTGATGCCGGATGAAATGAGCCGAGCTGTGACCCGTACGGGGTGGTGTGACGGGGGTGCGTCACCTTCGGAGGTGCAGCTCTTTCCCGCTCTGCCTCTCTCTGGAGGTGTGCAGCCCACCGTGCTGGCCCGGGACATTCTCTCTACGTGGGAAGTTCATCCAGTTTGCTCAGATTATTGGCATCTTGTTTTGTAAACGGGAACAATATTCAGCAGGGTGGACACCTATAACCCCAACACTTTGGGAGGCTGAGGCAGGAAGACTGCAAGTTCGGCTCAGCCTGGGCAACCCAGTAACTTCTTGAGACCCTGTCTCAAAGTAAAACAAGGGCTGGGGGTGGAGCTCAGTGTGAAAGCTCTGGGTTCTAGTCCCAGTACACACCCCTAAGAAAGGAGCAAAAGAAATTCTTCAAAGGTGTCTTCTGATGGAGTAGCCATTGCCAAGTGGCCGGTGTGAGCAGGGACAGTCGTCAGGGCTCCCTCTTGGTCATGGAAGACACAAAGGTAAAAGCAGCTAACACAAGAGCCACACAGCCGTGGCCATCAAGCCACTTCGGTGCCTCATCCCAACCCAGCTCTCCTGCCGAGGCGAGGGCACTGCAGGCTTGGGGGGCATCAATTGTCCATGGTCAACAAGCAGGGGGCTCCGAGTCTGGAATTTGCATCCAGGCCCTTCGACTCCGGAGCACATGAAGCAAAGCCCTGCAGCTACCTCAGTCAGCAGATCACCAGCGGCAGCAGAAGCTGGAGGGGTGCAAAAAAAAGGGCCAGGGAGATGGCTCAGCGGGATAAGCGCTTCCCTGGCAAGGGCTTGAGTTCAATCCCTGGTTCAGCCAAAGAAAAACAGAAGGAGGAGGAGGAGAAGAAGAAGAAGAAGAAGACGAGGAAGAGGAAGAGGAAGAGGAAGAGGAGGAAGAGGAAGAGGAAGAGGAAGAGGAAGAGGAAGAGGAAGAAGAAGAAGAAGAAGAAGAAGAAGAAGAAGAAGAAGAAGAAGAAGAAGAAGAAGAAGAAGAAGAAGCCGCCGAGCTCCACCCCAGCCACTCTGCTGTCTATGGAGCACCTGTGAGGCACCCTGCAGACCCAATCTCAAGGCCGAGGCTGGATGGGGCGTCCAGGCTGGTGGAGGTGATGGACATCAAAGCGAGACTCCCTCATGGTGGGCAGACCGGGGACAGGGCTGGACTGGCTGCTGGCCATGGAGGGAGGTTTCAAGGACAGCATCCTTCACCCGGCTGTGCCCGAAGCCTCCAGGCTGTGGCCTGCTCTGGGCAGCGGGCCTTCCATTCTTTCTGGCTGCTGTAGCCATCTCCAGCCAGGTGGCCACATCCAGGGGCATGGGAGCCCAGACTGACTGGGCTGAGGCTCCCTGAGGAGATGACAGACAGTTCAGTGATCTCAAGGCTGGGTGAGCTGCGTGGGCAGAGAAGAAGAGAGGAGGGGAGCAGTTGGGGTGGGGCGTCACGCCCGAGGAGGGAGGATCTGGGGACAGAATTCATGATGAAGCTAGGAGAAGGCCTTGGGGACCCAGGAAGGAGAAGCAGCCCTGAGAACTGGGTCCCAAGGTCAGTAGCGCAGGGCTGCAAACACTGGAGGGGGCTGAGGATGCTGCTCAGCGGCAGAACACTTGCCCAGCACGTGAGAGGCCCTGGGTTTGATCCCCAGCACTGCAAAACAAACCACAAATAGATGAGGATTTTTGCCCAGCCTGGTGGTACCCACCCATAATTCCAGTTTTCAGGAGGCTGAAGCAGGACAATTGCTGAGAGTTCAAGACCAGCCTGTGCTACATGCTAAGTTCAAATTCAGCCTGGACTACAGTGAGATCCTTGTAACTCAAACAATAACATTAAATAACTGAAGGATGTGACCTGGGGAGGATGGGTGGCATTGAGGCTGTGGCACCCCTGGGCTCAGGTGGGTGAAAGTGGCCCAGACTGAGACTGGGGAGAGGGGAAGAGAGAACTACAACCCCATGCCCCTATGCACCCCAATTCAGGGTTCTGGGCCCCAGGCTTGGATCATCCCCTGGGGTCCCAGAGCGATGATTCCACCCTTCCCAGAGCCTGCTGCAGCCAGCACACCTGGGCCCCTTGCCAGGCAGCAGTGGGCAGGCAGGAGAGAGAGTCACCGCAGCCACCCGCCAGCCCAGGCTCCCCGGAGCGCCAATTCTGAAAATGACAAACGGAGACTAGATAGGAAGGTTGGAAAATGGGCACCTCCGCGCCTCCCTGTGTCTATTGCAGGCTGGGAAATAGCGGAGCTGTGAAGGAGCAGCTGGGAGGGGTGGCCCCTGGGGCAGATGGGGGGCAGAGAGTGGGGGCCAGGAAGGAAGAGGCCAAGACAGCAGGAGCAAGGGACAAGGACAGCAAGGACACGCTGGGAAGGGCTGATGTCAGGACGGACACACGCAGGAAGGCCGGCTGAGGCGCATGGCCTGAGCGTGCGGGGCGGCTCCGTGTGTGTCTGTGTGACATGGGAGGAGTAGTTCAAAGCCTGCCACCCCTCCAGCCCCACCGAACACCCCTTTCTCTGTTCACCCCACCACCAGAGAGAGAGAGAGAGAGAGAGAGAGAGAGAGAGAGAGAGAGAGAGAGAAAACAAAATATCTACAGTTGTCGAGACAAGAGGAGAAAAATAGAGGCAAACATCCGTAATTTTCTCTGTGGGGCTTTTCGGTAATTGAGCCATTTGGATAAAAATAAAGGCAGCAGGCCCCTTAGGTAAGAGGGGCTTTTGCAATCTAAGAAGCTCGAATTATGCGTCTTGTGTCACTTGAAATCCCCCCATCCTCCCCCTCATGCGGACAACCCAAACCACTTTCCCTTTTCTTATTATTTTTTTTAAGTACCCTGTCAAATGTCGTCTGTAGAGCAGAGAATTTCAGCTGTCACAACTAATTTCAATTTTCCCTGTGCGTCCCCCCTTGGCGTACCAGGGGAGGGACCCGGCTGAGTCCCTTCCCTCCCGTACGCGGCCACTTGCGCTTTTTATTTCTCATTATTGTCATTACTCCAAAACCAGATTTACATCACACATTTGTTTGGGGGAGTGTTTAAGGACTGTGCATCGCCCCATCACCGGTGTCCCCACCTCCACCACCCTCACTCAGTCCCATACATGCTGCTGGGCTCGTCCTGGTCCTGAGCTGCCAGCTCCTGCTGACCCCCTCCCCAGAGAACCCAGACCTGACCTCGAGGTCTAAGGTTCTGTCTGAGCCCTGGCAACCACAGGCAGCGGAGATCCCTGTAGGTGGTAGGGACGCTGGGGGACAAATGTCAGGGACCGGCCCTGCCCTCCATTCTCCCGTCTCCCCAGCTTGCTGCGGTCTGCGTGTGAGTCTCTCAGGGTTCGTGTGTTGGAAGGCTGCTCCCCAAATTCATGTGTTAACTATGTTCACAGGTGAGTGGTCACTAGGCCCAGTCGTGAGGGTGTGGCCCCACTATGTCAGAAGAGAAGGTGGCCCGAGATGCCAGCTTGTTCTCTCATGGCACGGTGCCCCACACATACTGTGCTGCAGCAGCAGCAGAGCCTCCCCAAGGCCAGTGCCACCTCGGGTACAGCAACAAACAAACAAGGCGCCAGCTCCCACCACGTCTGTCAATCCCTTCTCCCCGCCTGGCACGAGCCTAGGCCACTCCCAAGCATGATGTCTGCCGGGTGCTGGCATGTGCAGTCCAGGCCCTCAGAGGGGGACAACTGGGCAGGGCCTGGGAGACAAAAAGACAAAGGCTTCTGCTGGCTAGTGGCTCTGCAGGGCCGGTGGGGTGCAGACACACAATAGCCTGCGCTAGCTCAGCTGCACAAGGTCTGCCAGCCTTTGAACCTTTAAGATGCAGATACTGCTGATGCGACAGAAGTGAGGCCTCAAGAGCTGACTAGGCCATCAGAGTCCCTCCCTGGGGGCCAGGCGTCTTCTGAGGGGCAGTGGTACTAGGGTGGGATCAAGGGCTCGCACATACGAAGCAAGCATCCTACTGCTGAGGTGCACCTTTTAAATTTTGAGTTTAGACTGAGTGGTTCACTCTGGCCCTAAGCATGGGATTCTCCTGCCTCAGCCTCCTGAGTAGTTTGGGATTATAGGTGTGCACCCCTGTACCTGGCCACTAGATGTCCACCTCAAGAGACAAGCCCCTTTCTGCCCCTCTGCCTTCTGTCACTTGAGGACACTGCAAGAAGGCTCTCTCCAGATGCCAGAGTCCTTGGGCTCCGGGGTTGTGGGAAATTTCTATTGGGTAAAATTTCCTGGCCTGGGATACTTTGCGGCAGCAGCAGAAACAGAGATGGGCAGTCCTTAAAGGGTGACTCCAGGAGCCACGGGATGCCTGACTGCTAGAGGACTCTTGGGGGAGGTCGTTTCCAGTGGCTGCGGCAGGCTCAGGGGCTCCCAACTCATACACTGAAGACCTGCCCCAGAACCTCAGAACATGGCCACCCCTGGCTGGTGTCTGGTGCTATCACTCAGGGCCATAGACTCGGCGATTTATGAAGATGAGAAGTTCATTGTGGCTGAAGGTTGTGGGGTCCAAGCGTTTGCTCAGCTCCTTCGGAGGACTCGGTCAGGTTCAGCCCTCAGGGACACAGAAGAGCAGGTGGACATGGGCAGAACAGAGCAATAAGGGTCCAAGATCAAGTGGTGGAGCCAGCCAGCCTGACTTTAGAACTGGCTCTAAGGATCCTTAACCTACTCCACTAGGAACGAAATTCATCCTTCATAAGCATGGAACTCTTGACCTAATTAACTCTCTCTCTCTCTCTCTCTCTCTCTCTCTCTCTCTCTCTTTTTAGGGAAGAGTCTACAGGGTGTTCAGGGTCTCACTACTAGATCAGACTCATAGTGATCCACCTGTTTACAGCCTCCCAAGAGCTGGGATTACAGTCACACGCCACCATGCCCAATCTTAATTGCGATCTCAGTGCACCCTGGGGGTGGGGCTGGACAGCAGGCAACAGTCTTTAGAGTTTTCTTTCTTTTTTTTTAATTTTGAGAAAAGATCTCACTAAGACACTAAGTTGCCCCAGCTGGGCATGAAGTTGTGATCCTCCTGCCTCAGCCTCCCAGAGAGCTGGGCTTGCACGCATGACCACCATGCTCACACTTTTATGCCTTGCTGCCTACTTTTTTTTTTTTTTTTTTCAGAACTGGGGATTGAACTCAGGCCCTTGCGCTTGCCAGGGAAGCACTTATTCTACTGAGCCATCTCCCCGGCCCCCATCACTGCCTACTTCTTAACATCAGCCCTAGGGGAGTAAAACCTGAAGACGTGGCACATCGTGTTATGAAATGTGCATGTTGGGGCCAGGGAGATGGCTCAGTGGAATAAGCGCTTCCCTGGCAAGCATAAGGACCTGAGTTCAATCCCCAGTTCCGCAAAAAAAAAAAAAAAAAAAAGAAAGAAAGAAAGAAAGAAAGAAAGAAAGAAAGAAAGAAAGAAATGTGCATGTAATTCAGCAAGGCGGGCACTTGATGCCTCCTGCAGAACTGGGGGGAAACCTGCTATGGGCTCCATCTTCAGAACCAGAAAAGAGAGAAAGGAAAAAAGAAAAACAGATCAATGATTTCTACCAGTTGTAGATGCTGAATGCTGTTCACTAGCCTTGCTTGTCTTCTCAGAGGAGTCTGGACAACTTCCCAGGATTTCCTGCAGGAAGGTACAGCCATGTGACTGGGTCTTCCAATGGAATCTAAGGAGGAAGCGACATCACCATGTCCAGGCCTGGCTCCTAAAACTTCCTGCACCCTTTGTTTGTCTTTTTTTGGTCTTTTTGAGAGTAGGCCTTGCTATGCAGTTCAGGTTGGCCTTGAGCTAACTCTGTAGTTCAGGCTGGTCTCCACTCACAAGGACCCTCCTGCCTCAACCTCCTAAATGCTGGGATTATAGATGTGCACCACCAAGCCTTGCTACATTTCTTCAAGAATATCTTTTTTTTTTTTTTTGGTAGCAGGAATCAAACTCAAGACCCACCCTGCGTTTACCAGGCAGGCATTTGTGCCACTGAACTATATTCCCAGCTCAACCCATCAGCTTTTATGCAAACTAGAGAATCCACACAGTGTTCAGCGTGGCACTCGGGGCTTAGGGAGCCCTGGTTAATGACATCCACCACTGCCCCTCAGCTCCCTCCACCTGGAGCAGACGCCCCCAGGCCCAGCGCCACCCCAGTCCTCAGGACATCCATGCTGGGTGCTCTGGTGTCCCCTCCATCCCCCAGCCTTAGGCGGAGGCTCCTTGTCCTTCTCTTCTTGGGGCTCCCTGGTTGAAGGATCTTGTCTTTACCATTTTCTCCCCCCCCCCATAACTGCAGACTCAGTCCTGCCTCCAACTGCGTAGTGAAGAGACACTCAGGCTCTGCTGTGGTTTGGGGTTTTTGCAAGGGAAACAGTGTAATATGGGACGCATAAGATTACTTTAGGATGAATCACCCAAAGAATCACATACAAAGAGCGCAGGAAATTTGTCCATACACTTAAGACTAAAGAATCCAGCTGAGGGCCTGGATCCTAATATCCTGCCTGAATCCAACTAAAAACCGCTTGACAATGCCTGCCACAAGTCCAAGTGGAAGCCTAGAGCTCACCATAGAGTCTCATGCAGGCCTGTTTTATGGATCCGCACTGGAGAGGCCCAGAGGTCAGCAGTAGAAGCGAGGAAGTCTGCGCCAGCGGATGGAGGACCTGTGGCAGCAGGCGGAGAGATCTGCACTGGAGCCAGGAAGCAGCACTCCAGGTACGCACCAGAGCTCCCCCGAAAGGTCCCACAGCCGTCCTCAGCAACAGTGAGGTCCCGAGCTCCTCCAGTGATGAGGCAAGCTGGGTTCCCCAGTGCGACAAGCTCCTCCAGGACGCTGAGCTGCGCACCATCTTCCCTCCAGAGCCAGGAAGTGGTCCTCCAGGTGAGGACCAGAGTTCCCTGAAGGGAACCGCAGCTGTCCTCGGCAGTGAGTCCTGGGCTCCTCTTCCTACGAGAGTAGGAGAGCCAGTGAGACAAGGTCCTCCAGCCCAAGAGCACCCCTCAGGTGGACCTGCCACACGCAGCCCCAGGCTGGTTCAGTTCAGCTGAGAGTAACAAGTTGACTACCACTGAACAGCCCACCACCGGCCCCTGCTGTATGGCCGCTTCCTCTCACTTCCTTTGGACCCCTGATTCACTCCACTAACCCCCCTCCCCCAGAAAATTCCGGGTACCTGCTATGCTGTGGGGCCACAGCTTTCTACCTTTGACCTGCCTTGAGGGGATTTTTCTCTCTAATTGCTGGGAGACAATACCTGTCACCACAATTTAAAGGAAAATGGGTTTAGGGCTGGCAAGATACCTCAGCAAACTAAACACCTGCTTAGGCAAGTGTAGGGACTGGGGTTCAATTCCCCATACTGCAGGCCGTACAGGCCCCATCCCCGGGCACACTGGGTCTATGACAGAGTCCCAGCAGGCGTGGTGGCCCATGCCTGTAATCCCAGCGCTGGGGAGGCTGAAAACAGGAGGATCACTACGAGTCTGAGCTGAGTAATGAAACCCTGTACCAAACACATTTTTAAAAAAGGAAAAAGAGGGCTGTTCAAATAGCTCAGTGGATTAAAGCGTTTTGTTCGATCCCTGGGCCTGCTCCTGGGGCACTCAATCAAGACTGGGCATGGTGGTACGTGCCTGTAATCCCAACTCTGGGATGCTGTAAGCAGGCAGATCAGTCCAATTTAGTAGTGAGGGCTGGGGAGATAGCTCAGTGGCATAAGCATCTGACTGGCAAGTGCAAGGTTCTGAGTTCAATCCCTAGTACTGAAAAAAAAAAAAAAATCACCAATCTAGTAGTAAGACCCTGTATCCCCTTCTCTAAAATAAAAAAGAAAAAGAAAAATGGGTTTAATTTGGCCCCAGTTTCAGCGCATCCAGTCCTTGGCTGCCTGGATCCAAGGCAGGGGCCACAGGGTGGAAGGGTGTGGCCGAGGAAAGCTCACCCCAGGACAGCAGGAAGTAGAGAGCAGAGGGAGGAGCCAGGGACAGGAAGGCACCCTTCCAGTGACCCGCTTGCGGTCAGGCTCTAGGGAGTGTTCCATGAACTCGTAGACCACTGACATTCATAGTATCCTCACAATCCAAGCACCTTCCAACAGTCCCACCTCTGCACGCATGAGACTTGGGGGAACATTTTATTTTATTTTATTTTAT
>NW_004524699.1:5489974-5491188 GCF_000260255.1 Octodon degus | reverse complement strand
TTTTATTTTGCTGTACCCAGGAATTGAGCTCAGGCCTTGCACTTGCCAGGCAAGCACATATTCTACTATCTCCCCGGCCCCATTGGGGGAACATTTTCGATCTCAACCACAGCGAGGGGAGAGCTGTGTGACTGCGGGCCCACACCGCCGCAGTCTTCCTCAGCCTGTTCCCTGCTTTACCACTCCTGGGCCCTGGCTTCCCGTTATGGCATACACAGTAGGTGCTCAACCAACACACTAGGCCAGGGCCCTGCCCACCCTTCTCCTGAGGTCTGAGTGACAAGGGGTTTCTTCTTAGAAAACATCTCATGGGCAGCGTGGGGGCAGAGCCAGGGATGCCGACCCCACTGAGCCCACGCTCTGCACTGAGCCGGAAGTCATTCAGCTGGGAAATCACAGGTCCCCAAAGCCCAAGTCACTCTTGCAGTTGAGCTGCCGTGAGCGAAATTGCCCTAAATGTGAATCCACGTACCAGCCAGGGGAAAGTGATTTTGACGCTCACAAGCAAATTGCAGCAGCCCTTCTGTGCACAATGTTTTCAGCTTGTCTGCCTTCCAATCATTCCTAAATCATACGTTTTATTTGGTATGACTGCTTGCAGGGCCTCGCTCCACGCAGACGGGCAGCCAGAGCCCCACATTTACCATCACATCCGCTTTCCGCTCATAATGAACAACACAGGACTCAGGCTCCCATGGAAGCCACTGCATGCTGAGGA
Source organism: Octodon degus (assembly GCF_000260255.1). NCBI lineage: Eukaryota > Metazoa > Chordata > Mammalia > Rodentia > Octodontidae > Octodon > Octodon degus. The sequence continues at coordinate 5,490,470 of NW_004524699.1, read as the reverse complement.
GCCGGGTCTCTGGATGGTTCTGGGTCACTGCCTGCAAGGGCATGCATAGAGGGGCTGGGTAGCAGAGCCTCATGGAGCAGCCCTGGGTTCAAATCCTGACCTCTCCACTTGCTGTGTGCTTGTGCGGCGAGGGGGTCCTGTTGTCTCCTCTGAGCCTCATTTCCTCAAGGATGGGAGAGGTGGTAAGGTCTTTGCCTACTCATCTTCCCCAGCCTCGTCTCCCTGGCAGCAGACTGGTGGTGGGGGCTTTGGTTTGGGAGCCACCAGCCAGGGTGAGCAAGGTGTGGTCCACCCACACGGGGGACTGTGGCTCACACCACAGAGGAAGGACAGTCAGATGCATACACCGCGAAGATGGCACGCCTGAGGCAAGAGACCTACACAGAGGACAAACACTGTAGGGGTCCAGTCCTGGGACAACCCTGGAGGTGTCACAGCTTTAGACACAGAGAGCAGAAGAGGCACGTGCTGGGTATACCGTCTTATTTCATAAGAC
>NW_004524699.1:5488570-5489164 GCF_000260255.1 Octodon degus | reverse complement strand
GGTGTCTGGCATGGCACGTCAGGAATTGAACCCCGGCTGCCATGCTCTGCCTAAGCAGACCCTTTAGTCCACTGAGCTATCTGGCCAGCCCACTCATTGGGTACTTAAAAGTGGTTAAGATGATGCATTTCAGTTAGGCGTGGTGGGGCACGCCTGTAATCCCAGCACTCTCCGAGGCGGAGGCAGGAGGATGGCAAGCAAGTTCAAGCCATTTGGAGTACTTTAGCGACTTAGTGAGGCTCTATCTCAAAACAAAAAATAAAAAGAGCTGGAGATGAAAGGCCCAGGCTCAGTACAAGGGAGGCTGGGTTCAATGCCCAGTACTGCCCCAAAATTTTGTTATGTGCATTATTAACACAGTGTAAATGTTTTTATATTAATAAAAAATATCAGCTTCCCAGAAGTTAATTCATAAAGAAGAAACTAAAAGAACATCAAATATTCACCCCAGGGCTGGGGAGATAGCTAAGTGGTCTAAGCATTTGCCTGGCAAGTGCAAGGTCCCAAGTTCAATCCCCAGTACTTTATGCCGAGCCTTCCCCAGAGCCCCGGGCATGCAATGTGGGCCCTGACATGGTGGCCCATGCCTATAAT
>NW_004524699.1:5480020-5482522 GCF_000260255.1 Octodon degus | reverse complement strand
CTTGTGCTTGCCAGGGAAGCGTTTATTCTACTGAGCCATATCCCTGGGCCCCAAGAGGCTGAGATAGGAGGATTGCTGCAAGTTCGAGGCCAGCCTGGACTACGTAGAGAGCTCAAGGCCAGCCTGAACTCCCTAGTGAGACTCTGTCTCAAAGAACAGAAAATGAGGTTTAGGGATTTAGCTCAATGGCACAGCACTTGCCTGGCAAGTGTGAGGCCGTGGGTTCGATTCACAGTACCAAGAACGAAACAGAATAAAAATCGAGGCCAGCCAGATAGCTCAGCGGATTAAAGCTCCTGCTTAGGCAGATGCAGGAACCGGGCTTCCATCCCCGGCATGCCATGCAGCCCCATCCCTGGGGGGCCGCTGAGACACAGACTGAGACTAGGCGTGGTGGTACATGCCTGGAATCCCAGTACTTGGGAGGCTGAAAACAGGAGAATCGCTGAGTCTGATCTACATAGTGAGACCCTGTAGACCCTGTACTAAATACAGAAAAATAAAATAAAAATAAAAAGAGTGAAAGAATAAAAGCATGAAAGAAGTTGGTACCCAGAGTTCACCTCCCATGCTGGTGTGCAGATGAAAGGAGGTGGTGGACTTTATAAAGTGCTGTAATGGGTCAACTCACGTTTTAGATTATAAATGTAAATCTTGTGCTTCCTGTTATAAATGTATACTCACCACTGTTCTAAGTTGTTTAGTGAATAGTGGCTGTTACTTGCTGTTTGCTAGATAAAAATCCTACCTAAGCTATCCCTGTAAACAAAGTTAGATTACAGAGATGACTTCAAAAGGAAACTAAGTGGGATTTGACTTCTTGTAACCTCGGGCTATGCAAGGCTGTCTGCAGGTCCTCAGGTGCAAGATAACCAGAAACTAAAACAAAGCCCCAGGAAATTTAGTTTGGGTAGTGGTCACAATGACCCTGAAAGCATTGTTTTGTATCAATGAATTTGTTTACCAAACAGAATGTGGTTTCATGTTTTAAAAGCCCCCTGCTTCCTGGGCTAGCCGCCTTTCAGTCCTCTCCTTCCCGAGAGCTGATGGGGGCCCTGAGCTCAGTAATAAACGGCTTTCCAAATTGCATTCTGGCTGATCTGAGTGACCCATAACAGTGCCTGTGTGGAGCACCTGGCAGGGCTGACACCCTCAGTGGGGTTAACTGTCTTCCTTCCTGAGTTCTGGGGCTCGAGTCCAGGGCCTTGCATGTGTTAAGCAAGGCCCCCAGCCCTGAGCTGCTGCCCAGTCAGCGTGAACTGTTTGGTGACTATCTCTTCATCATATCTGTCGTCCTCTTCAGGGGACATCAGTGGTGCCCCACAGGCCACCCTACTCCCGATCAGGCTGCTCAGCCCCTCAAGGATAACAGCAGGTGGCCAACGCTGGGGACAAGGGCTAGCTACCGTTACTGCTCAGGGATTCAGCAAAATGTGAACAATGGCATTTTTCAAATAACTGAAGCCAAGGTCCCCCATCCCACGGGTTGACCTGAGCATGTCACTCATTGTGAAGTGATGCACACGCCCTCCTAATCTGAGTGGGCTTTTACGTAACTGCCACCAACAAAGGAAGGCAGAGGTGACTTCCAGGATAAGACCACCGAGGTGAGCAGTGTTGGCCTGGCTCACCTGCTTCCTCTTTTTTTTTTTGCCCTTTTGAGTCAGGGTCTTGCTATGCAGTTCAGGCTGGCCTTGAATTCACTTTGTAGCTTAGGCTGGTCTCAAACTCACTATAATCCTCCTGCCTCAGCCTCCCGAGTGCTGGGATTACAGGCGTGTGCCACCACACCCGGCTCACCTGCTTCCTCTTGAAGCTTCAGCCTCACGAGAGCAGCACAAATGCCCTGGGGCAGCTCTGTGGTGAGGAAGTCCAGGAACCCCACGAGGTCATGAGGAGAGTTCTTACACGCATCTGTAAGAAGTCCTCAGCCTTCACCCGCTATCCTGGACATGCCCCATCCATTTCTTAACACTTATCTGGCTATGCCCCACGTACTTGAGGGCCCCAAGCTGCAAACACCCAGCGGAGCCCTCAGCAGGTGCAAAGCCATATAGTATCAATGTGCTTATTCCTAGGAGTGACCACAAGGCATAAAGGGGGCATTCTCTAGCAGGGCAGCTGGATAAGGATATCTGTGTCTTTTTTTTTGTTGTTGTTTGTTTGTTTGTTTGTTTTCAGAACCAGGGATTGAACTCAGGCCCTTGTGCTTGCCAGGCAAGTGCTTATCCTACTGAGCTATCTCCCCAGCCCTCAGCCCCATGTCTGTCTTTTGTGACAGAATCTCACTATATGGTGCATGCTGGCCTCAAACTCACTGTGTAGCCTAGGTTGACCTTGACTTTGCAGAGATCCTCCTGCCTCAGCCTCCCAAGTGCTAGGGTTACAGGTGTATACCACCTCAACTGGTTGGTTAAGGAAATCTTTTCTCCTTTACTTGATGAAGCCCATGTGAGTCGGTCATCCCTGTAGGAACCTGCTCTGGGGGAGATCTGCCCAGGC
>NW_004524699.1:5478047-5479515 GCF_000260255.1 Octodon degus | reverse complement strand
TTTGTGCTTGCCAGAGAAGTGCTTATTCTACTGAGCCATCTCCCAGGCCCAACAGCACCTTGTGACAGACCCCTGTTCCAGGGAGGACACCAGGGGCCACTTAGACTGCGGGGATTTGCCTAGAGTGGTTCCACCACTGAGTGGCCGAGCAGGGCAGGGGGGCGTCTGACAGGGCCTGCACCCCACCTGCTACGCAGCGTGGCTGCTCTCTCTTCCCTTTCTCCCCTCATGCCTGCCTTCTGCCTCTGTCCCTCTGCACCGACCACTTTCTGCCACGTCTGGAGGAGCAGGGTCTCGCTCTGCAGGGTCCCCTCCCTGCTGCTAGGCCGTTGGAGTGCACGGCTCTGCCCTTGTCTGCCCTGAGCCAGGCCCTGTGGCTCTGACCTTCAGGTTCCTCCCTGTGTAATGGGAACCACCGAGAGCAGCTGGCCGAGAAGGCGCCTGGCCTGCCTGGGGATGAGCGTCCTCACTGAAGGCTGCCGCATGCTCAGTACTGCTCATGTGATCATCACCACCAGCAGCACTGTTATTAAAGGGGAGAAATGTTCATTTCTACCTTTTTTTTCCCCAGTACTGAGGATGGAATCCAAGGCTTTTGCTCTATAAACCCAGCCCTTTTTATTTTTCAGGCAGAATCTAAGTCTCTAAATTGCCCAGGATGGGTTTGGACTTGTAATCCTCCTGCCTCAGCCTCCCAAGTCTCTTCTTCTACCTGATCTCTGGTACTTTTTTTTTTTTTGGTGGGACTGGGAATTGAACTCAGGACCCTGTGCTTACTAGGCAAGCGCTTATTCTACTGAGCTATCTCCTCAGCCCCTGGTTGGGTTTTATGTTTTTGCAATACTAGGAATTGAACCCAGGGCCTTCATACTGAGCTACATCCCTGGCTCCTTTTTAAAAATTAATTAATTTACTTTTTATTTTAGAGAAAGGTCTATAGGGTGTTCAGTGTCTCACTATTAGATTGGAATTCTAGTGATCCGCCTGTTTACAACCTCCCAAGAGCTGGGATTACAGGCCCGCGCCACCACGCCCAGTCTCAATTGCCATCTCAGCACGCCCTGGGGGCGGAGCCAGCACAGCAGGCCCTGGGATTGAACCCCCAGCCCCTGCACCTGCTTACAGGTGCTTTAATTTGCTGATCTATTTAGTCAGCCCTTCCTTTTCTTAATTTCTTTTTAAAAATTTATTTTGAGGCAAAAAAAGAAAAAATATTTTGAGGCAGGATTTCCCTAACTGGCTAAACTGGCCAGTACTCCAACTTGTAATCCTCCTGCATCAGCCTCCCAGAGTTCTGGGATTATAGCTGTGTGCCACCATGTCCGACTGATTTTTTTTTTTAATCTGATTTTTGGTAACTTCATTATGGACTAAAGATTAAAATCTTTTTAAAATCAGTTTTAAGGGGCCAGGGAGATGGCTCAGTGGAATACACGCTTGCCTGGCAAGCGCAAGGGCCTGAGTTCAA
>NW_004524699.1:5475716-5477367 GCF_000260255.1 Octodon degus | reverse complement strand
AGCCATAACATAGGTAAAGCTAAAGCTTCTCTTGCCTGCCTGTCCTGCACCGCACCCCGGCCCTGGGCCCCTCTCTCGGAGACCGCTGTTGTCATTTCGCTGTATCATCGGCCTCTGGTTTCCTCTGTGTTTACCCAGCACCTTATCCTCGAAAGTTAAATGGTGTGATTTGCATACTTGAGGCTTTCTTTTGTTTTTACACAAAACAGCCAGGCTGATCACATGGTTTTATGGCTATTTTTACTCCATATGCACTTTCTATGCATCCGCATCAGCACAAAAGGAAGGTGTGCATGCATGGATGTGTGTGTGTGTGTCTTGCGTGTGCGTGTGCGTGCATGGACGTGTGTGCATGACGTGTGTGCATGGACGTGCATGTGGTGGTGGGGTCTCGGATCTGGAAGCCAGGTCCAAAACCTTGTGAACTGAGCGCGCACCGCTCACGAACTCCCTCTTGCTCCCCAGATACTTGGCTTGGGGATGTTCGCCCTTGCGCCCCTCCTCACTGGCTGGAGCAAACTTTTCCTTGCAGACAAACCACGTTCAGCCCTCTGTGTGCAGCATCCTTGGGCCTCAGGCACTGAAACCCCAAATCTTCCTTGCTTCTCACCTGCATGGACGGCCATCCCTCCACTGTAGCCCACGGGCAGGCAGCCTTTGGGACCCATGTCTATTTCTTGTTGATGAGATGTGGGGAGTTGGTCAGAGCTGTGCAGCCAAGCCATGGTCAAGGCCTCAGGTCCTTCGGGAACTGTGATGATCGCAAGAAAACTCAGAAGGGTCCTGGTCACCTCGAAGCAGGGGACACCCACAGGGCTTACAAAGATTGCCTGTGATTCAATCCTGGAGTCAGGTTCTGTCCTGGGTGCTGGGGGGTGAGGGGCTGACCACACAGACAGGGCCATGAGGGATTCTGATCTTCAGAGCCATCCTGGTCCCTGACTTGTCCTGGACTTAGGTGGCCGGAGCCAGGAGAGGCCGTGGTAAGGGCCTCCCACCCTCTGCTGCCATCTGAGGTGGGACTTTTTGCGGAAGCCTTTCCTGTACCCTGCTTGAGAATATCTTTGCCACGTGCGACCGTCTCTGTTTGTCGTCCAGGCTGCACAGCAGAACTGTGTGTTTGAGACGGGTCTGACCCTGTCCCTAGGTGACCGAGGGGACACCCACCTGCCTCTTTGGGAACCGAAATGCGTGAGATTTTTGGTACCAGGGATCGAACTCGGGACCTCGCACTCCCCAATGCAGGTACTTGTGCCGCTGAGCCTTATCTCTGGCCCAAGCGTGAGAATTTGAAGGTCTCTAGACATCCATGCCTTCAAGCCCCTGCCCCACTGGTCCCTGGCCAGGCACCCTCTGCTGCGTCCGCATGGCCATCCTGGGGCACCTTCCCCACCAACTCTTTCTCTTACTTTCACACTGAGCTACATCTGCAACCCCTTTGTGTTTGTTTTGGTTTTTGAGACGAGGTCTTACTAAATCACTGAGTTGGCCAGGTGGGGCTTACGCTTGTGACTCTTCTGCCTCAGCCTCTCCGAGAGCCGAGATGACTGGTGTGAGCACCGTGCCCAGCTCAGTGTATATTACTCATACTGCACTATGAACAGCCTTTCTTTTTTTTAATTTTTATTTATTTATTTATTTATTTATTTAT
>NW_004524699.1:5474244-5475616 GCF_000260255.1 Octodon degus | reverse complement strand
TGTCTGTGTGTGTGTGTGTGTGGCCAGCTCAGCCCACCAGGGGTCGGGGCTGGCTGGCATGTGGTGCTGGGGGATTGAACCGTGGTCCCTGGGCTTTGCTAAGCTTGTTCTAAGTAGGTGCTTTAGACCACTGAGCCATCTCACCAGCCCCCTGAACAGCCTTCCTTTTCTTGCATGCAGCACCTAGCATCAAACTCAGAGCCTCTCATTGAGTTGTACCCCCAACACCCTCCCCTCTTAATATCTTATGTTCTTTTGTTTGTTTGCTTTTGTATTTTAGGGAAGGGTCTACAGGGTGTTCAGGGGCTCGCTGCTAGATCGACTCCTAGTGATCCTCCTGTTTACAGCCTCCCAAGAGCTGGGATTACAGGCGTGCGCCACCACGCCCAGTCTCAATTGCTGTCTCAGTTGCCCCAGGGGCAGGGCCAGCGGGGCAGGCCTGGGGATGAACCTCCAGCCCTTGTGCCTGCTTGCAGGCGCTTTAATCTGCTGAGCTATTGGACCAGCCCAAAATTCTATGTCCAGACAGGGTCTCGCTGAGTCCCCTTGAACTTGTGAGCTTCTGCTCAGCTTCCCGAGTAGCTGGGATCATGATCGGGTGCTGCTGCCCTCGGGCTTTTTTTTTTTTTTTTCTTGTTACAAATTGCAAGCTTCATACCTGGAACCACCTCTCATCTGGTGTTACATCATGCGACCTCTGAGAATATTTACTGGTAGAGATTTAAGGAAGTGGGAACACAGAGAGCTTTCCTTTTTGTCTTTTGAGACAGGGTCTCACTACATAGTTGAGGCTGCCCTTGAACTGATTTTGTAGACCAGGCTGGCCTTGAACTCAAAGCAATCCTCCTGCCTCAGCCTCCCAAGTGCTGGAATCACAGATGTATGCCACCTTGCCCAGCCAAGGACTTTGATTTTTCATACAAAATATTTCATATATATATGTATGAAATTGCACAGGGTCTACAGGATCTCACTACACAGATTGGATTCATACTTATCCTTCCTGTTTTCAGCCTTCCAAGTGCTGGGATTACAGGTGTGTACTACCATGCCCAGTCTCAATCGCCATCTCAGTGCACCCCAGGGTTGGGGCCGGCATTGATACAGGGAGAAAAATTGGTCTCGGGTGGGTGACCTCCAAACAATATAGGGAACCTCCAAATGACATAGGGAAGAAACAATCTCTGGACCTGACCTGCACGAGTTCATGTTCTCTAAAACCCAAAGAATGAATTCTAGGAACAAACGGAGGTTATGAGCAGAATATATTTTTTGAGAGAAAGAAAGCTCCTGCTCTTCCTTGGCGCTGCCTACGGAGGTGGCAGCCATCTCCCTCTTGGTGAGTCTCAATCGCGGGCCATCTGCGCTTCTG
>NW_004524699.1:5472063-5472901 GCF_000260255.1 Octodon degus | reverse complement strand
CACCAGCATGGTGGCTGGTGCCTGTGATCCCAGCACTTGGGAGGCAGAAGCAGGAGGATTACCCTAAGTTTCAGGCCAGTCTGGGCTACCTAGTGAGACCCTGTCTCCACAAAAACCAGAAAACAAAGCAGATATAGCCTTTGATCTCAGAGAAAAAAAAAAAAGATATTAAAACTCTCCGCGTGGCTTACTGCATGACAATGAATGATCAGGCAAGTAAGCGTGCTTAGCCACCGTGCCCTGTGCTCAGTGTCTATCCCCTACCTCCACAGGGAGGCAATCGATACTGAATTCTGCTCTGATTCCCTGCCCCTGCTCCCTTCCCCTTTATTTTCCTTCATCCCTTCTCCATTTCTCTTGCCTTCTTGGGAGCCCAGGGCACCTGTCAGCACAGCCAAGGTAGCAGGACAGGCACGGCAGAAGAGGTCTTTTTTTTTTTTTTTTCCAGAACTGAGGATTGAACTCAGGCCCTTGCGCTTGCCAGGCAAGTGCGTATTCTATTGAGCTATCTCCCCAGCCCCAGGAAGCGGTCTTTAGTTGGCCTGGTTTTTCCTCCTTACCTGAGCAACTCATCCTAATTTTCCCAGGACTTTGCTGATTTTACCATAGGAAGTTCCACATCCAAAGACACCCCTGGTTCCCGAACTGAAGGGGATGGCCAGTTGCCACACTCCTGCCCCAAATCCCGCTAATCTGATGCTACCACCTGGAGAAGAATTATTTTGGCGGGGAAGTCTCTGTTGGTCCTTGCAATGGGCAGAGTTTCAGGGTGGCCTCCGTTTCCTGTCACGGAGTGTTCACACCTCGGCTGCTCTAGGTGAGGCTGAGCCGTGGACCG
>NW_004524699.1:5470506-5471530 GCF_000260255.1 Octodon degus | reverse complement strand
CAGCTGCAAAGACCCGTAGCTCCTCCACAGTGGCGCTGCTGAAAGTAGCCCGAGAAGACTGGGACTTCTCCAAGGAAGCAGGTCGGAGTGGGGGACTCGTGAAGAAGCCTTCCTCAATGCCTTTATATACACTTTTTGTAAAGGTCGGCCAAATAGCTCACTGGATTAAAGCACCTGCTTAGGCAGACACAGGGGCCTGGAGACAGCGATTTAGACTAGATGTGGTGGCGCGCCCCTGTGATCTCAGCACTTAGGAGGCTGTAAACAGGAGGATCGCTACAAGTCCGATCTATGAAGTGAGACCTTGTAGATCCTGTCCTAAAATACAATTTTTTTTTTAAAAAAATACACTTTCTGTGCTGAGTCGCTCTGGGGCGGCCCATTGCACCCTTGGACGGAACCAATGGGGTGGGCAGTGGGCCCTCCGTGTCCTGCAGTTCCGGGTAGGCTGTGGGCCGTGCTCGGTGCTAACTTCCCTCTTGCGCGAGCACAGCCTCTCCTAGTTCTGCAGCAACTACTTCAGTAGACTTCAGTGAGACGCAAGCTCAATGCCCTGAGGGGTCCGTGTGAAATGCTCCCTCTGAGACACCGTGGTCCCTGCTGGCAAGGGTGGGCTCTGGCCTTCTCTTTCGCCGATGAGCCCATCTTCATTTTCAGAGCCATCAGCATAGCCTCAGTTTATGGAGGGTGGAGATGGCCCCTGCATGAGTTTAACTGCCTGAACAGCTGTCTTTTTATTAGTTACTCTTCTCTCATTGCTGGGACAACTACCTAACACTCAAAATGAAGGAAGGAAAGGTTTATTCGGTGCACAGTTACTGGAGGGTTCAGTTCATACACAGCTGGCTCCAAGGCCGAGTGGCACAGGCCAGAGGGCAGCAGTTCATGGCGGCAGAAGGCAGCAAAACAGCAAGAGAAAAGGGAGGACTAACAGCAACGATGGCAACAGAGAGCAAGTCAGTCTCCCTGAGTTGCACTCAGGCTATCTGCCCCAGGCTCGGAGTAGTACTCACACCCATTATCC
>NW_004524699.1:5468484-5469682 GCF_000260255.1 Octodon degus | reverse complement strand
AAATAAATAAATAAATAAATAAATAAAAATAAAAAAGTCGAAAGGTGAAGAATAAGAACTCCTGCCTGTGGCGGGTAGGAGTGTGGGATGCCTTGAGGGTGCGGTCTGGCTGGGAAAGCAGTGGACTCTGTGTAACCCTAACCCACGTCCCCGCAGCCCCTGGCTCATAGCCTGGAGAATCCCACACATACTTCAGGACATGAGCTCAAGGAGGCTTGGCTGCCATCCCTGTACTCAGGAGGCTGAGGCAGGAGGACCATTGGGAGCTCAAGACCAGCCTGGGTAACAAAGTGAGCTCAAAGCCAACCTGAGCTGCATGGCAACACCCTGTCTCAAAAAGACAATCAATCAATCAATAAATCAATCAATTTTTTTTTTTTTTTGCAGAACCGGGGATGGAACTCAGGCCCTTGCGCTTGCCAGGGAGGTGCTTATTTCACTGAGCCATCTCCCCGGCCCCAAAAGCAGAGCTGGGACTCGAACCTACAAACTCGTGCTGTAGAACCTAATGTGTAAACCGCTATGCTATCTCTCCAGCTTTTTTTTTTTTTTGCGGAACCAGGGATTGAACTCAGGCCCTTGTGCTTTCCAGGGAATGAAATTTTTAAAAAAGGGACAGGGATCTAGTTCAGTATGAAGGCCCTTGGATTCAATCCCCAGAATGGGGTGGATGGGATGGAAGGGGGTTTACTTCTGTATCATTTGTAACCAAAAAAGAAAAAAAAAAAGGAAATAAGCTGTACAGTATGGAAAGGCAGGAGAATACATGGATTCAGGTTTGTTTAAACAGTGGAAAAGTGGATTTAAAGGAACTGAAATAGCCTTGGATCAGCCTCAAAAATGTACGTGACAGGGGGAAAAAAGACGCATAGAGGAGTGCATGGAGCTTGCCGTCGTGCACATGAAATTTTTTTATTTTGGGGTGGGGATTGAAACCGGGTCTTGCTATCTATTCCAGCCTGGCCTTGGGCTCATTGTGCAGCCCAAGTGGCCCTGAATGCTCTGGGAGCCTCCTGCCTCTGCGTCCTGAGCTCTGAGGTTACAGGCATGCCATATACTTCAAAGCATGTATATGTGCACACAAGACTATCGCATTCCCGGCAGTGAAGACCCCTAAGTTCAGGAAGGCCCGCTCCAGCAGAGAGGGCAGGGACAGGGCAGTCTCCCAGGGCTCTTCAGCAGCAGGCAGTGCCTGTTT
>NW_004524699.1:5457317-5467834 GCF_000260255.1 Octodon degus | reverse complement strand
CAGGGCAGCTGGGCCATCCCACGTCAACAGTCACCACCCCATGCAGTGGTAATCACCCACCCTCTGGTCATTAAGGGGCAGTGTCAACTCGATTGGGTTTGAGATTGCCCAGGGGATTCTGAGCGCATCCGGGTGGGTCATGCAGGTGAGGCTGCAGGGGTCTAAGCCTGGTCCCTCGCCCTTTCCTCTTGGCACTGTTTCCTAGTTTGCTTTTCAGCTGCCATGAACTTTCCAACAGCTTTACTCCCCCATGCCCTTCCGCCATGATGTTCCTGCTTACAGTCAGCTGACCATGGACTGTAGCCCCTGGGACCGTGAGCCGAGCCAAACCTCTCCTCATTGAAATTGTGTGTGTCCAGCTGGGGAGATGGCTCCATGGCACAGCACCTGCCTGGCAAGCCCAAGGTCCTGAGTTCGATTTTTGGTATTTAAAAAAGGAAAGAAAGAAAGATATTGTGTCAGGTACTGTGTTCCAACAATGAGAAAGCTGGGGAATGCACACTCAAAGCTTGAGTCAACCATTTGAGATTCCCAGTCGCACCCGTAACATGGAAGATAGGACTGTGAAGGCCTGCCTACCTGCGTATACATACATTAAAATTACATAAAATGAAAACTGAGCAAAGTTACCTGAAGACAATGCAAATGATTCAGAGAGTAAACTAAAAAACATCTCTAACAATATCATAAAAAGTTATTGCATCCACAAAATGAAAATACAATGCTATTATTATTTTTAATGTATTTGGTTGTTACAGGGTCTCACGACCCAGCTCGGACTCGTGCTGATCCTCCTGCTCTCAGCCTCCCCAGCACTGGGATTACAGGTGTGTGCCACCATGCCCGGACTCTGTAGTGCCAGGCATCTATGCCTGCCCAAGCTTGCCTAAGCAGGCACTTTAGCCCACTGAGCTATCTCACCAGTCTCAGTTACCTATTTTTTTTTAATTCAAAGGGAACATTTTCCTGGCTTTTAAAAATATGAGAGCATAAATAAACAAAGAATTTTAAAAACTCTGGAAAAGATAGACTATTGATGGAGGGAACATCTCCCAGAAAGGGGAACAAAAGTGAAAAGAATAAATATAGGACAGACAATTTGAGAACTAGAGGATGAGGCACGGTGCCCAGATTGAAGCGCTGGAAAGATGAATCAAGAAAGGGACTAGGGAAGGTGAAATCCTCCATTGGGCATTTGAGACAATTTCCCGGAACTGAAGGCCACTCATCATATCTTAAAAGAGGACAGAGTGGTCAGGATAATATGTGTGTAAAAGACCCACTTCAAGATGCATCATCCAGGAAGTTAAGAGCATCCAAGCTACAGGAAGTGGGTCCTCTAGGTTCCAGAGAGAGGGACACTAATGCACGAAGGGCCATGTGTCAGAGCGCGGGGCTTCCTGACAGCAGCACTGGCTGCTAGGTGATCATGAGGAACAACAGCAGCTTGCAGATTTTTATTCCAACCCAAAACTCTCTGCCCAGCCTAAGAGTTGATCAACAGGGGTGGAACAATGAGTTAAAAGTGTTTCCTTTTTGTGAGTAAGGAGTAGAAGAACTAGATGGAAGCAAGGCCATCATTTCAATTCTAGGAGACCATCTGCGGAAATGCTAGTTGATAAAACGTGGTGTTTGGTCACAATGACCCACTTGACTTTTATGTACCTATGGGCCAGGTATCTGGTGTATCAGTCAGGGCTCAACTAGAGGAACACATATAACACAAGATGTACAAAGGTATAAGAAATTACAGGAGTGGCTTATAACGGTCAGCCAGAGATGGATGAAGAGGCGTGCAGAAGGCATCTGCATGCTGGAGACTGAAGGATTCAGTCCAAGGTCTGGAGCTCGCTGCAGTGCTCCGTGCAAGTCCGTATCAGGAGGCCGATGGGGCCGCAACACAAGGCTGAGTCTACACCAGAAGGCTGAAGGCTCCCAGACAGAAGCTGAAGGTTCTGTGCTAGAAGGCAAGAGACAATGAACAGGCTGAGGGTGCAGATAGGAGCAGCTCTGCAGGGTGGCAGCCTGCCTGTCCATCCTCATGTCCCTTTGCCTCAACCAGGCCATGAGCCACCTTAGGGTAGAACAGCTGAACCGACTTAGTTGACCTAAACTTCTCAAGTTGACACAATCAACCACCACCCCTGGTGTGGAAATACTGCCACCTATTTTCTTCTTGGATTCTGGATGCCTCATTGAGGGCCAGGCTACTGGGGTCAGGGCAGTGCCGACCCCATCAGTGGACAGGGTAAGCAAGCACCTGCTACCCAGCACCTTAATTCTAGCATCACACATTCTAGCTTCATCATTTCTGAAGAATTCTAATGACTGCATGAGGCTCTGGGGGACACCAGACTATATAACACCACTCCCATCCTTCTGGGGCAGATTGTGCAGCCTTCCCAAGAAGCACTCCAGCGGGCTCTTCCTAGGTTTCCCACTCTGCAAATTTGTACTACAGAAGAAAATACCCCCCCACACCAGTATACTTCAATTTCTGTTAGTTGCCCAGGTAACAGTTCCTGTTATGGTTCCTATTACTTCCGTTTCTCAGAAACAGCTGGTCACTGTGATGGACAGCTGGTCACTAATGAACAGCTGGTCACTGTGATGAACAGTTGGTCACTGATGGATAGCTGGTCACTATGATGCATATTGCAAGAATCAATCAAAGACAGTCAAGTACTCACACTTCTTGCTTGCAAAACCCATAAAAACCTCCTCCCTGAGCCCTTGGGGTCTGACATTTTTTAGAGGTCAGTGCTCCTCTACATAAATAAATGTGCCTCTAAGTCCTGAGTGTCATTTCAGCGATTGTGTTTGCTGTCACATCCAATGTGTTGGCCCAGGTGACTGTCCGTGCTGACTTCTGGTCACTCTCCAGGCTCTGATGTGAAGATGGGTCTTTCAGGTTTCTCAAGTACCTACCAAGGGCTGGAGGAGGACTCCTAGATCCCCATTTGAGCTGCTCATGCTGGACCCAGAAAGGAGGAAGGCACAGTCTGCCTGCCTTCCTGCCAACTTCTGGTAAGATGCCCAGGAGCACCCCAGTTTGTCTGTCAATCCTGATCAGCTTAAGCAGGAGAACCTGGTCAACTCTTGTTAGCCAGGGGAACCTTTAAAAAAAGAGGACTTGAAGGTTTAACCTCTGAATGCCTGCTGAATGACTATGAGTGTTTGTGCTGGATGGAGCAAGCAATAGGTCATTCCATCTGTGCTCCGTGCACACCACAACCTGTGGTTCCAAGGATGCATCTAATAAGGACAAAACAGAGAATACCAGGGGCTCTCCTTAGTCCAGGTGGTCCCAACACTGCAGAGAGGCAAGTGGCCAGGCAGGCATCTGAATGGCATTGCTTGCTCTCTGAGGGTCTCACACCCTCTGTCTGTTGCACACCAAGGGAACACAAACACACAGCAGGCAGTGAGAAATGGGAATTGAGTAGCCAAACCCATAGTCCTTGACTGCAGGAAAAAAAAATTAAAAAAAAATATATATATATATATATATATATATATATATATTGTATTTTAAGGACAGGTCTACAGGGTGTTCAGGGTCTCACTACTAGATCAGATTCATAGTGATCAGCCTGTGTACAGCCTCCCAAGAGCTGGGATTACAGGCATGTGCAACCATGCCCAGTCTCAATTGTGTGTCTCAGTGTGCCCCGAGGACAGGGCTGGCACCACAGGCCTGGGGATCAAACCCCTAGCCCCTGCACCTGCTTGCTGGTGCTTTAATCCACTGAGCTATTTGGCTGGCCCTTGAGCTATTTGGCCGGCCTTGCAAAACAGAAAAAATTTAAAGGGCTTTTCTGGTGATTGTGAAGTTAAAATCAAATCAAAGTGCTGCTCTATGAATAAGATCTGAGAATTCACCTTGGCAGACACCATTATAGCTCTCACTGGGCCAGCTTTCCAGCCGGCCAAAAGAAACAAAGCAAGAACTTCTCAAAGACATTAGGGTCAGGGGTGTGCATCAACATGTTAAAGTTACTATCATTACCCAGAAGCCTGATAAAGCTCTGTAGACTTTTTTTTTTTTTTAATATTTAGTACAGCATCTATAGTCTCACCACACAGATCGGACTCATAGTGATCCTCCTGTTTTCAGCCTCCCAAGTGCTAGGATTACAGATGCGTACCACCACACCCAGTCTCAGTCCCCCTCTCAGTGTGCCTCAAGGGCGGGGCCGGAATGGCAGTCCCTGAGCCTGTCTAAGCAGACACTTCAGTCTGCTGAGCTATCTGGCCAGCCCTTTAAAGCCCTGCAGATTTTTATGAGAGACTCTAAAAATTCTACATGGTCCATACCCATTTGATCCTAGGGTCCTGGAAAATCCACAGATGACAAATGCAGACTTCATTGCACAAAAAGCACCTGATGTTCACGAAAGGATTCAGTCTGATAGATGATCTGGCCAAAGACCAATATGTAAGTTATAAAGGCTCTAAACACTTAAAAAATGCGCATTCGGATTAAAAAGGACTCCCCAAAGCTTCAGTCTGGTCAAATGACAACCCTTTCATTGGTCTGATGAGCTCAGACTCTGGCAGACCAGCCTCCCTGCTTCAGCTGAGCCACTGAGAGCCCACAGTCCGTGTCTATATTGGGGTCAATCTATGACTTTCATGGTAAACAATGGAACCAAGCTCTCTGCAGTTACTCACAAGTCCCTTCTGTCACAAAGAGATTACTATCACTGGGGCAAGTTGGACTCTTGCCTCTCCTCCACCCCCAGTCTGCCAGGCATGAACTTGCAGCCTTGGAGGACATCTCATGAAGCATGAGTTCCTGTCACCAAGTCAATCAGCCTCCCTCTTGTTTCCTGCTTCCTTCACGATCCCCTGAGAAAAGGATGACGGTTGACAGCACCCATCCACCCAGGGGCTTCCAAACCACAAAATGTCTACGGGCCGTCAATCTGCTGCGACACACCTTTTCTACCTGTGAAGCCAGTTCTAGATCTCTGAGCTGTCAGCTCAGCTGCAGTTGGCCTCAACCCTGCAGTCACCCACAGCCTGCTGCTACACCTGCCTGCACATGAAGAATGGCTTCGGTTATGGTTTGTGTCTAGGTGTCCCCCCAAAGCCTCATGAAGTCATGGGGCCACTTCTAGAATTTGTGATTAATTCATGATCCAATGCTGGGATTATGGGTGTGAGAGCTACACCCGCCCTTGGCAGACAGTCTGAATACAGTATAAGGAAGAGAGAGAGGCTCGCTAGCTGCCGCAGCTGCTCCTCCCTTTGTTCTTTGCTGTCTTCTGCCACCATGAATGGCTGCCTTCTGCCAAGTGGCACTCTGCCTTGGAGCAAGCTGAGTATGGACTGAAACCTCTGCTAACTGTGAGCTAAATAAACCTCTCCTTCCTTAATTTGTGTGTTGAGGGTTTTGCCCTAACCACGAGAGAAAAGTAACGGAGATGCCATCCTCTGCTTTCAGTTGGCTCCTGTCAGCCATTGCATCTTCATTTCTAAATGTTAAGACCTCAGTTCTGGACTCAAAAGTTAACTGGTCTGGACCCAACCTTCCAGAGGTTGAACAATTTGTTTACCCTCTTTGGAAAAGCCCTCGTGGCCGAACTCACTAGTTTCTCAGCACAGAATATCACTTTGCTTCTGATTAATTACACCCAAGCTGCCTTCTGCAAAGGTACAAAAGCTCTGCGGCAATAGCCGTGGCCGCAAGGCATCCTGGGAAAAGCACAGATCTGCAAACAAGAGCTAAAAGTCCCGCTCGCCAACCCCAACCTTGGGAATGCCAACTGTATGAAATCCAACTTGCTTGTTGATAAATGATGACATGTGGCTTCAAAGATGATTGGTTGGACCATTAGCCCCTGGGAGTGCCTGGTGGCTGACCTGTACCAACACTTGGATCCAGTCGCTAAGGTCTGCCTCCCTCCCTTGCTTCTGTGCTCTAGTAGCCACTGATCAAGAGATCTGACACCAGCCCACCTTCGACCTAGACCTCACTGCTGGGGTGCCACAGGCTTTACTGACCATCTTGCCACATACCTGCCCACCAAGCTGGGGCCACCAGACCACAACTATATGGCGCTAACTGATCTTTTCTCAAGCTGACCGGAATTAAAAATGAAGCCCCTGACAGATGCTGAGTACACACTGTTTATTGGTGGAAGTAGCACTGTTAGGAACGGAGTCCCACAGGCTAGCTATTCTGTGGTCACCTTGGACAAAGTTATTTTGGCTCTCCTGCAGGGATGGTCTGCACAACAAGCTAATCTAGGGGCCCTCCTAGGCCCTCAATGGATCTGAAAATTAAAGGGGTCTATTGTTTCCTGTCACTGTTTGGAAACCCATCAAACAATAAGACCTCCTGAGCCAGGAAGGAAAAAGTCATTACATTGCATGCCTGGGCAGCATCTGTTCTGCTGTCTGCCGATGACACCAATCCTGCACCCAACATAATCTGATCCAGGATCCCCTCTGGGGATCCAATTGACTGAACTAGCACCCTTTAAAAACACTGAAGTAAAGCCTGATAGGGCTGCAGATATCTTTTGGTGCTTGCACGCAGCTACCCAGGCTGGGCTGGATATTCCCTACCCACAGTGAGAAAACAACTGAAGTTCTCAAGGTTCTACCATAAAAAAATCAACCCTGATGTGGCCTACTCTTGACAATTGGCTGTGACAGTGAGCCTGCATTTGTAACAAATATAATTCTTTTTTTTTTTTTTTCTTCAGAACCAGGGATTGAACTCAGGCCCTTGCACTTGCCAGGGAAGTGCTTATTCTACTGAGCCATCTCCCCAGCCCCTATAACAGATATAATTCAAAACTGGCAAAAGTATACAACACATAGGCCACAAAACTTAAGAAGAATAAAGCATAATCCCACTGAAACAGTTTATAACTAGTTCTGTAAAAGTTTAGCTGAAAGATCAGACTCTTGAACACACATATAAACCAGGTGCATGCTAACTACCTCCACAAGTTTCAGAAATCCAGCCTCAGATCCACCATTCTGGAGTTAAAAGAATCCATCCAGACAGCTGCTGGAGAGTTTACCTGGACCAAACTGCACCTCTGAAGCTCTCTCTGAAGACGCAAAGCACTCAGAGCCCTGCTCTGGTCTCTCTGGACGCCGCCCAGTCCACACACCAAGCGGGGGGATGTCTCTTGCTAAAAGCAACTTAAAGAGAGACCCTATAACGAGAGAAACCACAAACTCCTGGTGAAAAAGCTTTCCGATCTTGGGGATTGGAAAAGGCCCACCCTAGGACCACTGCCAGCCCTAATGGTACTGCTTCTAGTTGGGCCTTGTCTAATTAATTGGCTTAACTCAATTCATCTCAAAAGTTCACATATAGAGTGCCCAGTAAAGCTTTGCCAGGAAACTAAGCAGGAGGAAACGTAGCAGAAGATGCCAGCCCTCCCCCAGTCAGTATCCTTCAATTTGTATTAGTTGTCCAGGTTCCTTTTCCGGTTCCTGTTCCTTCTGTTTCTCAGACACAGCTGGTCACTGTGATGCGTATTGTAAGAACGAGTCAAACACAGCCAAGTACTCCCTCTTCTTGCTTGCAAACACCATAAAAATCTCCCCCCTGAGCCTTTGGGGCTTGACAGTTTTTAGAGGTCAGGGCCATTCTGTATGTAAATAAATCTGCTCCCAAGCCCTGTGTATTGTCTCAGTGGTCCTGCTTGCTCTAGCCGCATTACCAAAAGTGGACACCTTTTCTTAGCTATGAAAAGACGTCTGGCAATGGTTGTGCTCCTCTGTACTCCCAGCTCTCGGGAAGCCGAGGCAGGGAGACTGCTGAATGTTCAAGACCAAGCTTGCCTCCATTGCAAGACCCTGACTCAAAAAGCAAGCAAGCAAACAAACAAAGAAACAAAATAGTGCAGTCTGAAAAATACAGAGGTGGGAAAAGATTTGAAAAAGCAAACCTAGGCTTAGGATCTCTAGTCACACTATCAAATGTCTAATGTGTGTCATTGAAGCAACAGAGACAGAAATCACTGAAGACAGTGGACTAAAGCGCCTGCTTAGGCAGAGTGCAGTGGCCTGGGTTCGATCCCTGGAGTGAAGTGCCAGCCCCACCTCCGGGGTATGCTCAGACAGCTATGAAGACTGGGCGTGGTGGCGCGAGCTTATAATCCCAGCGCTTGGGAGGCTGAAAACAAGAGAATCACTATGAGTCCGACCTATGCAGTGAGACCCTGTAGACTCTGCAGACCCTGTCATAAATACAGGAAGAAAGAAAGAAAGAAAGAAAGAAAGAAAGAAAGAAAGAAAGAAAGAACTGAAGAAAGTATTTGAAGAAACACCGCCCAGAGCCTCACCAAATTTGGTGGGAAACTAAATTTATGCATTCAAGAGCTCTGCAGCCCTAACCAGGATATACTCAAAGAAAGCCATACCCAGAAACTTCATAATCAAATTGCTGGAAATGAAAGATAAAGAAAAGAAAATTGTGTGTGTGTGTGTGTGTGTGTGTGTGTGTGTGGTACAAGATCTCACTATGCAGATTGGACTCATAGTGATCCTCTTGTTTTCAGCCTCCCAAACTCTGGGATTACTGGCATGTGCCAGCACGCCCCGTCTGTGACCAGCTCAGCATGCCTCTGGGTGGGACCTGCAGGGCATGTGTTGGCAGGGATCAAACCCTGGTCCTTGAGCTTGTGTAAATAGGCACTTAAACCCTGAGCTATCTCGCAGACCCAAAGGAAAAAACAAAACAAAACAAAACAAAAAAAACAGGGATTGAACTCAGGCCCTTGCACTTGCCAGGCAGGCACTTATTCTACTGAGCCATCTCCCGGCCCCTATTCTTCTTTGTGTCTGTATGTATACCCATATGTGACTAAGGTAAATTCTAAGTACATTTTGGAAACACCAATATTTACTAGAGAAATTGAATTCGTAGTTTAAAATCTTCTAGCCACATGAGCACCAAAGCAAACCAAAATTCTTCAAGGGAAGTTAATTTCACAAAACCATTTAGGAAAGAAATAGGCCCAACTCTACAAAATTCTTCCAGAAAACAGAAGAGAAGGTACTAACTCCCAATTCATACAATGAAGCCAGAAGTACCCTGATACTAAACCCAACAAAGACATAAGAAAACTGCAGATAAAGATCCCTAATGGGGGCTGGTGAGATGGCTCAGTGGTCTAAAACACCTATTTAGAACAAGCTTAGCAAAGCAAAGGGACCATGGTTCAATCCCCCAGCACCACATGCTAGCCAGCCCTGCCCCCTGGTGAGCTGAGCTGGCCACACACACACACACACACACACACACACATAAATTAAATAAATAAAATTTTAAAAAATATCCCTAATGAACAACAACAACAAAAAATTCAATAAAATATTAGTGAACCAAATCCAGCAAAAAGGATAGTGGTCTGGAGGCACATGCCGATAATCCCAGCACTCAGGAGGTGGAGGCCAGAGGATTCTGAGTTTGAGGCCAGTTTAGATGACAGAAGCAGAGACCTGGCCAGAGACACTAAAAAGGAAAAAAGAAAAGGTGGTGGCCGCAAGGAGAGTTTATCATGGAAAAGTATTCCTGGTGAGATAGCTCCGCAAAGTCCCTGCTTTGGCAAGCTCAGGGATCAGGGTTCGATCCCTGGTCCCACACGCCATGCTGGCCCCACCCAGGGGCGCTCTGAGCCTGCAACCAAGTCTGGGCATGGTGGTGCCTGCCTGTAATCCCAAGGCTGGGGAAGCTGAACACAGGAGGATCACCATGAGTTCAGTCTGCGTAGTGAGACCCTGCACCAAATACATAAATGAAAGAAGAAAGAAAGGAAAGAAAGCCTGCTTCAAAATTTGAGGAGCAGGCACTGTACCTCACCATGTGAACTGACTAAAGAATAACAGCCACATCCTCATCTCAACCTGACAGTCATTCATGATCAAAACCTCTCAGGTCATGAAGAACAGAGGATGTCCTTAAGGTGACGCAGTATGGGCGCAATCCCCACAGCGAGCCACCTACAGAACAGGAAAAGGTTGAATGCTTTTCCCTAAGATCAGGACTATTTCAAGGATAGCTGCTCTCCTGCTCTTATTTGGTGCTGCATTGAAAGTACTAGCCAGCGGCACAGACAGGGAAGAAAAATAAAAGACGTGTGTGTGATGAAGAAATAAAGTTCTTCTGTTTACTGATAATGATTGCTCACGTAGTCTCACGAGATTTGCCCCTTTCCCAAAGCCAAGAGAAACAGATGAGTAGGCTGAATAGGGCTTAGGGATAAACGTCCAATATAAACATAAATCACTGGGGCGACAGCTCAGCGGCATAAGCATCCTCCTGGCAAGTGCAAGGTCCTGAGTTTGATCCCCAATAAAGAAACAAAAATAAAATAAAATCATAAGTTAATTTCTAAGTAGCAGCACTGAACAATTACAAACTGAGAAATTTAAAGTACCATTTACAATAGCACCAATACCATGAAATATTTGGGTATCAGTTTAAACTCTGTGCAAGATTTATGTGCTAAACACTGCACCAAAAAATGCAAATCAAAATAAAT
>NW_004524699.1:5454759-5456267 GCF_000260255.1 Octodon degus | reverse complement strand
CTTGCTAGGGGAGCACTTATTCCACTGAGCCATCTCCCTAGCCCATAGGTCAGTATTTTGAGTTAATTCAGGACATGAAGGCAGCCACGACAGTGCCAGTGAAGACACTTATGAAAGGACTTCCAGAACTGCTTCAGAAAGCAGTATGAACAATGGGCTAAGCGTGTTCAAAGCAAGAGGGATGTGAAGGGGGTTAGTGGCAATATGACTTGTGTGATTTTTTAAAAATTAAACATCTATTTTTTTAGTCACACCTAGCAATACTTACTGTTAACAGGTTAGAAGAGTTCTGCTATTAAGGTGTCAATTTTCCCCAAATGGATTTATAGATTAAACATAATCTCAAACAAAATCCCAATGAATTATTTTATGCATAGTAATAAGCCAATTCTACAGTGTAAGTGGTAGGACAAAGGGACTTAGTCACAAAGATTTTGAACAAGAACAAAGCTGAAGGACTTATGTTACTGCATTTTAAGATCTAGTGCAAAGCCACAGGTGGTCATATAGTAGCAATTTGGTGAAGACAGTGTTGTGTGGATAAAAACATAGGTACATCTGTCCAGAGTTCAGAAACATGATCTATGTTTATCTGGTTAGTTGTTGAGTTTTTTGTGTTGGTTTTGTTTATGAAAAGACAGGAAAGCAGAGAAAGGAGAGTCCAGTCCCTTTTAAATTGGCACAGAAACAATTGGACATTGTTGAAGAAACCAAAGAAATCTTGACCAGTATCTCACTTAGGAAGGAGAAAATGAACTCAAAATGGATCCTAGATATAAATGTAAATATCCTGCAGCTCTAAAACTTCTAGTAGAAACCACAGGAGAAAAGCTCTGTGACCTTCAGCTGGGCGCTGCTGCTCTTACTAGATAAACACCGAGTGCAATCCGTGGAAGAAAAAGGTAAATTGGGCTTTTCATCCAAAAGCCGCTTGTGTCATTAGCCAATTAAATGTGAGCGCAAGTGCCATATGTCATTTCCACGCAAAAGCTTTAAAAGCCAGGGTGGTCTTCAGCCTTCTGCATGCTGTTGACATCGGGCTAGGCTGTGTAATTGTTTCTTTTCTTTTGGCCAATGAAATCTGAACAAAATTAGTGCCTATTACTTGTGGCAGAAGCTATAAAAGCCAGGGTGTGCCTTGCCAGTCTCTGCTCTGTCTTGCTGTGGCTTAGTCCCAGACACAGGCTGCCCTCGGCCTTGGTTAATTAGCAGAGGACATGAAGCGGGACACAATCTTGCAGCCCTGCTCATGTAGAATGTGTGGGAAATTATCTGGGTTGTGACCCTGTCATTTCAAGGTTGTAGCACAAACTAGCTTCTTTCCTGATGCAACTTCATTTAGAGTGGCTTTTAGTCGGTAATATCTCAGAATGCAGCATTTCAATGTAACCAGTAACGTATCTTCAAATCTCAGGAAGGGTTGGTTTATTTACATGGAAATTTTATTTGTAAATCTAGTCACAACCACAGTATATGGATTTTATTTTATTATTATTTTTTTTTTTGGG
>NW_004524699.1:5452366-5454517 GCF_000260255.1 Octodon degus | reverse complement strand
TTTTTTTTTTATAATTCTGAGAATCTTTCCCTGACTTATTTGAGTAAAATCATTCTCATGCACTTATTTTCCAAATATTGAGAGCCTGAGAGCTAGGGAGAGAAACAATTGAGGCAAACACACTCTGTCTTAGTAGAGGTTTTATTCTAGTGGAAAAGACAGTCAAGAAACAAGTAATTACACAAAGATTTACATCTTTGTGCTAAAATGATGTCACGACCCTGGAGTGTGTCACAGTGGACCTCACCAGATCTGGGTCATCATACTTACTTTTTTTTTCTTTCTTTTTTTTTTTTTTGTGGTGGAACCAGGGATCGAATTCAGGCCCTTGCGCTTGCCAGGGAAGCGCTTATTCCACTGAGCCATCTCCCTGGCTCCTTGGTCATCATACTTTCGCAGGCCATGAGAGATAAGGGACCTAAATTACTGAAAGGAAAAAAGGGGGAACCAGAACCCTGTCTCTAGAACCCTGTCTTCCTACACAGGTGTTCTGTGATTTTTGGACCAATTTTGGAATTCAACTTAATTTTGGGACAGCAGCCTATTTATACCCAAAGGGGGAGCCACCTGAAATATGTATGAATCAACCTGCTCCCCTCACAGATATATTTATTTTTTAAATTTATTTATTTATTTATTTATTTATTGCAGAACTGGGGATTGACCTCAGGCCCTTGTGCTTGCCAGGGAAGCACTTATTCCACTGAGCCATCTCCTCGGCCCATTGTTTTTTAAATTTAAAACAGAACTCTCAACAATGTTGGGTCAGTAGAAAAATCTCTGTTCAAAAATGCTGAGGCCAAATTCTTCTCTTTTAGAAGCAAAGTGAAAGCACAACACTTTCAGGCTGGGCAGCAGGACAGTACTCAGCAACGACCACCACACTGCCAACTATGTGCTTTCCCATTTGGGCTGAAACATTGTGTCCACAAGTGATCATCCCCAATGCTACAATTTTGCCAAATTCTTTTATTTTGCTATAATCCAGGAGTTATTCCAATTTGACATGCATAATTCAAAAGAAGCTTCCTACTGGGTGCCACACTCTAAAAATCAGAGGCTCTGATCTAAAGGAGCTCACAATCTAGCAGCGAAATCATTCACAAACTGCCTCAACCAATGATTTGAAGAATGGCCTGTCACATTTTTCCTAAAGCACCACGATTTCCCAGCACATGAGCAGGTGAGGATGAGGGACCACTATTAAGAAAAATCCTGTTGGGTTTTATTAACTTCCTTTTCTTGGTGCTCTTCTTGCTTCATAAGAACTTCAGGACGGGCAAAAGGCTGGCAGCATGGTTTTCCATTAAACCCAACTCCTTCCCGTCACAGGGCTTGGGAAATATTAGATTGGACAATCGCACTAATCCAAACACAAGCAACCCAACTTGGACCTGGCCACTAACAAGAAGTGTGTCAAAGCCACTAAGCTTTGCTAATGTGGGGGTGGGGGTTCTTTGCTCATTTATAAGATGGTGCATTCCACGGGCTCAAGTATCTTCCAGGACTGAGGTTTTTTTCCTTGTTTTTGAAAATCTGTACCTTGTCACTACCATTAAAAATGTTTGAAATTTCGTGAAGTATTCCAGACTCGCTCTTGCTATATAGGCTTCGGAGTCACTGCAGGCACGGAAGCAATGATGGTCCTGTGGTATTTCCTGTCCTCCTCTCATTTCTGAAAGAATGTGTAAGCGGACACCACCATGGTCTTTCCCGAGCGATGTCACTCAGGAACTCGGTCCAGAAGTGGTGATGCCCATCCTCCTGCAGATTACCTGGCCTGGGGCCCGGCACTCCCTGCACTGACATTCTGTGGTGCTGCCGCTGGGGCCCTCCGAGTCGCAGTCTGGTCCTCACGGTGCCATCTGAAGGTGCTTTGTCCCGATATTCTAGCCCAGTGGTCATCTCAGGGCGAGGCTGGCTGCAGTCCGGCTTTTCCGAGAAAAACCCTGACAGCTGGGGCTGGGGGCAAAGCCACATCTCTCCATTGAAGTCCCAAACTTAGTCGGGCACCCGTCGGCCACAAGCGTCTCAAGCTCCGGGCACGCCATCAGCAACAACCGGCACCGACGCCCGTCTGCCCAACCCGCGTCCCGACCCTCAGCGCCCGCCTGCCCGTCGCGCCGCGGCCCCGCCCCCACTTCCGGTCAG
>NW_004524699.1:5438494-5452266 GCF_000260255.1 Octodon degus | reverse complement strand
CGCCCCGCCCCGCCCCGCCCCGCCCCGCCCCGCGAGCGCGGCTCTCCCCGCAGCGAGCGTCCCAGCGTCCCTTCCGCCGGAAGAGGGGAGACTTTCCCTTTCCGGCTACGGGTCCCCAAGCGGAGCGGGAGGCCGGACCCGGGAGCCGAGCGGCGGCGGCGGCGGCGGCGGCGGTAATGGCGGAGCTGGTACAGGGGCAGAGCGCTCCGGTGGGCATGAAAGCCGAAGGTTTTGTGGACGCTCTGCACCGGGTCCGGCAGGTACGGCCGCAGCCGGCTGGCGGGGGCGCGAGAGGCCGAGGCGGAGCCGGGCCGGGCCGGGAGGAGGGGGTCGAGCCTGGCGCGGGAGGCGGGCAGAGCCGACGCCTGAGCGAGCCCGGGAGTCTGCGGGCAGCTGCAGCCGGGATGGAGCGCCGCCGCCGGGCCCGGGCCCAGGCCCAGCCGGTCGGGCGGGTCTCCCGAGGTGCCCGAAGCCGTCGGGACAGAGTTTGCCCGCTGCGCTTGCCCCGTGGCGTCCCCGTGCCCAGGCTGGACCCAGGCACAGGGCAGCCCGCGCAGATTTCAGGGGTTCGCGAGGGCGTTAGGAAACTCGTGGTAGCAACCGGGTGTAGACGTGAGGCACTGTCTCAGGCCCGGTAAGTAGCTTGTTAAACCTTAGAAAACACCCGTCTTCGGACGCTTTTGAGGGTGGAGTGGAAGAAACTCTAGGCTATCTTATTTTGGAGGGTACTCTTCAGAGGATGGTGCTTAACCTTTTAAAGGATGGTCCCCAAGAAGTAGAAGTCGTTCATGGCAGTAATTTTCCTCCACTAGAGAGGATGAGATGCGGACTGATGGAGACAGCGAAACTTTACCACCTGACAATGTCGTGCAATTTTGTCCGATGTAAACTGGTTCTTAAGAGGTTAGAAGCGTCCCTGGAGAACGCTTGCCAACAGTACTCTGGTTTCTGGCATGATGCTGAGAAGAGATCACGTATTGTGTCTAGAACTTAAAAGTTAGCTGTACAACTTACGTTGCATCTTTTGGGGATCTTCATCTGCTCTTAAGTAATTGTAAGCACTGATGCTGTAAAAATTGGGCTGTAACTAATGACTGCTTGATTCCTAACAGAAAGCCACAGGACTCATTGTGTTAGAAGAAGGTCTCCACTTGGGCGCTTGAAGATGTGGTTTTTTTCATCTCTTTCCAGTATGCCAAGGGAGGGAATTGGCACCTGTCTGCTAGATACTGACTTCTCATGTTAATACTGATGTTCCTGTAGACATTACACTGGATCCCAGAACTTTCCAAACCTGTTTCTACCTAAAATTTTGTCTGATGAATTGTTGCTTGTTGCTTAGTTGTCAAGCAATCCAGTAGTGAGTGTCCATCTTGCTTAGACCACAGAGCATCCGGCTGGCTGTAATGGATGAACATGCCACCCAGCTCGCTTTCCACCATTCTGCTTGCTCGGAGATTACTGTGCTCTCCTCCACAGTACAGGATCCTGAACCTTGCCTCTCACTGGCTACTAATAATATAATGGCTTTCACTCTGTGCGATGTGTGACAGTCACCTTGTTGGCCTTCTATGTCCAGGAAGAATTTAGAGTCACTATCCTAAAAGAACTCAGACCCTCAGTTTCTAGGAGGCTTGTAGTTGAACATTAAATGAATCTTGAACTATTGCGAAGACCTTAATGCGTTTCTTGAGCCAGTGGTTGAACTCGTATTTTTGGACAGCCTGCTCAAGAGGGAGATCTCTGTTAAATGCTGACCTGATGTGGATTGTTGCAGCAGGGGTGTTTCACTCCTAGCAGTGAAAACTTCATTGGATTTGTTCTCAGCTGTGAGGTGCACCATTGACTGGAGCAGTAATGAGCCCGCTGGAGCCAGGGCTATAACTGTATTCCTTCTGAATTTAACAGCTGAAGGTCCTTACTGTCTCCAAGGATTTGATGGCATTTAAAAACTAAAGGAGAATCAAGTTTGTGAGTAATTTTAGGTTTACTTTATAGATATGCATTGGGCAAGGATTGCATGTTAGAAATCTGTAATACTGTGTGCGTGTAGTAAAGCTTACCGCAAAGGCTCTTGTATTATTTGGCCACCTAGAGGGTTACATGGCTCTCCTTCACCATTGAATACACATCATGTTGCAGAGTTGTGTGGGTTTTTTTTAAGGGTTGTGCTCCCCCCACCCCAGTAAATGAAAATAAGACGATATATTTCCTTATTTATGCGAGTACAAGACAGCCCTCCTTCCACGTTTCTGTACTCATGAATACCAGTGAAAGTCTGTGAAGAGCCTTTTGGGAAGTTTGTAAGCTGTCCTTTTTTTTTTTTTTTTTTTCCTTTTTGGGGGGGGGCGCTCCTGTGCAGTTTAGACTGGCCTTGAGCTCACAAGGAGCCTCCTGCCTCAGCCTCCAGAGTACTGGGATTACAGGCATGCACCACCACGCGCATCTGTAAATTGTCTTTTACCAGTTTTTCTAGAAAATCCTAGAGTGAATTGGTCCTGCTGGAATTTGAATCTGTAGTTTCTGTCAAGTCTGGTATGGGGAGTCCAAGCATCTGATCAATCACTGAGCTTCCTTTCTGGCATTTTTTAAAGCCTCTTGTGTGTCGTTTGGACTCTTCCTAACAACGACGACTGGTGATTGCTGGTAGTTCATTTGGGCATTGTATTCTTAGATCAGAAGAGTGTCTCTGAAGATGGCATATGAAATGTAATTTTTTTTCTCCAGTAGGTGCTGTGAGTTAATAGTATGTGACACAAAAGAGTAACTTACATCCATTCTGAAGAAATGTGATCTGATTCAGTCCTGTTGTTGAAGATCTAAAACTGGGTGTTTAGAAACGTCACGGCTGGTTCTTGGAAGTCATTGGTTAGCATGAATAAAATGTTTCTTCAATTAGTTTAGAGAAGATGGGATCCTAATAAAGATGGGATGTGGGCTCAAAGCTGAGGTCCGTCATCTTGTTCCATGATCTTATTCCACGGCCATACCGTGTACCGGTGTTGGGATGTCTTGAGTTACAAGGCACCTCACTAAATTATGGGCCAACAGGTACAAGTCGGCTTGCTAGCTTTTCAATTTCCCCAGGAAGTCTATTAATATTATAGTAGCACCTGTCCTTGAGTCCAGCCAATCACATGTTAACAGTGTGGGCTACCTCCATGTGACAGGTTCCCGGGAGCCTTCCATAGGCTGGGCCAGCTGTCTGTCAAACATCATCAAAAGATAAGAGGTTCTCTTGCCAGATTGCTATACTATGTTTTGTATGTGGGTGGGTGGGGGTGTACTGGAATTGAACCCAGAGCCTTCATGCTGAACCGCATGCCCTAGCCCATGTATTTATTTGCTGATTTATTTTTGAGTCAGGGTCTTGCTAAGACACAGAAGTTGCCAGGGTGAGCTTGAACTGACAGTCCTCCTGCCTTGATCTGCCAGATCCAGGCCTGGCTCTGCTGCTCCTCTTTTCATACTTTGAGCTCCTGTTTTGGTCTAGACCCAGACAATGCCCGTGCAAGTTGCGCTGCTGGCATATTCTGTTGCATGGAGTACAGTATCACAGTGGCCCTGCACCTAAATGACTGTGATCAAGCCATTGTAAAACCGATAGAAGTAATGTGTTGCCTTTTTAGGCTTAGCACTTAGTTTATACTCACACCTTTCTCGGGGAGCGGTTGAATGTTGCATCGCCTCAGAGATTTGCAGTCCTCTAGGAGTGCTTCTCCGTGCTGCTGTTTCCCACTTGAGCCTAAGCAGCAGATAATTGGAGTGAACATGTTGTGCTTTAAGATGCTGACTCGTCTACCAGCACTGAATTTCCTTTAAGAGAACCTTGTACATCTGCCCTTAACAGAACAAGCTCGGGCTGGGGAGATGGCTCAGTGGAATAAGCACTTCCCTGGCAAGTGCAAGGGCCTGAGTTCAATTCCCGGTTCTGCCAAAAAAAAGAAGAAGAAGAAGAAGAAGAACAAGCTCCATTTATTGGCTGTTGGCTACACCTTGAGAGATCCTGCCTTTGCTCATTTCATATACGGACAACTTCCGTTGCCTGATGGATGCCCAGATCACAGTTCTCTTATGGATGGCTCAGGGGCTAGAAAAGATTTACAGTGGAGGCTTGTTTTGTTTGACCCACACAGCTTGGTGTGCTGGATGCTTGAGAGATTTAGCTCTCTTGTGGACAGACCCCTGTTGAATCACTCAGTAGACATTTTACAGGGCACTTAACTCCTGCCGGGGCACTTGGTGGCCATCTCAGGAAACCAGTATCTGCGCGCCATCCAGGGACCACTCTTGTAACTGATGAGACCCAGTAAAGCACCCTGTAAGGAGCAAGTCCTCCTTAGAGAGTGTGGGGGATGTTGTGGAGCCTGCTGGTGTCACTGGACGTTAATGGAAGGGCTGAGCTGCCTTTTGGTATTGAGAAGTGTATGGTAAATGGACTGTACTTACTGAGTGCTTCTGAGACTTGTCGCTCTCAGCTGAGCCTTCACTCAGTCTGGTATTCCAGGTGTATGATCAAATTTTGCTTTCTTCCGAAGCTTCCATTGTCTGGTAGATACCTAGATCGTGATTCTCACACAATACCAGTGCTTATAAGTGAGAGTGATTTTGCATAACAATTGAGATTTTAGCCTCTCTAGAGGCTCTGGTGGCTTTGCTCTCAGGTCCCCTCACCCACCAGATCTAGCAGTAGCTGCCTCCTCTTCCCCTGCGCTGTGGCTGTGAGTTGCCTTCACTCTTGGGCTTTCCTGCTCTTTCAAGATTCCTGAGTGACTGTGATCCCTTTCTGGTTTGTGAGCCCACCATCTCTGTTTTCCCTGAAATTTCTGATGGAAAGAACTCTGGATGGAAGCTTAGGGGCCCTGAGCCTTATAAGTAGTTGCAAGACCTTGAGCTAGGTTGTCCGTACAGGGTTTAAGTATAGGCTATTAATTCTTACGTCATCCATGGAAGAGTTAGTGGGCAGCCGGGTTTAGGGTATACATGGGTAAGATGAATTGGCTTCTTCTGTCGCCCCACATGTTCTGTGCACTGACCCCTGCGTGGTTGGCAGGTATGCATCATAAGTATGCGGGAGTTACGAGATGCTGTGCCCTCTTCATGGAACCAAGTCACATTCTGTGACTCAAGCTTCAGAATATGTAGGCTAGGGATGTAGGCAGGCAGTAGAACGTAAGGCCTGGGCCCAGTCGTAACACACACGACAAGGAAGCAACACTTAGGGAATGTGTTAGACGCTCTCAGCAGTCCCAAATCCATGAACGTTCAGAGTTTCTCTCTAGATGGAATTGAAAAATTTTTGACCTTGTTGTTGCAGTTCTTTTGCTTATATTGGGTATTCCAGCTTCCTCTATCTTGTGTTCTGAGCAATCCTTTTATTTGCTGCTTTACCTTAGGAGCATTCCAGTGGAAATGTGTTATATTTGGAATTTTATTAAAAAGGTTGGGGGGCTGGGGAGATGGCTCAGTAGAATAAGTGCTTCCCTAGGAAGCACAAGGGCCTGAGTTCAATCCCTGGTTCCACCAAAAAAAAAAAAAAAAAAAGATTGGGAAGAATTGTGGTTACCATTTCTGGAGTCAGGAACAGTATTTTTGTCCAATAATGGATTGTGACAAATCACTTGCCAGGCTGGGTGGTGCTGGTAGAAGTAGTAGTGCCCTGCAGATCTCTTCTCATTACTTGAGGGGCCACCGAGTCTTGCCCTAGGTACTGAGCCAGGGCAAAGACTCGGACAACTCTGTAGCTGTTTCATTCCTTGTGGAGTTAGGGTCATCCTCACAAGGTCATGAGAAGGGCCGGCCAAATAGCTCAGCGGATTAAAAGGGGCCAGGGCTTTGATTCCCAGGCCTGCCATGCTGGCCTTTCCCAGGGGTGCGCTGAGACAGGGATTGAGACTGGGTGTGGTGGTGCACGCCCGTAATCCCAGCTCTTAAGAGGCTATAAACAGGAGAAGCACTACAAGTCTGATCTAGTGGTAAGACCCTGAATACCCTGTAGACCCTTCCCTAAAATACAGAAAAAGAGAAGGAAAAAAAATCCGAAAACAAGGTAATGATTATCAGACCCAAAAGCTACAACTCTTTTTGCGTAGGTCCTGCTTTACCTTGGTCTTAACCATCCAGCAGAAAAGTATAAAAACGAAGCATAGGGGCTGGTGAGATGGCTCAGTGGTCTAAGGCACCTACTTAGAACAAACTAAGCCAAGCAAAGCACAGGGACCGAGGTTCAATCCCCCAGCACCACATGCCAGCCAGCCCCGCCCCCTGGTGGGCTGAGCTGGCCACACTCAATAAATAAATAAATAAATAAATAAATAAATAAAATAAAAACGAAGCATAAGAAGTAAAGCCATGCTGTTATGTTGAGCTGTGGGGGACTCAGGTCAATAATTTCTGACATTGCCAGTCAAGCGGAAGACCCAATACTATTATGGGCTACCGGACCCTTTTAGAATATTTTGCTGAGTTTACACACCTATGATATTCAAATAATGGAACTTAACAAAAAAAGGGGATACAGATGAATGTCCATTTTTCTATTTGTGTATTCAGGGTGGTTAGGATAGATATATAGTTACATTCTCTTAATGAATAGAGGGATTTTTACAAACACCATTCGAATTGTGTTTGTAAGTAGGATATCATGTCCGCATCTTGTACAGCAATTAACCACTGGGAAGAATGTATACAATGTGTTAATGTTTGAAACTGTCTCATTACTATTTGTTTCTCAAATTATGGGGGAAAAAAACCCAAACAAGGCAATGAGAAAAAGGCCACCATATCACGTGCGTCTGATTCTGTACATGCAGCACTCCTTGGGTCCCCGTCGTCCGCATACTGTGAGTAGTTCCTGTGCTGGGTCAGTCGGGTCTCCATCACCATTGGATTGCTTGTTCTGGTTTATGCCAGTAACTAGGGCAGGATGGGCAGGGCCTGGTCCCTGATGACAATAGCTGCCGTTCAGGGAGCCTGTGTAGTGCTGGCTGGCAGGCAGGCATTCTTAGGTCTGTTCTCTTCATTTGATGGTCCCAAAGTCCCCAAGGAGAGCAGTCGCGTGAAGTGGCAGACTTTGAACTCAGACTTCGAAGTCATTCAAGTTCTGTTCTGCCACTTAACTAGCATAATGGCTTGGACAGATCAATTAACTTTTTTAAGCCTCAGTTTTCTCATCCTTAAAATGGAAGTCAGGCCAGGTGTGGTGGAGCACCCCTGTAATCCCAACACTGAAGAGGCCGAAACAGGAGCATCCCTATGAGTTTGAGGCCAGCGTGGGCTACAGAGACCCTGTCTCCAAAAAAAGAAATCACTCAATCAGTGTTGGTAGTTTTTCTGGTTTTTTTTTAAGCTAAGCTGTGAGAAGTGGTGCACACCTGCAATCTCAGCTCCTCTGGAGGCTGTGGCAGGAGGATCTTGGTTGGAGGCCAGCCTGGGAAATTAATGAGACTCTCCACAAGTGCATGAAGAAATAATAATGGCTAGTGGGTGGGGTCGTGGGGTCGTGGTGCGGAGCAGGCGGTGCCTACTGGAGGGGAGCCTGAGGCAGGCTTCTGATGCACCAGTAACTTCCTGTCTCCTTCCTTCCCTCCCATTTTGGGCTGGAACCCAGGACTCAGTAGTGCCAAGCACCTACCCTGCCAAGTCTGCCACTGAGATATACCCCCATCCGGATGTGCTGTTTTTCCATCTGGCTGCCAGTTATGTAGGTGTTTTAGATTGTGAAGATACAGTGAGCTGTAAATTTAAGATGTGTGTACTTTTCTGTATCATTATTAGACTTTAGTAAAAGGTTATAGTTGCAGACCTTGGTGGTTTCTTACTCTGTAGTGCTGAGTGCTTTATATTTGTTACCTTGTATCCCCATGGATACAGTGCTAGGCGGACTGGCTCCAAATCCCATAGTAAAGAGAGCAGCAGCTACTTTGTAAGGTCACTGAAGATTAAACGAGGGCACTGGCAGGCACTTAGTAAGTGCTCGATAAATCTGATCTACTGTCTTTTGTGACATTAATGGCAGTAGGACGGGAGAGTAGAACTTGGCTCTGGCCCCATCCTCTGGGCCCTGTCTCTAGGCCTCACTCGGAGCCCCCTAGGTTCTCCTGCCTTGGCACACAGCACTTCCTCCAGCCCCAGGGAGCGGGAGCTGCTTGGTCCAGCCTGCACATTTGCATTGTCCCAGGCAGGGCGGCTTTGCTGGCCCCAGAGCCCGGTCGCAGGGCCCCAGGCTGGGCTTCCGTGCTCCAGGTACAGAGACCCTGTGCTGGGTCCCTGGAATGAACCGTAGCTTTATTAGCGATGGAGTCTGAAGACTGTCAGTTGGAAGAGGGCACCGCAGCTTGGAATCTGTAACATGAGCTATTTTTTTGAGGGGAGGACTGGGGATTGAACTCAGGACCTTGTGCTTGCCAGGCAAGCACTTATTCTATTGAGCTATCTCCCCAGCCCAACATGAGCTATTTTATGAGGTCCATATTCCCCTTCAGGAGTTTGCCATATCCATATATCCTCCATATACTATTCATTTGTTTTTTTGTTTTGTTTTGTTTTAAACTTAGATTTGTTTAAAATATTTTTAAAAGCAAAGTAAATCCTCATAAATGGAAAACACTCACACATAGAAAATTACCAAAACAAGCGAGGCGTATTGGAACATGCATGTAATCATGGGGGTGGGTAGGCTGGAGGATCCGTGGGAGCTCAAGGCCAGCCTGAGCCGCGCAGCGAGACCGTCTGAGAAAGACAAAGAAAAGCCTAAACGTTACTAAAACAAGGAGTTAGGTTTTCCTGCATTGATCTGTGGCTGTCCCAGAGTCACCTGCATATGTGCTTTTGGGAAACGGGCTCAGCCTGCGCTGTGTTTTACAGATGCTGTGGGCAGGGCCCCCATGGCGCTCTCCCCAAGATCGCATGCATATTGGGATAGCTGACTGCAAAACCAGGCCTCCTGGTCCTGGGACGGTGCTCCCATCCCCCACATCTGAGTCGCAGCCGTGGAGGCCGAGTGTCTGGCGTTGGTTTACTTTTCATCTATCACTGTGCTGAAAATAGTGCAGAGAGTGAGATAACCCATTGTCTCCCCCACACAGAGTGGGGAAAGCGCCTCGTGTGGGAGTCCGCTCAAGGTCGTGCTCAGAGACAGGGACCAGGGCGGCTTTGCTTCCGGGACTCGTCTTCTGGCTCCTTGTGCACTGAAGACTGGAGTAGCTGCTGCTTCAGCCATCAGTTGGGCTATGTCTGAGCTCCAGGGCCTGAGTCCTCAGGAGCTGAGGTGTTCAAGGAAGCGGGAGGTAGAGGACAGGGAGGTAGGCTTGGGGCTAGGGAGCCAGATGCAGTGCAGCAGTGATGGCGAACCTAGGGTGGCAGCCAGCTCCTTGTTACCATGAAAAGCTCTGAAAAGTTCCCATCACTGCTCAGCAGTCGGGAGGCCTGGGTTTCCACACTGTCTGCCAGTTCTGAGATGACGGATGACTTTGGGAGGTCACTCAGTTTCTGTGAGTCTGTTTTCTCATTTTAAATGGGCACAGTAGGGAAACATTGGTGGTTTATAGTATTGGAGTATATTGTACAGTGTACTATGAATGTAAATTACAGCATTATTGGACATGTAATGGTGAGCTCACACCTGATGGTTTGTGAGTCTACTGCCTTTAGAGTTATGCCTTTTTCTTTTCTCCATTTCTGTGTGTGGCACAGGGTCTTACCACGCAGCTCAGACTCCTAGCGATCCTGCTGTTTCAGCCTCCCCAGCGCTGGGTTTCAGGTGTGCGCCAGCACGCCTGGGCTCGGTCACGGGCTCCGCACGCCGCGGGCGCGGCATGCGGGACTGGGCAGCCCGGTCCCTGTGCTTGCCAGCGCCCGTGCTGAGTCTGCTGAGCCAGCATGCTGGCCCTAGCTCTGCCTTTCAAACATTCCACCCTGCTCCCTCACAGTGGACATTTCCCACGTTGTGGATGACTGAAGCAAGTATGCATTTAAAAAATGCAAATCTGAAAGCTTTAGTTACATTTTAGAAGGTACTTGTTGATTTAATAAAAATTAGAACTAGGCGATTAATATAAAACTTCGAAAATATCAACTTTTGGGGAAATAACATCTAGGAACGTGACACTGCTCTGTAAATTATAAGGGAGCCTAAGGGCTTAGTGACACATTTCAGCTCCTTCCTTCCATTCTTCCTTTTTATGGTACTAGGGATTGAATCTAGGTCTTGTGCAAGCGAGCAAGTGTTCTACCGCTAACCTACATAAGCACTGTCCCTGGCCCCTTTTAATTTTTTATTTTATTTTGAGACAAGGTCCTAAATTGCCCAGGCTGGCCTCAGATGTGTAATCCTCTGTCACAGCCCCTGGATTGTCTGGGTTCCAGGTGTGTGACACTGTGCCCAGCTCACACCCTCCCTTAGAAGGGCAAGGAATTGGAAGCTAGGAAAAGCTCTCAAAAGCAGTGGGGAAAGGGCGGCTCATGAGTTCAGGGGCTTGTCTGCCCAGGCAGCATGTGATTCGATACCGAAGCCTGACTGCTGTTCGGGGCTTCCCAAGAAGCACGGCCGCTGCGCCTTTCTGCTCTGTTCTGGAGTCACTGGAGTCATCTTTGCTGACACTGGGCACGTTTGGGGCCTGTTATATTTTCTATGTTACAATACAGAAGATTGAACCCAGGGCCTCTGCTCGGAGTTACATGCTCAGCCATGTTTTTGTTTTGCAGTTCTGGAGATTGAACCAAGGATTTTGCACTGAGCCTACATCTCTGGCCCATTTTTTATTTTACCTTATTTTTTTTGTTGAGACAAGGTCTGAGTGAGTCACTAAGGTTTCCTAGACTGAGCTCAAACTCTTAGTCCTTTTCCTCAGTCTCCCAGAGGGCTGGGATTCTAGGTGTGACTGCCCTGCCCAGCGTGGGACCAGTAATTTTCACAACCCTTATACTAGGCTAGCTGTTGGCTGCAGCATGCCATTACGGACGGGCCTCTGTGGGGTAGAAGCCGCTGCCACATTCTTACCTTTGCAGTCCACCTGCTTTGCTGGCTGAGTCTTTAAAGCAGTGTTTGCCTCTTGAGTAGCCAACCACCAGCACGAGCTTATCCTAAGCAGATCTGGAGGGATTGTGGGCGGGGGGAAATTCCGTGGCGCAGGATTTCTCTGTCAGTGCCTTCTTCAAGAGCAGGAGCCCCTACCCTGAGACTTGCTCTGTGTGTGTGTGTGTGTGTGTGTGTGTGTGTGTGTGTGTGTGTGTGTGTTGGGGGACAGTATTGTAGACAAGCACTCATCCAGGCTTCCATCCTCCTTGGCAGAAACGGCATGAGCCAGCTGCCCTGAAGGTCCACATAGTACACGTTGCGTGCTGGCCTTGTGCCCTGTGCGGTCTCTGCAGCTCGTCGCGGCACCATCATGCGGGGGCAGCCCAGACCATGCAGAAACAAGGAGCCTGGTGTGTTCTTCTCATGGCCAGAACACTATGCCTGGCACCTGCAGCCTGAAGAAGAGGTTTATTCTGGCCCATGTTTAGTCTGTAGTCTTTGCAGGAAGGCGTTGTGTGGAATGGCCTCGGCGGAGGAGAGCTGCTCGGTCACGGTGGGCAAGCAGCAGAGAGCCAGGGAACCGGGGAGCAGGAGCGAGGCCCCATCGGGTGATACCTGTAACTGCCCCCTTTCAACAAGGCCCCACCTCCTCCGTCACTTTAATGTCACAGCACCCCACGATCCAGAAGCGCCTCCTTTGAGGACAGGAGGCCCTGTGGGAGCGTCTAGACCCAAGCCGAGCACGTTCTACGAAGACTTCGCCGGCTCTGGAGGTTCCCCCTGCCTAGGGCTCTGCGCAGGTCTGTGGCTCTGGCCCGTTCCGGTTTGGTTATTTACTTTGAGACAGGCTTGTTTGTTTGTTTTAATCAGATTCTGTTGGTACATTTTAGGTACGCAGAGCAGTTGCACTCATGGGAAAGCATTTGCGCCTATATGTGGTGTAACTTGTTTCCTGTTTTCCCCATTTTGCTACCTTCAACTCCTCCCAGTGTACAAAAGCTTTTTTTCTTTTTCTCGCTTTTTTTACTTTTCCCTTTTCTTTTCTTCCTTTCTCTCCCCATATCCCCTCCTCATTTGAACATTTTCTTCCAATTTCACAATACGTGTTATACAGGTATAATTTTGGTCTTTATTTTCAGTTTTGGTTTCTCATACCAAAAGAATCATGCATGTATCCCAAGTGTGTATCCATTTACCTAAAAATGTCTTGATTGTCGTCTTCTTTATGACAAGGTAGTACTCGGTTGTATTAAAAAACCACATCTTCTTTATCCATTCACCAGTTGATGGGCATTTGGGCTGTTTCCAAGATGTGGATATTGCAAACTGTAGCGCCATAAGCGTGGGAGTGTGCATGTCGCCGTGGTGCTTTTCATCGTATCAGGAAGATATCTGGGGCAAATGGAACCTGTAGTCCTGCTTTTTTGAGGAACCTCCACACTGAGTTCCTCAGTGGTTGCAGCAGTCTACGCTCCAGCCAGCCGTGGAGAAGGTTTCCTTTTTCCTCACAGCCCTTCCAGCGTTTGCTCTTGGTTGATTTCTTGGTGATAGCCATTCTTTCTGGTGTGAGATGGAATGTTAGTGTTGTTTTAATCTGCACCTCTAGAATGACCAGTGATACGCAGCAGTTTTTCATATATTTACTTGTTTTTTGTGCTTCTTCATCTGAGAAGTGTCTCTTTACTTCAAAGAGCCGTTTTGGGTTGGGTCTTTAAATTTGGGGGAATCTGAATTTTTTTTTTTACTATTGAGATATTATACATTCTAGATACTAGTCTTTTGTCCGAGAAGGAACTGACCAAAAAAAAAAAAAAAAAAGCTTTCCCATTCTGTGGGTTATCTCATCAGTCTGATGTTGTTTTTTTCCTGCTGCGCCAAAACTTTTTAGTAAGATGAAGTCCTAGTTTATCTTTGACATATGGAAAGCCGATTTTTTCCAGTACCATTTATTAAAGAGGCTGTTATCACAGTGGCTTTTTAGTATAATTTGAAGTCAGACATTTTGATATCCCCTGCTTTGCCTTTGTTGTCCAGAATTGCCTTTGCTATTGTAGGTGAGACGGGCTCTTGCTAAATTACAGAGTTGTCCAGCGTGGGTCAAACTTGTGACCCCACTGCCTCAGCCTCACAGTATGCTGGGATTACAGGTGTGCACCACTTCCCGGGCTTAAACCGTATTTAAAAATAGCTGATTCGGCAGTCGTGTTGCCAGATTCCTGGTCTGGACTACTCCTCACTGTGTCTCCACCTTTGACCCCTTACAATCTCTGAAGCTCTTTTAGATACATAAATACAAGCTTAGCCAGAAATTGAGTGTGTTTTTCCACTGATTTCAGTCTGTAGTAGCCTCCCATCAACTGTCCGGTAAACCCTGAGCTCCTTATGGTGGCCCCGCGTGAGCTGCCTGTTAGAACGTGGCAGCTCCCTTGCATGAAGGCACCATTTTTCTCTGTTGACACTTGCGCCAGCCTCGGGCCCTTCTTATGAGCTGTTTGCTCTGCCCGGGACCATCGTCCTTTCTTTTCCTGTGGCCAGCTCTCTATCACCGTTCAAGTCTCACAGGGACATTGCCTCTGCCCAGGACCACTTTTGGTTGAGGATTTGCTTATTTGTGAAGGATTTCTAGTGATCAGATTGTGCTTTGTTCAGGAACCTTTACCATCCTTTGAGAAACTGAATAAACGCCGGGGAGATGGCTCAGCGGAATAAGCGCTTCCCTGGCAAGCGCAAGGGCCTGAGTTCAATCCCCAGTTCC
>NW_004524699.1:5418410-5438391 GCF_000260255.1 Octodon degus | reverse complement strand
AAAAAAAAAAAAAAAAAAAAAAAACAAAGAAACTGAATAAACGATGTCATGCCCGGGGGATCTTGTGCACGGAGGAGCGAGGCTGCCTGGATCTCAGCACTAATAATGGGGGGTGCGCCACCCACCCCAGCGTGCTTGGCCTCTTGAGCCTAGTTCTCTGTTTTAAGTATCACAGTTGTCTCTGGTTGTTTGATGAAGGTTGTGTATCTCTGTGTCGGTTCCAGCCAGCCTCAGGCTCCTGGACACCTGGGCACTGACCCGGCACAGCCGCTAGGGACTTGGCTGTAGGGGACCTGTGCCAGCTGCTGCTCCGCCTACCCTGTGTGGCATGTGCAGCCGGGGGCTGTGCTGAGAGCAGCCACGGTGGCTGTGCCTTTGCTTGAGGGAGAGTTGGCTTATTGTGAAGATCGCATTTAATTTCCTGCTGCAAACAAGGCAGATGAGTGAGTCCTGTTTCCCATTTGTGTCCGTAGAAAAATGCCAGCAGCCACATTTGCCTGGTGGCATTAGCAGCGAGAAAGTCCGCAGGATGTCTCTCTCGGTCGGTGCAGGAATCTGGAGATTGCCTGGATCCCTTTGCCTCCTGTTAGAAGGGGCTTCATGAGTCTGTAGCTTACACCCTCTGCCAAGAGACGTTAAAGTTCTCAGCATGATAGATCTGAAGAGTTGGCACTTTGGAGCAGACGAGGGGACCAGGTACTGGGAGTTGAGTCAGGACCTTTGCGCTGAGCTACATCCTCAGCCCCTCTCCCTTTTTTGTTTCTGTTTTTGTTTTGTGGTTGTTTTTTGATTTACTTTGAGACAGCCTAACTAAGTCACTGAGTTGCCCAGGCAGGGCTGGAGCTTGGGAGACCTCATGCCTCAGACTCCCTGAGTGCTGGGAGTGCAGATTACAGCTGAGTACCACCAAGCCGGCTTCCTTTTTGGTATTCTTGGGTAATGTGTTGCCCAAGGGAAGGAATCCTGTAATAAAACCTTTCCAACAGAGAATTCCATGTTGTTTTCCTGCTTTTTTCCCCTTAAAATGTAGCATACGTATTCTGTTTGGTGGCTGCTTAAAAATACTTTGCTTGGGTTGGGGAAGATAGCTTGGTGGTCCAAGCGCCTACCTGGCAAGTGTAAGGACCCGGTCTCAGTCCCCAGTACTGCATGTGGTACTGGCCCCAGGACCCCGGGCATGCTGTGCTGCCCTGAAACTGGGCGTGGTGGTGCACACCTGAAATCCCAGTGCCGGGGAGGCTGAGACAGGAGGGTCACTGGGAGGCTGAACCTCCTAGCGAGACCCTGTAGAAAAACAAAAGAAAAGAAACTTTGCTTATAGAAAACACATTTTGGGGACCATTTTATTTCTAAAGGCACATTATTATTGAGACCATCTGTAAGAAACTCAGTTAAGTAGGGGGACGTGTTTGTCCTGTCACGGCAGCGGTGAGGAGCGTTGCTTCCGGTAGGGGAGAACCGTGGTAAGAGCCCCTCGTAGAAGACTGCTCTTTCTCCTGTGAATGCAGCTGTGTATTTACTGAGTATTTAAATCTGATTCTTTCTGTAGATTGCTGCTAAAATTGATTCAATTCCTCACTTGAATAACTCCACGCCTCTAGTGGACCCCTCAGTGTACGGCTATGGAGTGCAGAAGCGGCCCCTGGATGATGGAGGTAAGTCGCTGCAGACGTCTGCCTGGCAGGACAGCAGCGCCTCTGCCCGCTTCGCTGACTGCCAGCCGCTCCCTCCCCAGCTTCTCCCCAGCGCCCCCTCAGAGGAGGGGCTGGGGGAAGTGTTGAGGATGGTGTTCCCAGCAGCTTGCAAGCCTTTGAGTCCATGTCCACCTGGATAATACAGGAAACCTGTTAGCCAGGCCCATGGCAAGGGCTCGGCCTCGAGGCTGAAAGTCAGGGTCCCGCTTGAGATCTTCTTCAGTTTGCATGGTTTCCCCAGGCACGCTTGGGGACTGAAGTTTCCACTTTCTCCAGAGGACAGCTGGGATTTGGTGCGAGGCTCTGAAGCAGCAGCACAGGCTGCATCTTGACCTTGCGGAGGGGGCAGTAACCTTTCTGCAGTTTCACTCCAGGGGGTCACATCCCTACCTGTGGTAGGCGCGTCATTCATTCATTCCTTATTTCACTGGTTGGTTTGCATCCCCTGCTGCATGCGCCCAGGAGCTTGTGCCGCCTGGCCGCGCACGTCAGCGGTGCTCAGCTCTGCTCTGTGCATCTGTCTCGCCCTGCTCTCCGAGCTGTGGGGTGCACTAGGCTGCGCAGGAGTCTTCACTGCTGTCCTTGCTGTTGGTTGTGTCTGTGTTCCTTTCTGAGAGGGACAGTAGGATCGGGTGCAGGGTGGTGTACACTGTATCTCCTTTTCTCAAACAAGTTTTTATGTATGTAGCGTATAACTTAGTGTGCCTGGGAATTCTGAAGGAGGAGATGCCATTGTCTTAGATCTGGGGACTTTTTTGGGATAATTATTGAGGTTCACAGGGTAAGTGCTTCAAGGGGACAGCACTCACTTGAATGGAAAGTTCTTGTCTGTTTAAAGCTCTTCATGACCACACACGGAAGCTGTCGTCCGAGGCCTCTGAAATGAGGTGACTCTTAGATTTGCTGCTCCACACCAGTGAGCTTTCTCTGCTCCACCGGTGTTGGAGGTGTCTGTTCCTGTCTGGTGACAGTTGTGGCATGCGGTCCCCCTGGTTCCTTGTGCAGGGGGCAGTTGTGCTTTGCCTCCTGCTGCAGGATGTCAGTGTAAAGGTCAACTCGCTGTCCGCGCCACACACAGATCTTGGTGAAGAGTAGCGTCCCTCTAGTCTGGTGTTCCAGAAGTCAAGATCAGTGTGTTTTACAGCTCGCGCAGCCTTTCTTCTCCGAGGCCTCAGCCTTGTCGTCACCCACAGCCTGCTGAAGTGTGACCCTTAGCGGGAAGCACTCAGGTGTCACCGTGCCCGTGCACAGGGAGCACCTCATGTCTGCAAGTGGATCTCTGTAGGCTGGCGCAGACGCTTGTTGTCTGAGAGGCACTGTGTGGGGCCAGAGCCCCACCTGTGGTGCCACGCGTCGCAGCTGTCCTAGCACTTCACATCTGCTTTTGGAGAGTAAGTTCTCACACGGAGAACGAACGTGGCTGCTCCTTCCCCTTGGCCCGGTGAGAAGGGCAGAGTGGGAGCGGCTGTGTCCTGCAGGTCTGAGACTTCTGTGGACACCCAGCCCGTGGACGGTGGACTGTGTGGAGGACAGGACATTCCCTCTGGCCTTTTATGCTCTGTATAGCAGTTCGATAAAATCACTTCTCTTGTTTCATTTCATTTCATTTTATCTTGATTTTTAAAAACTGTGTAGGGGGCTGGGGAGATGGCTCAGTGGAATAAGCACTTCCCTGGCAAGTGCAAAGGCCCGAGTTCAATTCCCGGTTCTGCCAAAAAGAAAATAAATAAAAACGGTTTAGCCCACGATGGCTTCAAATGCACAGCAGTCTTGCCTCAGCCTCCAGAGTGCTAGCAGTACAGGGATCGCCGGTGTGCGGCACCTGGCCCAGCCATTAGTCCTCTCCAATTGCGCACTTAAAGGACAGTTACACAAATTTGTTGCTCCACGTGTAGAAATCTGGCTTGCTGTCCTTCCTCAAGAGCCCCAGAACCCTGGCGTGGGGCCTGCTACAGCCTCGCTGTGTCCCTCGTCTTCTGGTGACAGTGAGGATGGGAGAGGAACTGTGTGAGCCTCAGATTCGGCTGGGGGCGGCGCTTGCAGGTCTGGGCCCCCATGTGTCTCAGTCTGGGGCTTCTCCTGTGAGCAGAGTCTGGCAAATCCCAGCACTTCCTTCATAGCCGCTGCAATTTCCAAGGCTTTTGTTTGGTTTGGCCGGGTGTCTGGACGGAAGCTCCCAGATCTGTCCTTTAGCAGTGTGAACTTTCTCACTCTCCTGAACAGAGTTCTTTAACTTTCTGGAGGGCAAGGTCCAGTGCCCTAAAATACAGAAGGTGTTATTTGGGCCTACTTAGAAATGTGTCAGCTTTGAATTTAACTTGAACCTGGAAGTAGGGTGTCTTTGGGGTGTTGGAGTAGCGTGGATCCGTCCTGATGACAGGAGGACGTGGGGCTTTCTGAGCTCCGTGAGAGAATCTGCTTGGAGCCCAGAGCCTGGCCGCGAGGCCCTGCTGGGTGCCTGTCCTAGCACGAGCAGCCCTCCTGCTAC
The DNA here is from genome assembly GCF_000260255.1 of Octodon degus. Lineage (NCBI taxonomy): Eukaryota > Metazoa > Chordata > Mammalia > Rodentia > Octodontidae > Octodon > Octodon degus. The sequence goes on along the minus strand of NW_004524699.1, from coordinate 5,434,209 downwards.
CCCCAGCTTCCAACGACGAGCTGCTTTTACTATTAGCATCTGCAGTCTTTTTACTTTGTTTTTGTGTGTGGAACTGGGGATTAAACTCAGGCCCTCACGCTTGCCAGGGAAGCACTTACTCTACTGAGCCGTCGCCCCAGCCCCGGCATCAGCAGTCTCCATACCCACCCACACTTTCTAACAGTCTGAGGTGTGCCTCTGGCACTACACCCACTCAGGGATCGGCCCTGGATCCTGCCCGGGATGCACTCGTGCTGTCCCACCTGGCGCCGCCTTCATGCTGCCCTGGAGCCAGTCTGACCTGTTTGGTCTTCTCCTAGGGCAGAGCGACGTGAGCCCCAGCGACCAGGGTGCTTCAGATGTTCCCACCCTGCTACTGCCTCCCGTCCCCTCATCTCACATCTTGCCAAGCCCTGGCTGCCTTCTGCCTGGCAGCTGTGACTTCCTCCTGGGGACCTCACACTGTCTCTGACCTCTGTCCTGGCCTGTGCACTGCCTGTGCTTCCCCGCCCCTCCTCACACTCACCTCATCCAGGAATGCTCGGTCACCTGCTGTCTGAGTTGCGTAGTGGCCCACTTGTCCCCTCCTTTGCTATGTGAGGACTAGAGGCTTTCACGCACCTCTTGTACCAGAGTCTCTGTGAGAGTGACCCTTGGTCCCCCAGCCCAGGTAGTGGAAGAAGGAACTCTCCTGCTTAGCTTTTCCCTCACGGTATCCTGTTGTTAGCGTTGTCAGCATGGGAGGAGGAAGCTCCAAATGAAAGGAGGCAGCATCGCGAGTATTAGCAAACTTCAGCTTAGCCAAGATTGGGGCACTTTCTCCTGAAGCGCCAGGCAGTCGAGAGCTTGAGCCAAGGCCCTGCCCCACCACTCAGCTGCGCAGCCACGTCTAGGAGCAGCACACATGCAAGAAAGCGTTAGGTCGGGGACGTGTGCGAGAACAGCCAGCCAATCTGGGCATGGGGCGTACCTGCCTGACCTCTGCAAAGCCCCACCCCTGTCCTAAGCAAGTCTCCCACGGTGTGGCAGGGCCTGTCCCCTTGCTGTCCTTGCCCTCAGAAGCCTGGTGACCTCGTGTACTCTAGAGCTGGTGGACACCAGGAGAAGCTGCCGTGTCCTCAGCGCTCCCAGAAGGGAGCACGGCCTTGGGTCTGTGCCCGAGGACAGCTTCGGGTTGTGCCTCACCCTCTCCCTACCCTCTGTGATAGGCCCACATCCTGATGGGGGGCATGCAGGACTCCTACTCTTGCCAGATGACCTTGAAGGAGGCCCACCTTCCCAACCAAGGACAAGTCTGTGCTGCTTGTGTGATCCTGTTTGGTGTGACATCACTGCCTGAGGATTTGTTCCATTAAAACAGGGTCTTGCTGTGCAGGTCAGGCTGGCCCTGAACTCCTTTTATAGCCCAGGTTGGCCTTCAACACCCTGCCTCAGCTTTCCAAGTGCTGAGATTAGAGGCATGTACCACCACAACCATCTGCCTCATTTTATTTTATTTTGGCAGTGTTTTTTTGAGGTGAAGTAAGATTTTTGGGCATACGATCAAATGAGATATTTGTAGGAAGATTGGAAGAAAACGCTTGCACAGTCCTTCTGAGGTCTTATTTCAGCCCTTGTAGCGCTGGGCAGACAGACAGGAAAAGCAGAGCACAAAGAAAGTGTTTTTGTTCATTGGGTTTTTGGTGGATTTTAGTTTTGTTTTGGTTTGGTGTTTTTTTTTTTTTTTTTTTTTTTCCAGAAGGCTAGGAAATATTTTATTGGCAATCAGGGACGCAGCCATAAGAGGGAAGTGCACAAGACTGCAAACTAAAACCTACTAGTCAGCAAAGGCCCGTTGGGCCAGGAACACTGCATCCTGGGGTCCTCAGTCTCCCATCCGTAAATACACAACACAGGGCAGCCAAGACAGGAGGCAACGGCTCATGTGTCCCAGCCAGTGACAGAATATATACTTCACTATGAGCGACAGGGTAGGGAGGTACAGAGGAGGGAAGACTCATCATTGCCTAAGACCACCTCCTCCTCTCAGGGCCAACACCAGGTGGAGGACAGAACCACCTAGAATCTTGTAGTCACTGCTGTCCTCTCATCATTCATCTGTTTGCCGCTATAGATGAGCCGCTGCTGTTGTGGCGGGATTCCCTCTTTCTCCTCGACACGCTCCTTGATTCGCTCCACCTTGTCTGTGGGTTCAATGTCAATCTCAATCTCCTTTCCGGTCAGCGTCTTCACTTTAATTAGCATCTTCTTCTCTGGTTGAGGTGGTGTGCGGATAAATTGGTGCGTTTCCCGCTGCGGGCAAAGCTTCGGCTTCCTAGCACGCCTAAGAAAGTCACTTCTTTTGGTTTGGTTTTGTTTTAGTTTTCTATACTGTGGATGGAGTCTGGGGCCTGTACACTGAGGTACACCCCCCAGCCCTTTTTCTTTTCTTTTCTTTTTTTTTTTTTTTTTTTTGAGCTAGGTTCTCATTATGTGGCCCAAGCATGTCTTGCACTCAGGAGCCTCCTGCCTCAGCCTCCCCAGGGCTGGCGTTACAGGCATGTGCCACCATGCCCAGCAGAAAGGTTTTTAAAGTCCCAGACTGTTAAGAGATGATAGCCAGTGGTGCACACCTGTGATCCCAGCTACTTGGGCTGAGGCAGGAAGATCGCAGATATGAAGGAAACCTGTGCAGCTTAGTGAGCTCCTGTCCCAAAATAAAAATTTTAAAAAAGAGCCCACAAGCACCAGAGGTCTGGTTTGGGAAAAGAAGTGGAAATCTGCTGTGCTGGTGCTTTCCCTGGGGAGGCAGGTGGTGGCCAGCAGGGTGGCGAGCAGGTACCCAGCTGTGCAGAGAGGCACAGTGCTCAGGCTGCTGGTCAGGACTCCTGTCTGCCCCCTGGGGTGACTGCTCTGAGGCTGTCCACTGGCTTCTTGCCCTTCCTGGGCAGGTGTGAGGGTCTCAGGAGGTGGGCAAGGGCTGGGACTGGGAAGCCCCAGGTGACTTGGGAGAGGCCTGACTTTATCAGTAACCCCAGCCTTTCCTTCCACCCTCCATCCGTAGTGAAGTGGCATTGCACGGGGCTTGTCCATATCAGGTGGCAAAGGAGTGAACACAGGAGCCTCTTGGAGACATGGAGCAGGTGGCTGCAGTGCTCAGCCGACAGGGGGAGTAGTAGAGTTTCTCACTGGCTCGCCTGTGCTTGCTTGGCCTCTTAGCCTGGGGCAGGGAGGTGCTGGGTTCACTGAGTCCCTGGATTTTCAAAGCTCTTAGGGAGTAGGTGCTTTAGCCAGAGTGGCTTTGTACCCTAGCTGGATGTAAGAATCACCCAGGTGGGGCCAGGGAGATGGCTCTGGAATAACCGCTTCCCTGGAAAGCGCAAGGGCCTAAGTTCAATCCCTAGTTCCACCAAAGGAAAAAAAAGAAAAAGAATCACCCAGGAAGCTTTCGTTAACACTGTGACGGTATGGGCTCCCCAGAAAAGTATTTTGCAGTCTTACAAAACTGTAGTCCTTCCCATATAGCCCACAGGTGCACCCCTGAGTGTTTATCACCAGGAAAGGAAAACTTAATGGTTGCACAAAAACCTCTCCGCAAGCCTCGAGACAGTGCCGTCCTAATGACCCCCTCCCCAGAATAGATGCCCCATGAAGGGCTAAAAGGTCAGCCATGTCATGGAATATTACTCGGCAGGGAAAAGGAACAGACTGTCTATGTGGCAGTCTGGACACAACTCCAGGAAGTGCCGCATACTTCCTGGCTAGCCGGTATTTTGGGGATATTTGGAACAGTAGGTGAGAGATGGGAGGAATTAAGATTGAACACTGGAGGAATTGCAGGAGGGGTAAGAAGAGACCAAATTACAAGGGAAGTTGCAGCGGAAACTCACAGAGACTGCAGTCTGGAGAGGTTCGTGCTTTGACCAAACACAGAAGCCTACTCAGCCATAGGACTTTTCTGTGGCCCATGTCACATCCGTGATGGTGTAGCTTGAAAGTCGCATCAGCTGGAGCTGAAGTCCCAGCTCTGCCAGTAGCTAGCTGTGTTACTTTGGGCGGGTGTCTTAACATGTCTGAGGCTTTCCTCACCTGTAAGCTGTAGCTCATTACACGTCATGAGATCATCTGTCACTTAAAAACATTGCTAACAGTCTGAGTAAACAGTTTCCCAGCAGAGCTAGTAGGGGTGCTGAGGCCTGAGGCCTGCGTGGCGGAGGCATGTGCGCACACTCTTACTCTGTGCACACGTTTTCTGTGTTGTCTTCAGGTGAGCTCCTCGTGACGTCCTCTCTTGACCTCACTGGCTTAAATGAAAATACAGCTTGGGGCTGGCCAAATAGCTCAGCAGATCAGAGCGCCTGCAAGCAGGCATCGCCCGGGGTTCGATCCTCTGGACTGCTGTGCCGGCCCTGCCCCACCCAGGGCGCGCTGAGATGGGATGAGACTGGGGGTGGTGGTGCGCATAATCCCCGCTCTTGGGAGGCTGTAAACAGGAGACCAACCTAGTAGTGAGACCCTGACCACCCCTCAGACCCTTCCCTAAAATAAAAAAGAAAAGACAGCTAAGTGCTGTGATGAGAAGGTCCCGGAGTTAGTGTTCCATCTCTGTCGCTCACGGCTCTTGGGGTGAGGCCCTGGCCCTGCACCCCTCGGCCCTGCCAGGCCAGATGAGACCCCTGCTCACGCAGCACCCTGCCTGCCCCACCCGAGGGCTCACTGTCTCCTTTGTTGTTGCGTCCTTGGGCCCAGCCTCGCATTGGCACCTGCGAGCCCAGTGGGGGTCGTGGAGTGCAGCAGTGAGTGAGGTGCCCAGGGGAGCAGGCCCCATCCTCCGCGGGCTCGGGGAGGCACTTGACTAGACTGCCTGGCGGACTGGCGAGTTGAGAGAAACTTGAATCTTCCCTTGCTTTTGATAATTTTTTTTTTTAACATTTATTTATTTATTTATTGTGTGTGTGTGGCCAGCTCAGCCCTCCAGGTGGCGGGGCTGGCTGGCATGTGGTGCTGGGGGATCGAACCGTGGTCCCTGTGCTTTGCCAAGCTTGTTCCATGTAGGTGCTTTAGACCAGTGAGCCATCTCGCCAGCCCCCCCTTGCTTTTGAAAAATAAATATTTGCAAAATTAATCACAGGTTACTTGCCAGGGTCCTTCCGGTTGAACTTGGGGAGGCAGACACAGGAAGCCTTTGTGTCTCCCTGGCCATGGGCAGAGAGTCCATGGGAGGCCTCCCAAGCAGCAGGCAAGGTTCGGTGAGGTGGTGCTGAGCCCCAGCCGTGCAACCGGGCACGGCCGCCGACTGCCGCTCTCCTTCCTGGGGCTTGTGGGCCGGCAGGTGACTGTGCGTGGACGCCCGCTGAAAAGTCGGGCCTGTTGCCCAGTAATAAGCTTGTTGGTGTTTCTTTGGGAGAAGATAAAGGAAGACTGTTCCCCTCCTCACTAATACCTCTGGCCACCTGACTTTTGGAGCATTACTGAAATTGGTAGAGTATCAGAGGATGACTTCTTCTGTGAGATGCATTTTCTGCGCGCAGCCCAAGCAAGCAGCCCCTAACTGCGCGGTGTGCAGGATAAAGGCGAGCTGCCCTGTGTGCGTGAGTGCACACAAATTCAGCGGAGGGGCCTTGGGAAGAGGGTGAGGCTTGGCCGGCCAGCTTGCCCTGTTAGCAAGAAATGGGACTGATTTTATTCAGCTTTTCCACTTTTGCAGTAAAGTGACTGCACTTACATTAAACTGAGCTTGGTAGTCATTCCCACCAGCCTCCTGCTGTGCCCCTGCTCCAGGGAGGACCAGAAGGAGGTTCTGGTCCTGGGGCTGGACACCCACTTGCCAGGTGAGCTGGGACCTCTCCCAGCTGTGCTGACTTTCGGTTTTAGGTCCTAAATGTGACTGTGCTCTAAGGGAGAGGGTCTTCAGCGTTGGGTCGCAGCATGTGCCCTGGGAGGGGGACGGGGCTCCTCAGGCCTCCCACAGTTCACTCACTGACTGGATCTGGAGCCGCCCTCCTAGGTGGTGTGGCCCTCCCCAATAGCGTGGAGCCGTGGCTTGTGTGGCTTCACTTCCGTCTCTGCACACCAGCACTTGTCAGCAGAGTTGGATGTCAAAGATGGCACTGCTCACGTGACATTTGTGCTGTACACATTGTCAAGAAGGAATTTCCATTTTGGTGGTGAGTAGAATGGCTGCTGTGAGTGGCCTTGGAGAAGACGTCCTCTGAGTGTTCCCCTGAGTCGCAGGGCTGTCTGTGGAGCGCTGCCCTCTGCTCTGTTTCTGTGGCTCTTCTGAGACCGCTGTAGCTGAAGGTCATGGGCCGTTTCTGTCTCTGACCCAGCAGGCAGTGGCCAGGGGCCTGGTCAGTGGGCAGCTGTCCTTTGTCCTCCTAGTTCTGGACAGTGGATGCTTTACCTACCGGGAGATGAGTTCTGGTGGCAGCCGAGAGAGCTGTGCTTGACTCTGGACCTCAGTGGCTAAGCAGAGCCTCAGGTACTCTGCCTCCATGTTTTCCGTTTGTTTATCTTCTTCCTTCTGCCTTCGGGGGTGGGCAGCCCTCTCGGTGAGGTGAGGCCTCGCTTAAGCTGGGGGTTGACTAGTTTTCGGGTGGAATAGGAATTGTGAGCTCTGTACCCCAAGCAGGAGCATTTGTTACAGTCCGAGTAGGTATGCAGAAAGAGCACTTTAGGAGCCCGTTAGAAAACAGCGCTCTCATCCCTGAGACAGCAGAGCACAGCACGTGGTGTCAGTATTTTGGCTGCAGACCGTTATCTCGTTATTGAGCCGGAAGAAATTCCCTGGTACAATTTCAGTAAGCTTAGTAGCTTCGCTGACTTCTAGCTAGCATTGTTTCTCCATGCTTTAACTTCTTTCGAAATGTCACAATCTGCTTTCTTTTCCTTTGTGTCTGACCAGCTACTGGCCAGACTGAATGACAGGATTGCATTTGAACAGGAAGAAGAGCAGCAGGAGTTGTGTGTTTGCTGTGTCCACCCTTTATGCGTGCGTCCTGAAGTTGATGTCGTGGACCCTGTCCGTTCCCTCTTGGCTAGCTGTTAGTCGCGTTCTCCAGAGGTGCATATTTGAACGTCGGTGTTAGCCTCTTGGAAGGCACCTTCAGGTCTTCGCAGTGTGTGTGGGGTTTGTGCTTGGTTATTGTCTGCTGACTCTATTTCCTGTGCTGCAGTTTTCGAAAGAGAAATGCCACAGAATCATTTTTGCTGATGGCTAGTGAAGGAGACACTCATCAATAGCTGAAAGAAGAGAAACTGGAACAAAAAGCGTAGCTAAAGTGGTTTTGTGGGAATGTGATTACAGAGTCGGTTTTAATAATGAGAGGCTCTTTGGCACTGTTGTCTCTGTGAAATGGGCTTGAGAGGCGGCTGCAAGTTCTTAACGGCGCACGGAGGGCCGCGGTGGGCCTGGCTGGGGAGGAGGCCGCGAGGCGGGGCCACCAGGAACATATGTGCCTGTTCTCAGTGACTACAGCTGCCACTGCGCAGTCCTTAACAATGCTTCCGAGGAGGTTAAATCTTCTCATTTGTTTTTAAAAGAGAGAAGGAGCCCTCTCCTCGGCTTTACATTGAGTTGGGATCCCAAGCAGGAGGGAGGTAGGAAGTTAGAGGATTTAGGGAGGCAGGATTTTCTCCCAGGCCTCTCAGCATGTGGACACACAGATCAATTTCTTATCCTGCGTTCAGCTGGACTCTGGGCTAGAGACAGTGCTGATCAAGGCGTCCCTCCTGTGTCATATCATGTAACGCATTCATTGCAGCCGCTGAGCCTAAATTACTGTTTGCTTTCTTTCTGCCTCCTTTTCTCCCTGAAATGGTAAGAATTCGTGTAAGGATGAAGTTAGTTTATCCGTGCTAATGCTTTGATTTTTCTTTTCTCTTTCTCTTTGCCACAGTAGGTAACCAGTTAGGGGCCTTGGTACATCAAAGGTAAGCAGTGGGTTATGTTTTATTATTTATTGATCATTTCTAATTGTTTATTGATCCACCATCTGTACTAGAGTGTGAGGAAGTCAGAGGTTGGGAGCGCAGGAAGCCCTGGGCTCCATTTCTTTAAGACTGGGAGTTTCCTGCAGCCCTCTCCGAGACAGCGCAGGCCGGCCCTGCAGCCGTAGAAGGCCCTGGAGATTGGCCCCTGCTGCCAGCAGCTGCAGGACGCGCGGAGCGCTGGAGCTGCTCTTTCGCCTGACGATGTACATTTATTTTTAAAGGAGAGAATGTGAAATTGACCATCTGGTTTTAGGGTTTTGCCTGTGTCTCACAAACCTTTAACATCCTCGCTCCAGAGTGGGAGGCCTTGGCATCGCAGAGAGCACTCCTAGTGCTGCAGATGCCAGGGTGCCAGCCTGCCTTGGCATAGGGACTTGGCAGGGCTTCAGCCAGGTGCCCGCTGGCCCTCTGTCTCTGTCTCCCCTCACAGCTTCTAATAACTGCCGAGTAAGGACAGCTGAGCTTTAAAAAAGCCAATCTGTAAGATAAGCTGTTCATTGTCCAGTGTCACCCTTAAAGGGGACAGGATATGGTGCCAGTTTCTTTGCTGGAAGGTCTCCCTTAACCTTCACTGCCCACGTCACAGCTCTGTTCTCTGCATTCTGCATGAATTTTGGAATTTTAATAACCAGGATCAGTTAGCCAAAATATTTATATCAGATTCTCTTGTGTAATTTTTTTTTATTAAAATAATGTAAAAACAAGGCTGTGTTCGTCTCAAGCCCTGGATTTCCACTTACACCATAGCAGGGTGTCGCTTTCCCAAGTGATTATGCTTGATGCATTAGATGGGTCTCAGCCTCGCCTTTAGCAAAAGGCCCAAAGCAGTCATCTTGGGATATTTCTTCCCCAGAGAGCCCATTAAGGTTCCTAGGGGTCTGGGAACTGCCGAGCTGTGACATTGCCCCGACACAGGTCCTTGAAGACCTTTAGCCAGTCCCCAAGTACTGTCTTCTGAGAGGAGACGGCTCGTGCAGTGCGCAGTGGGAGCAGCAGCCAGCAGTTGCTCCACGTCTGGGCTGCTGTCAGCCTCTGGTGTCCACTGTGAGATGCGAGGCCTGCGGGGCCGAGTAGGAAGCCAGGCCAGGCACTGGCTGCATTGGGGTGAGCGTCCGCGCTTCCTGCGAGGCTGGAGCGCCTGTGCATGGTCCAGGATTGTAAACTGCAGCCGGAGGAGACTGTTTGCTCCATTGCAGTGACAGCGTGGCAAGTGCTGCTTATGCTATTGCATTTCTTCTAAGTGTCACACTTTCCTGAAAAATGGCCACTTCCTGCAGTCCTCCTCATGATGGGTAAAAATCCAGCTGTGTGAGAGATGTTTAAAAATGCTTGCCTTAAAAAAAAGAAACAAACAAACAAAACACTACTTGCATTTAGCTTCCTTCCAAGGTAAATGTTTACATTTAATTGCTTTCTGGGGTGTTGGGTAAATTGGATATCATCCTCAATACATGGTATGGCAAATTGGAAGGTTTGTTTGAAAAAGCCAATGCAATAATTAAAAAAAGGAAAGGCACATAATGGACAGCTCCTTCCCGGTTTGCTTGGCACCGTGGCCCCTGTGGACTGCTCGCTCCATTCGGGGACACCTCACCTGAAAGACACGGACACTTGCAGGGAGGCCAAGAGGCGACCACAGGTTGGGAAACAGGTGAAGGAGAGAGTGTTCCTTCCTCTGGAAAGGACTCTGTGATAGAAGTCTGAACACCTCCGTGGACTCTAGAGGACCTTGAAGATCCCGGGTTGGTGGCTGGGAGCCAGGAGGACCTGGCAGCCGAGAGCAGCTGTGTGCGGCAGAGGCAGGTCCTAGAGGAGCTGACAGTTGAAAACCGCTCTGAGATTTCTTCCTCTGCTGGGAGAAGGTGGAGGCTGGATCTGTTCTGGGGCAGGTGCCTGGGGCTCCCTACCTGGCCCTCGAGGCGCTGGTGTGTTGGTCAGCTGGCCCGGCTCATTGGGAGTCTGACGGCATTGCCAGGGTGGGAAATTTGTGACTCTGAAATAGCTGCAGGAAAAATAAATAAAACAGCTGCCGAAATTTTTATTCTACAATATTTCCAAAATGTTTTTGTTTTCAGGGCAGTCATAACAGAAGAATTCAAAGTGCCTGATAAAATGGTTGGGTTTAGTAAGTATCTACCTCATCCTCCTTTCCCTGCCTTTCTGTGTGTCCTTTTGACTCTGAGCCCGCTCACGTGAGCCACCTTGCATGTGTTCGCACAGCCAGAGTGCTGCGGGCCTCGGGCCATGGCAGAGCCCCGAGCGTGCGGCAGGGCAGGCCCCTTCCCTTCCGGGTCGTCCTCCGTGTCTGCCTGCTGTGTTCCACGTGTGCTTTCTGCTGCCGTGGTGCCCATAGACTGCACGAGGGCTCGGAGACTGGCACGGTGTGTTGTGAGCTCTGAGCCAAGTGTGCATGATGAGATGTTAGCCAGAGCTGTATTCTGACCTTGTTCAATTTGTTTCAGTTATTGGCAGGGGAGGTGAGCAGATTTCACGGATTCAAGCAGAATCTGGTTGCAAAATTCAAATTGCCTCAGGTAAGATTTCTTTTTCAGAGATCTCAGTTCAGTAGAAATGAGTATTTTGCAAATGTTTCCAGCTTCAGTACTTTTGCCTGTTGCTTGGAAGTCTGGGCTTGGTGAGGATGTGTGGCTGCTGTCGGCTTGCACTTGTGGAGCTGGACTCCTGCAGGAGCGCTGGAGCACAGGCCACCCAGACGGCTGTGCAGAGGGCGCCGTGGCAGGGTGCTGCCTAGGACCTGTGTTTTCTGCACCAGAATGTTATGCCGGGCACAGTGGGGCCTGAGGAGTCCCACGGCTTTGGGGTCACTCTGGGGACTGCACACTGCCTCCCCTGGACAACTGTCCCACCCCTTTGTGGAAAGAGGATAGCTGGGGGTTTTGGCCAAATCAACACATGCCAGACACATTCCCAGCAGGGCCAGCTTGGGTGGCGTGATATGGAGAGAAACAGATTAAAGAACAGGTTTTATTTTATTTGCACTTTTATCCTCTCATTTGAGTTTGACCTTTTTCCAGTGGGAAGGGATCTGGGGATATTTGATTGAAGAAATGTTTGTCATTCTATAAAAAATACTCATCAGAGTGCTATTAGGTATTTCTTTTTTTGAGGAAAGATTTTTTTAAAGTAGCTTTTTAGAAGCCAAAGCATCATGTGTGGTGTCAGGTCTGTGCCCGCCAGACGGTCAGGGCCAGTTGCACACGGTGTCACTGACCTCTTGGGACAGGCATGCAGTAGCTGGTGGGATAGTCCTGACTTGCTTACCTCACGTTCCCCACTGGTGTGCCTCAGAGCTGTTTGCAGACATGTGACCGTTGAGGGCTACAAGCGGAGAGGCTGAGGGCTAGCACAGTCAAGTGACTCGGCAGGCCGATAGCGCGCAGGTGGTACCGGAGCTGGGCTGTGCTCAGGATCCGTTCACAGCCCTCTGCTGCGTCCTCCTGACTCCCCTGTGAGACTTGTTTCTCCTCTGAGAACAGCTCAGTTCAGTCCCCAAGTGAAGTGAACTGTCTTTTTGGGAGGCTGGGCATCTGTGGGGCTGGTGTAGGAAGCAGCCCCGGAGAGCCAGTCTGCACACAGGCAGAGGCACCCGTTGCCTGATGCCCACCAACACACCTCATCTTCTTGATTCTTCTTATAGAGAGTTCTGGGATTCCAGAGAGGCCCTGTGTACTTACCGGAACCCCAGAAAGTATTGAGTAAGTTTGTTTTATTTACTTTTTCCTTTCACTCTTCTTCCTCCTTCCCCAAGTGGGGAGAAATGGAAGGGCAGAATCGATACTGAACACCGTCAGTCTGTGCTGCAGCCTGGCCACCCAGCAGATGCTCCCATAGGAAGACTGGGAGGTCACCACACCAGGGGAGCTTTTCTGTTACTGTCCCAAGGTGTCACCTCTTGCCCTCTCCCTGCAGAGCACTTCACAGCTGTCTTAACATCTCCTTTGCAAGTGAGGCAGGATCTCCTGGGTGCAGATGTCGGCCCACCTGGGGGTGCTAATCAGCTTCCTCCTTGTGTTAGCACCTCCTGGGCAGGTCTGGACCAGTGTGCCTGTGCCTGCAGTCCTAGCCCAGGTGTTCGTGGGGCTGGCCCTCTTCACCCTGCTGACATTAGTGAACCCAGTACATCCACTGCGTGTGGGCTTGGTCACAGCCAGCTGTATGGAGCAGCTAGAGGCCCTTTGACTTTGCGCCCGCGTACCAGCTGCAAATGGGCATTGCTTTTCTGTCTGGGTGCCGCATGCTCAGAGCCTCAGGCCAGGGGCCGGCTCCTCGCCCCGGGCGGTCCTGGGCAGGGCTGTGCTGACTCTAATCACCTTACTTGTCTTCTCCAGTCTACTGAGTGGCGCTGCACTTGGGGACGGGCACTAAGATTATGTCTGGCTCGCTAGGTATCGTGGTTTTATTGTTTCCATTTCTCGGGAGTCTAGATGAGCTTGAATTCTCTTGTGCTGCAGCATTGCAAGTGGTGAACCAGAATAAGTACTGCTAGCGGGTGTGCACTGGGAGCAAGCTGGATGGCTTGCTGGAGACGAGGCATTTTTTTCTCCCAGCACAGGTTAATCTAGTGCACCAGCAAAATACTAAAAAGCCGCTGTAACCGAGAAGATAACGCAGAGTGATTGTGCACACAAAGACTACAAAGGCAACAGCCATTTCCTCTCTCCTCCTCTCTCCCAGCTCCGCTAACACTCCAGCTTCCCTGGCCCAGGGAGTCCAGGCCATGGGATTATCACTCTGGGGGAGCAGACATCGGCCTGTTGAGGGACCGAGTCTTTCTCTATCAAAGGAACCAAAATCTAGGTGGTGTTTAGTAATTTGAAGGGTAAATTCTGCAAATAACAGCCAGGAAAGATTCTGGTGCAGAAACGGGAAGAAACTGGCTCGAAGATGACATTGGTGGGCCGGCCACCCGTGCCACTGGGCGGCCTCCCCCCCCCCCATGCTGGGCGAATCTCCAGTAGCCTGGCGTGGGAGGCTCAGGGTCCCTGCAGGGCTGTGCAGGGCAGCCACCAGTGGGGGCGCGCTGAGCGGGGCTCGCCTCCTGCAGCCACATGGTGACTTGTGGCCCCAGTTTGGAAGTCAGAGCAGTCGTGTCCGTTGTGGAGAAGATGCTCAGGAACTGGGGACTCCGACAGGGACGACTAACCCTCGCTCTTCCTTTCCGCCTCTCATTGCTCTCTCTCCTGCCCTTTCTAAACAAGCGTGTGGTGAGTGCTGACTCTGAGAGTGTTAACTGGGTGGGGAGAGAGCCGTGTGAAGAAGTGAACGGATGCCCTGTCACCAGAGCAGATGGCTTCCCGTAGGAGGCAGCCACAGTGGTGGAGACGCGGGCAGGGCAGGGCAGGGTCCTCAGCGGGGCTCGTGTTTCTTGTTGAGTGGCGGTGTCGGCGTGCGTTGCTTCTGAGTTCCAGCTGGGTAGCACGGCGGATGGCAGAGCCACCTCCCGGGTGGCTGGGGGCAGGAGCTGGAGCTGGATGGAGGGCTGCCCTGACACCTTGCGCTCGCCCTTCCTGCGCACCTGGAGTGTTTCGTGCTGATTCTCCTGTGGTTCTTCTCCCAAAGACAAGCCAAAAGACTCCTGGGGCAGATTGTCGACCGCTGTCGGAATGGCCCTGGTTTTCACAATGACGTAGACGGCAACAGCACGATCCAAGAGATACTTATCCCTGCCTCGAAAGTGGGCCTGGTCATCGGCAAAGGAGGAGAAACAATCAAGCAGCTGCAGGTATGTGAGCCCCACACAGCCCTGAGCAGTGCCACCAGGCTGCCCGTGTGCACCTTCTGCCCTGCTTGGGTCTCCTGTGCTTTCAGCATTGAGGCCCTGCTGGGTTTGCTTCATCCCAGAGGACAGCGTCTCCATCTCTGATGTAGGGCGGTGTCAGAGTAGGCAGGCTGGCCTGGCCTGCCATGCCCCTGGCTGGTTGTGTGTTTGCTCCTGGTGTCTAACAGAGGGGCCCTGCTCTGATGGCAGAACTGAAGTGACATTCATAGTTTTCATGTGAGTCTGTTGCTGAGTACAGCTGCTTTTGGCTCCAGAGCGCCTCATCTGAGAAGCCAGGGCCCAGACACATTTCTGAGGTGAATGACCCCTGTAGGGTTTGGCTTGGGGTATGCAGTCAAATGTGTACTTTTCACAAGCACACAGAGTGGCCACACTTAGTGAAAGAATGGCTGGGACCAGGCGTCTGTGAGTTGTCTGTGATGATGCTGCAGTAGTTAGGAACGCCCCTTGCTCCCAGCGCTTGGGGACGTTGGGGCTACAGGTGGGGGGGCAAGGCTCGCCGTGGTTCACCCTCTTGCAGTCCTGCCTTGGCCTCCTTGGAATATCAGCGCTTAGGGTTTGGGGTGTCCAAGTGATCCAAGAGATTGATTTCAGAGATGACTTCAGCCCACTGCTGGTGCGCCCTGGTCCGCGCAGCCCACTCGAAGGCCCCTCTCTTGCTGGAGTGTGGCGTGGCACTAGGCCGTCCTCGTGAGGTCCTGCTTGGCAAATAAAGCACTTAGCGTTGTGCAGAGTGGAAAGGGCTCCCTGGCGCTCAGGTGTCCGGGGCACTGGAGACAGAAGAGAGAATCATTTGGGAAATTGCTCTGCGAGTCTTGCACGTTCCCAGAAGCAGCCCACAGGCCAGGGCGGACAGCCATGGCAGCTGGGCGGACGGGGGCCTGGGCTCGCAGTGGACACAGCCCAGCCATCCTGTGTCTAACAGCAAGGGCTGTGCTGGTCCCAACAGGAGCGCACGGGAGTGAAGATGGTCATGATCCAGGATGGCCCACTGCCCACAGGCACAGACAAGCCCCTCCGCATCACTGGGGACACCTTTAAAGTGCAGGTAGGGACGAGGCTGGGGCGGGGGTCCTGGGTGCAGGCCTGGCTTTCATCTGATGTGATAGCGTGCTCCTGTATGGGTTAAGCCGCTCTCCTGAGCCAGCACGTGATGCGAGAGCATGGTGTGGACCTCCTGGCTCTGGGCGGCTGTCAGGAGCACGCACATGGGAGAAGGGCTCCATCCCGGTCTCCACTGCCTGGGGAGGAAGTGGTCCTCTGGGGCGGAGCAGAGCCAGCCAGGAAGTGTGCGTGGTGCTGAAGGCTGTGGCGGCTGGCGCTGGTCGGCATGGCTTCAGGCCTGCTGCTCAGGTCCACTCTTGCTGCCTTCGTTTCTCATCCTGCCTTAGCCTTTTATGGCCTGTCAGCTGCAGACAGTGAGCGGAGGTACCAGAGCCACGGGAGCACGTGTGTGGCCTCGTGCAGGTGTCCTCTGCCTGCACCCCTGGGACGATGGCGCACTGCCCAAGAGCACTAGGGCCTTGCCCTCCTCTCGTCCACCTCCCCTTGCCATCCCGGAGTATGAGCAGGCCACGGGCGGGGCAGAGCTGTCCTTGGTGAGGTGTGTGTGCCCACCTGGCTGTGTTAGCGTAGCTCCCCAGTGACAGCTTGGCCGCCGTGCACCACTGGGTCTCTTCAAGAGTCCTGTGCTTCTTAGCCTTCTCGGTCAGCTGAGCTGGTCACGATCCACGTGTGAGCATAAGAGTGTAGGCTGCTGGCAAGGCAAGGGCTGGCCTTGGGTTTAGTGCTGTGGCTCCTCTCCTTCCGGTAGGCCTGGACCTTCCTCCCCAACTTCTTTACGTATAAATGGAGAGGATAGAAAACTACATTGCAGCACTGCACATGGTGGTGCACACCCAACGTTTTGGGAGGCTGAGGCAGGAGGATCACAAGTTCTGGTCCTGCCTGGGAAACTAGAGACACTCTATCAGAATTTAGTGAAAGGGGGGCTGGTGAGATGGCTCAGTGGTCTAAAGCACCTACTTA
>NW_004524699.1:5410825-5418201 GCF_000260255.1 Octodon degus | reverse complement strand
AAAAAAAAAAAAAATTTATTGAAAGGGCTAGAGTTGCCGTGAAGACTTTGGGTTCGATCCTCAGGATGGCTAAAATTTTAAATCAGATTGCACTTGGGTAAGTTTGGTCAGCACTTACCCATCGCAGCCAGTGGGTCCCAGCTGCTGTTAGGCCTTTGAGCCCCTCTGGAGGCAAGGGCAGGGCCTGCAGCAGGCTGTGCTGGCCGTGAATGTCTGCCCAGTGTCAGTCACCTACCCAGTGGCCATCTCCAGAGCAGCCAGGTCGTGTCTTGCAGGGAAAATGCCCAAGCAAAGAACATCCAGTTGGCACTTGTAACTGTAAAAAATAATGATAGCCTAAGGATTTCAGCGTTTTTTTTAGATTTTGAACCTGTGTCCTCATTTTATTTGACAGATACAGTTTTATTCAGGTTAAATTGTTTTTCTCTCCCCAGCTTTTATGAAACACTTAAAATATTCAGCGAAGTAGAATACAGTACAGTGTATAGCTGTTTGCCCTCCACCTGCTCAGTGTTTTGCTGAGAATGTGTATTTTTTTCTCTACCACTTATAATAAGCAGATACTGTGACATTTCACCCCAACCCCTAAGAACCAGGCCTAAGAACCTTAGTGATTCCACAGCATCAGCTCGCGTCCAGCCCATGCAGTGGCTTCTCCAGAGGCCTCAGGCCCTAACTGCTGCTTGGGGTCAGGTGGTTTGGCTTTCTCCACAACTGTAACTCGGTCTCAGCTCCTCCAGGCCCGGTGGTGCGGTGTACCGCAGGCCTGGCTATGACCCCTGCACCCGCGCAGCCCTGGTACGCGGAGAGGCCAGCGAAAGCTGCCACAGATGCGTTCAGATCAGCGAAGCCGCCTTGCCCGCATTTCCACCCGGCTCTCTGTCCCTAGCCAGTCGTGCCTTGCCGAGGCTTCTGCGTGTACCCTCCTGAGATCTCCTTTGTCACCTGTGTGTCCCCTCCCACTGGAAAGGAATGTCGCCTGTTTGCACCATGCATGCCGCTGTGCTGACTGGGTGTGGCTTAAGAGCTGGGCCCTCACTGCGTGGGCCTCTGGGCCACCTGAAGAGCTCGGTGTGCAGAACTGACATCTGTAGCCCTTAGCAGCCGCCTGCCCTGGTCGCACACCCACTGTGCTGCACTCTCCCTCAGCTGAGCACCAGAGTCTTTAAGCCCACATTGGAAGGGTTGGATCAGAAAGTTTCACCCAGTACAGTCTGTTCCCCATAATGCTTGTTTGTATTTGCACAGCAAGCAAGAGAAATGGTACTAGAGATCATCCGAGAAAAAGACCAGGCTGACTTCCGAGGTGTTCGTGGCGACTTCGGCTCCCGGCTGGGAGGAGGCAGTATAGAGGTACGTGCAAGCCCAGGTGCCGCTGCTGGCCCTGCTCTCAGAGCCCTATCCGAGTAGGTTAGCTGCCGGGCTGCCTGGGCCGTGAGGACAGAGCGCTGCGTCGGAGGGCGTAGGGTCACTTCCCCTGCCTTCGGGCTCGGGTTGGGCTCTAGGGTTAGCTTGCTGCCGGGTGAAGACCGAAGTCGAGCTTTTCACAGTGATGTGCTGTCACGATGCTAGCCATGTAAGCCCATTTCATGGATGAGGCGTCCTTCGCTGGCTACATGCCCAGTGCGGCAGTGGACCTTGGGAACGGGGCCGAGAGCAGTCAGCCAGCTGTAGAGACAGGTCGGGAGCAGGACGGGACTAGGAGGGGAGGGGTTGGTAGGTGGCAGGGCATGCAGAGAGCAGTGGCTCTACAGCATGGCCAAGGGGCGTAGGGCCAGTGTGGGCACAGGGCTGGCTGGCTCCCCACGTGAGTGGTGCGTGCCACTGCACGTGGCCCCCACCACACGTGGAAGGTGAGGAACAGTGTCGGGGACCGTTGGTGCGTGTGGGATAGCCGCGCTTCACGTCTGTAGCCCGGATCACATCCTGGACTTACTGGAGGAGTGTTTCATTGTCAAGGCAGTCGCTAGCAATTATTGTTCTAAAAAGGAAAGAATTCTTTATTATATGGCTTCTAGAATTATCATGAAAGCCAAACTAAATTTTTTTAAATGTCCATAGAAAAACAGATTTAAGAGCCCTGGTGAGGTTTTGTTTCTCTGTACTCAGGTATCCGTGCCCAGGTTTGCTGTTGGGATCGTAATAGGAAGAAATGGGGAAATGATCAAGAAGGTCCAGAATGACGCTGGTGTGAGGATTCAGTTTAAGCCAGGTTGGTTCCAGAGCCACGGGCGGAATTAAGCTCGCGAACCGGGCACCGCTGCGCTCTGTCCTAAGGGCTTTTCTCTTTTTTCCCTCTTCTTGAAGAGCATAGTGCCTCCAGTTCCTGGTTTTACTAAGTAAAGATTTTTTCTTTTTAATGTTACCTATTAGTTTGATTTTTTATGAGGATTAATTATAACCATAAGAAAAAATAGGGGGCCAGGGAGAGAGCTCAGCGCATACACCCCTGCCTGGCAAGCGTAAGGCTCTGGGTTCGATTCCTGGTACTGCAAAAAAAGAAGAAAAAAAGGATAAACATCCTTGAGGATTTTATTTTGGGAGGAATTGGTTTGTGTTACTAGGGATTGAACCCAGGACCTGCACACTAAGCTCTGTCTCCTACCCCTTACCCCATGCCCCTTTCTCAGTTTCTTTTCCCTTTTAGACAGGCTCTTGCCAAGTTACCGAGGCTGGGCTCAAGCTTGGGGTCTTCCTGCCTCTACCTCCCAAGTGTGGGATTGATTACAGGCCAAGGCCACAATGCCCAGCTCTTTAAATTTTGTGTATTTATTGTTTTTTAGGGTTTTTTTTTTTTTTTTTTTTTTTTTCAAGAGAAAAACTGATAAATTTCAAAATAAGTAGATATGGTGGCTCATGCCTGTGATCCCAGCACTCTGGAGGCTGAAGCAGGAGGGTTGTTGTACGTTTGAGACCAGCCTGGGCTACAAAGAGAGCTCAAGGGCTGCGTGAGCTGCATGGTAAGACCCTGTCTCAGAAAGACCAAAGCAAAAAAAAGGGAAATTCCAAAAGATAATAAAGTTACAAGGGTTAATACTTTGCATACTGTCATCTTTGAAGTAGATGCTCAGATTAGAAGATGTAAACGTGGACATGGTATCAAACAATGTGAGCATCAACCTTTTTTTTTCAATGAACTGGAAAAAAGTAAGAATAACTATCTTAACTATCTTTTATTTTTTATTTATTTATTTTTAAATTATTTATTTATTACATTTTTATTTAGTGTGTGTATGTGTATGTATGTGTGTGGCCAGCTCAGCCCACCAGGGGGCGGGCTGGCTGGCATGTGGTGCTGGGGGATCGAACTGCGGTCCCTGTGCTTTGCCAAGCTTGTTCCAAGTAGGTGCTTTAGACCACTGAGCCATCTCTCCAGCCCCTTAACTATCTTTTATATTTATAATTTTTTTCAAACCAGGGATTGAACTCTTGCCAGGCACACCTTACACTTGCCAGGCAGGTGAATTTTTTTCTTTAAATTTTAAAATTTACTTCTACGTAAAAATTTTCTACGATGTGTATGTTTTCTTTGTTTCTCTACAGAGAGAGATGTATACTAATGAGGTGTTTTTTATTTATTAATTTTTTTTTTTCCGGAACCAGGAATTGAACTCAGACCCTTGCACTTGCTAGGGAAGCACTTATTCCACTGAGCCATCTCCCCGGCCCCAGTGAGGTGTTTTTTAATGTTATTATCTTAATTCCATTCAGTTTACCTTGGCCTTTCTATTTGTCTTTTTGTTTCCTTCCTTCCTTCCTTCCTTCCTTCCTTCCTTCCTTCCTTCCTTTTTTCTTTTTCTTTTTTAATGTATTTGGTACAGGTTTCGCTACTGGACTTGTAGTGATCCTCCTGTCTCAGCCTCCCTGGCCCTGGGATTGCAGGTGTGCTCCACCACACCTGGACTCCTTGGCTGACTCAGCACACCGACATATGGGACCAGGGATCGAGCCCCAGTCCCTGCGCTTCCCTAAGCAGGCACTTAGTCCACTGAGCTAACTCACTGGCCCTGCTTTTTCTTTTGTTATCTTTTTAAAGTAGCTGTGTGTGTGCTTGCATAAGAATGGGATATTGACCTGAAATAGGCAGAACAATCACACACGCCTCCCTCCGTAGCACTGCGCCCAGGCTCGGGCTGGCGGCCGTCTCACTGCCCACGTGGCCCTGGTGAGAACACTGGCTGAGTGAGCCTGCCCTGTGTCCTACCGGGGGGCTTCCTTAATCCCATCTCACTTGGCTCTGCAGATGATGGGGTCAGTCCGGAAAGAGCGGCCCAGGTCATGGGCCCTCCGGACCGGTGTCAGCACGCAGCGCACATCATCAACGAGCTGATCCTCACGGCGCAGGTGGGTCTCCTGCTCTGTAGCCGGTAGCCCAGCAGCACCCCCAGGGCAGGCATCACCCCCGCTTAGTGGAGACCAGGGACTTCTCTGTGTCCCTCTGTTTCCAGCTCTCAAACCATTTTAAGTGACATGTCCTCTGAGTTCCAAAAGGGCTCTGGGACCTTCCTCAGTCTGGATGTGTCCTCAGGCACCTGGTGTCAGGCTTGTCTTTGGGACACACAGCTGGTGTGCCGCGCCTGCCCCACTGTGACCTGTACTGGTGGCCGCACCCTCCCGTGCAGGGCTGGCTGAGGAGACTGGTTTTGAGCGTGGCTGGAGGCCAAGCAAGGCAGCTGGTTAGAGTGGAGCCCCAGCCCTGCCGTAGCCCTGGGGCTGGGGGACAGGCCTCATGGCCAGCTTCAGGCTTCGCCAGAGGGTGTGGCTGGGTGGCCCCTGTGAGCTTCCAAGGTGTTTTGAACTATGGGTGGAGAGACTGGTGGTGAGCAGAGAGCCAGGCGTCAGAGCTTGGGTGGCACCAGTTTCTGAAATGGCCACTGGCTGCTCTCGGAGCATGGGATGCGTTGGGGAGCGCAGAGTGCGTGAGTTTTAATGTAAATCCCCAAATTACCTTAATTACTTGTCAGGTGCCTTGCACAAAAGCAGGGAGAAGCACTCCAGTTATCTCTTCTCTGCTGGCTTTGACTGGTTCACTTTGACTGGTTGACATCAGCATAAGCAGGCTTTACCAAAATTTCTTCACTGTGCCGAGTGACCCTTGGCCTTCCCCTTAGCGAGAAGGAGCCTGTGGCATGGCCTCGTTTGCCTTCTGTGCTTGGCACATCCGAGGTCCTGCAGCCCCAGAGCGGCACAGCAGCTGTGTCCGGAACAGGGCTTGCTGCACACTGAGGGAGGGTCTCCTCCTGGGAGTCTGGGATTGAGGCTGTGCTCCCAGCCCGGCCCCTGGGCAGGTGGCAGGCCAGAGGTCCTGGCCCCTCAGCCACCCTGAGCAGTCACTTCTGAGCGTATTTCTGCTCTTTCCCAGGGTAAGACAACCTATTTTTTTAAATTCATTTTGTCCACGTACTGGTTGGAATGTAAGGTTCTCTGCCTGGGACACCAGTGACAGAATTGTCCCACATTGCACCGCTTGTCATTCTGGGCGCCTAAGCGATTTGGTGTCTGGTTTCAGACGTGGCACAAAGCCGCTCCAGCATGGAGGGGAGTGTCCGAGTCCCCACGCCTGTAGGTCAGGTGCTGTGAGTAATGCTCCAAGGGGCCGTGATCAGGGGCCGAGTTGACCTGTGCTGTTCTGCAGTCCCGGTGTCCCCTGCACACCTGGCACAGGCTAGTCCTGAAGGTGCTAGGGTCTGGTGGGTGACGCTGATTGCGCCCTGAACCTGTGTTCTCAGGAAAGAGACGGCTTTGGAGGCCTGGCCATAGCCAGAGGAAGAGGCCGCGGCCGGGGTGACTGGAGCGTGGGTGCGCCGGGTGCCGTCCAGGAGATAACGTACACGGTGCCCGCGGATAAGTGTGGCCTTGTCATAGGCAAAGGTGAGTGTGCAACAGTGGGGGAGTCGGGACACGGCCCTGCAGGCGTGGCGTCTGTGATGTCCAGTCTGGCAGGGGCTGCCTGGTGCGGGAGCCCGGCCTGGTGCAGGCCTTGCCTGAGGCCCTGACTCAGCCTGTCATGTTAGGGCAGGTGTTTGTGAACAGACCTGTGGCCTTGCATGGTGCCCAGCTGGTGAAGAACACGCCTCGGGGAGTCATGCACGCCTGCACTCCCGGGGCAGGGCACCTTCTGGCACGGGGTGACTTGCTGGGTTTGAGTGCTTGGTCTCTCCTGTGCAGGCCGTCCTGGTGCGCTTTATGGCCTGGACACCACGCTCAGGGGATGTGCGGGGGCGGCACTGATTGCTGCTTGGGAGAAGGCAGAGCTCTGGGGGTTGGGCCGCTGGGGGTCCCCGCTTTCTGCAGGCCTCATGGGGAGCCCAGTAAAGTGGGGCCTAGCTGCAGCAGGGCTTGTGGTTGGCTTGGGTTCTGAACTCGCCTTTATTGTCCACTTGACAGCATATGGAGGCATAAAGCCTGCGTTTTCCCTGGAGTCTCTCAGGTTTCTTCCATCACCAGATACTCTCAGCTGTTCCAGGGTGGTTGGGCTGTAGGGGCTGTAGGCGGCAGGCCTCGGAGTGGGCGGCCACTGCCTCTGCGTGCTCTGAGAGTGGTGTGCTCCTGCACACCTGCGCCTGTGGTGTGGACACTCCACGTGGGGACAGTGTGGCTGGTGATTTACGGCCCTGCGGCTGCTGCTATGACCTGGCTGTCACTGCCGCTAGAGTGCTGCATGTGTGTGTCACACGTGCCACCAGACCCTCAGTGCTGCCAGATTGAAGCCCGTGGGCACCTGTGGGTGGACGACCAGAACCTGGTGCCGTGGCCTTCTGAGAGCCGTTGTGTCTTGAGTTTTCACTGACTTCTCCATCAGGGAGCCCTTGTGGCCACGGAATGGCCCACGCACGCGCATGGCTGTCCTCTGCCACGAGACCTCGCAGGCACACCCTGAGCACGGAGGCACAGAGCGGAGTAGTACCTGCCCGAGTGCTTAGGCGCGCTCCCTTGAGTAGCAGCCGCTGCGGGAAGCGCCGCAGGAGCTGTGCCGGCCACTTGGAGGGTCTCCGTCACCCCCACAGGTCGCCGTGCCTAGTTTCTGAGGAAAGCGTGTGGATGAGGGAGAGAGCGCTGAAGCAGCCAGGCGCCTTCCAGGGCTCCGGCCCTCGGACAGACGCACGCCTCCCGGGCCCCTGCCGGATTTCCATGATGAACACAACATTGACAGATAGCATGGCCAGCCCTGCTCTTGTCAGCCAGGCCTTTTAGCAGCGTTGATTAATTGCTTTACGATTTCACGTTCAGCTGGGGGCTGCTGGTGGGTCGCTGCTGTCCCCCATCAGGTGGAAGAATGGAGCAAGCTGCTGAATGAGTCGATAGATGGCCACCATGTGCCAAGCTGGTGACCGCATTTTGAAGGAAGATGAACTGAGATTAACTCCTTCCGGCCC
>NW_004524699.1:5400505-5410065 GCF_000260255.1 Octodon degus | reverse complement strand
CTCTTCCTTCTCTTCCTCCTCTTCTTCCTCTTCTTCCTCCTCTTCCTCCTCTTCCTCCTCCTCCTCTTCCTCTTCCTCCTCCTCCTCTTCCTCTTCCTCCTCTTCCTCTTCCTCCTCTTCCTCCTCTTCCTCCTCTTCCTCTTCCTCCTCTTCCTCCTCCTCCTCCTCTTCCTCCTCCTCTTCCTTCTCTTCCTCCTCTTCTTCCTCTTCTTCCTCCTCTTCCTCCTCTTCCTCCTCCTCCTCTTCCTCCTCCTCCTCCTCCTTCTCCTCCTCTTCCTCCGGGTATTAGCATGCTCTCGAGGCCTGCAGGCCCAGCCAGGCAGGGCCATCCCAGCTACAGACCACCAAGCCCAGCGCTGCCCCTGTACCACCCTGTGAGGAGACACACTGGGCAGGCTCCGGGAGCCCCAGGACAGAGCTGCAGAAATGGCCTGTCCTCTCCTGTGTCCTTCATTGTGCTCTAGACACTCTTGCCTTGGGGACAGAGACATGTGCTCTTCCTGGAGCGGGGAGAAGAGGGCCCAGGCGGGGCTTGCACCTCCCTGGAGGAATTGTTGGCTGGCCTGGCCCAGAAGGCCCCCAACCAGGGGACAGGACCTTGGGGGGTGTTTTTGTGTTTTGGGTTTTTTTGGCAGGGGCTGTTGTTTGTTGGCCTTCAAATTTAAAATGGCCCTAAACTAACACCATGCGCACAAGCCAGCGGCGACTGATGCCCTGCCTGGCTGCCTGCTGCTAGACCCAGCCTCCACTTTCTCCTCTGGACCCCTGTGGCATCCTCGTGCCTTCTCAGGATGAAACAGTGTGTCCCCTTCTCTCCTGCCCTCCTGGCTGAGGTGCCAGGCTAGGGTGCGCGCAGGGCCCAGGTGCCTTAGGGACAGTGATCCATGTCACCTCAGGTTGGTTTTGACCGTGGGTGGGCGGGGGTGGCACCAGCGCTCCTTTGGTGTCCGATGTTACTTTTTGATTCCCTGTACCAGGCTTTCAGCATTTTCTTTAGCCAGCTTTGCAAAAACTCTACTCGCTTTTGAGTGTATTCTAGCGGCTCCAGACCCCACCCAGGAGCAGATCTGAGTTCTGTGAAATTTCAAAAGAAGAATCAGACCATTGTTACCCTACTGGAGCTTTTGTTACGCAAATTTCATTAAGAGACTGGGAGTCTCACAGGTTTTTGAAGAGTCCACACATTTTTTTTAAAGAGTCGGACTACATTTTCATTAGCCCCACTGTGTCCTGTCTGTCTCCAAAGGACAGGTGGGTATCCAGTGCCCAGGTGGGCCACAGGCCCATCTGACTACCAGCGGGAGTGCTACACAGTGCCCACCCAGCTGAAGCCCCCCTTTGTGTGTGGAGCCTGCAAGTCCCTGGTGCCATCAGCCATGCTCCAGCACTCTGCCGGGCCTCAGCCCTCCCCTGGGGATGGTGTTGGCGCTGGGCTCTGCTTCTCTCTAGGCAGCAGGGTTGCTAAAGGGTGGGCATTGGTTTTTTTTTTTTTTTTAACTTTTTTTTTTTAATATTTATTTATTTAATTATTTTGTGTGTGTGTGTGGCCAGCTCAGCCCACCAGGGGGCGGGGCTGGCTGGCATGTGGTGCTGGGGGATTGAACCGTGGTCCCTGTGCTTTGTTTAGCTTAGCTTGTTCTAAGTAGGTGCTTTAGACCACTGAGCCATCTCACCAGCCCTAGGCATTGGGTTTTGTTAGTGCCCTGTAGGGTTCTCTCCTGGGTTTGCAGCCAGTGCTCCTCCCTCACCCGTGTCTCCTACCTGTAGGGGGCGAGAACATCAAGAGCATCAACCAGCAGTCGGGGGCACATGTGGAGCTGCAGCGGAACCCCCCACCCAGCACCGACCCCAGCCTGCGGATATTCACCATCAGGGGCATCCCGCAGCAGATCGAGGTGGCTAGGCATCTCATAGATGAGAAAGTCGGCGTACGTACCACCCTCCCCCACCTGGCTGACTTAGCGGGCCTTTCTTTGGGATGTCCAAGGTACCTGTCCTGCCCAGAGCCTCGCACTTACTGTGCCTGCCGTCCCTGCATCTTGGGGAGTGCCCCGCCACTTGGCAGAGGGCAGGTCAGAGGCCCAGGGAAGGCCCGCTTCTGGCAGAGCTCCCAGGGCTGCAGCAGCTCAAGCCTCAGAGCGTGTCCTGTGCAGGTTTAGATGAGCAGCGGGCACCGCCTGTCCAGCCCTGCTGAGATGCACGGCTAGGGTGCGCAGCTGTCACTGACTCTGGCTTTAGTTTCAGGCACCTCAAAGCAGATAAAGAAAGGGAGTGTTGATGGAGGACAGATGGGTCACTGCTCACCTCAGTGGGGACGTAGAATGGCAAAAAGAGCCTTGGGCCAGCCTAAGTTGACGGGAGAGCCAAGCAGGTTGGTCCTCCCCCAGGGTGGCTGCCAGGGCAGTTGTGGTGGCACCAGACCTGGCTGTGTGGTGGTGCTGGTCCCTTGAGGGCAGTGCCACGGCTGGCCACGCAGTTGGTATGGAAGGAAGCTGGTGTGAGTGCAGGGGTGGCTTCTTCACGACAGGCCCAGAGCGGGCTCCCCTGGCCCAGGGCTGAGAGCCGCTCTGTGCCCACACAGGGAACCGGCCTCAGTGCTGCTGGAGCCTTTGGACAGAACCCCTTCAGCCAGCCGCCCACCGCCCCCCACCAAAAGTGAGTGTGCTGCGCCCCCTGACCGGACACCCTGCACCCTGGCCTCCTTCCCAACTCAGCTGCCCGCAAGCTCTGGGCAGTACCTCATACTCAGTGGTGATGGGGCAGAGCCCCCAAGCTGGGGGTCCCCCAGTCTACTGCTTCTGGGGAGCCCCTCCCTGGCAGAGTTGGGGTGGCAGAGTATTGGGGTGGCCCCAACACTTAACCACCCCTCCTCGCAGTGCCTTTCCTCCGAGGGGTTCTTCAGGTTGCTTTCCCAACCTTGCCGCTAAGGTGAACGGAAACCCCCACAGCACCCCTGTGAGGTAGGTGTTGGCCAAGGGAGGTGGTCGGAAGAGGCTGGCTCCGGGCCAGAGCTGGTGGGCATGGGGCACACCGGTGGGAGTGACTCTCCTGTCTTTTGCAGTGGCCCTCCCACCTTCCTGACCCAGGGCTGGGGCAGCACCTACCAGGCATGGCAGCAGCCCGCGCAGCAGGTCCCAAGTAAGTGGGAGTGGGTGGTGCACAGGCTATGCCAAAGGAGATAGGCCTGCCAGCCTGTGGCTTGGCGGGCCCACCGGCCACTCTGTGGGCCACCCGCCCTTCTTAGCTAGGGATTGTGGGGTCTATCCCTTCTGCTCCCCAGGGCCTAGGTTGGCCCAGAGCTCTGCCTGCTGCCCTGCTCTCCCAGGCTGTCTTCTCTCCACAAGGTGGTCTCTGCCTGTGTCTCTGGTACCGTGATGACCCTTTCAGAGCCAGGTGCCCAAACTGCAGCCCTGAGTCCATTTATTGCAAAGTGCCGACGCAGCAGATAGCCCGCGTACTAAGGTTTGAGAAAAAACAACTATAGCAGTGCTTGGCTGCTGGGCAGCTGGGCTTTGCGGTGGCGACAGGAATCAGGTGCCAGGCGCAGGATGTGTGCTGTGGTTTGCCCCCCCCCCCCCCCCGAAGCATGCCCCCTCTGGGCTTACGTTCACCCAGCTAGGAGCATCTCACAGAGCCGAGGGTACCTGGCAGGATAGTCACGTGGCTCCCTTGCTCCACATTCGCCCTGTGGGCCACTGGGAGCCCGTCTGCAAAGCCTCGTTGGGCCTGGCTGCAGGTCCCCTGCATGGCATGTGGCTGGGCACCAGTGTGCCTCTCCCAGAGCGCATCCTCAGCACCCACACCCAGGCGCCATGTGTCTTGAAGTCAGGGTTTGAGCTCTAGGGCCCCGTGGCCATGGGTTCCCTTTCCCTCAGTATTTCACTGTGTGATGCCTTGGTCCTGACCGAACTGTGCTGGGAGCTACGGAGGCCCCGGCTCACCCTTTCACCTCGTGGGCCCGGCTGCCCTCCGCTGCCCCTCTTGTGGCTCCCTGCTGTGTGCTCCCCCTACCCGCATCATGCTGGTCTCTGGGCCCCGGCAGCAGGGTGAGGGAGCCCTCATTTTGCCCCATCGTGCCTAGACCTGTGAGAAGATTTAGACTTAGGGTGTACTGCAGCCACCGAAGAGCCTGGACCTTCCTGGGGAAGTGACCTTTGGGGCCACAGGTGGCTACTGGTTTCCTGGCCTCTGTATTGCTGACTGCCTCAGGGTGTAGGAGGAGTGTGGGCTGGGACAGAGGTTCCCTCAGAAGAAGAGCTCTGACTGCCGTGGAGTCTGAGGGCAGAGTTGGTCTGCCACCTCAAGCGCCCTTCTGCCTGGGGGAAGGAGGACGTCCTGGCCCGCCTCTCTCCCCCTGTGTGTGCCTGCCCTTGAGCCACCCCTCCCCTGTGGCCCACACCACCCGGCAGAAGACGACATGCGTGCCCTGTGCCCTCTCCCCCGCCACCTGTTGGCTGCGCACATGCTTCCCTCTTCCAAGGAGGGCGGGGCACGCGAACCAGGACCCACAGCCTACGCCCTTTCCTCTGCACAGGCCAGCAGAGCCAGCCGCAGAGCAGCCAGCCGGACTACAGCAAAGCCTGGGAGGACTACTACAAAAAGCAGAGTGAGCGCGAGCCGCCTCCTGCGTCTCCCTCCCTGGGTGTGGTCCATGACTGTTGTCTGGAGTCCCTGCCTGGCCACCTCTGCTGAGTGGACCATGCTGTCCCCAGAGTCCATGGGGCACTTGCTAGGCCCAGGACATGGCTCCCTGCCACTCCCACAGCTGCTGCCCATGTTCTGGGGCCCTTTCAGGCAGGGCAGAACTTAGCAAAGGGGCCCCCAGGCTGGGTGTGGGCCGCAGACCGAGTGGCCAGCACGCCGGCGGCGCCCAGCCTGATTTGTGCTGTGTGTGGAGCAGGCACCATGTCTTGTGGTACAGCCTGTCGCTTGGTCCACACTGGCCCACTAGGCCTTCCTGTGGCCAGAGCTGGGTGTCAGGTCCTTGTCAGCCTGGTGGAAGTTGAGGCGCTCCTTCCCCAGCTGCCCGAGGCCAGTGTCGCCAGCTCTGGGGCTCTCGGTGTGCTGAATAGACACCCATGCCGGCACCCGTTTTCTTTCTCCCTGAGCCGTGGGCAGCAGGTGGGTGCCTCTAGAGAGAAGTGGGTGGGCGAGCGGCCTCGCAGCAAGAGCCCATGTGTCCACCGCACCGTCCTCAGCACCTGCCTCCTCCACCCTAGGTCACCCGGGCCACGCCCCCAGCGCAGCTCCTCAGGCCAGCTCGCCGCCGGACTACACAATGGCCTGGGCTGAGTACTACCGGCAGCAGGTCGCCTTCTATGGACAGACGTTAGGACAGGCGCAGGCGCACAGTCAGGTCAGTACTGTCCCAGGCCTTCCCTGAAAGCCCAGCTGCACTGTCCCAGCTGGGCCACAGGAGGGGCCAGCAGCCTTTGAGGGGCTGGGGTGCGCTGGGCTCCTTCCCCCAGGCCCAGCTCCCTGGCTGTGAGGTGCCGAGCGTCCATCTGCCACTGCGGGCTCCAGCTGCTGCTCTGAAAGGCTGCAGGCGGCAGCACAGGCAACAGCAGCCCTCACACACAGGGCAGGGGTGGGTGCCACACCAGCTCTTGGCCTCACACGCAGAAACCTAGAGGGCTGTCATCTGGAGCCGGAAGTGACCTCCACCGGAGGGAGGAGGTCAGGGACCCCCACAAGGTGCGTTTCAGGTGACCTGCAGCTGCCAGCCAGCGCCCAGAGACAGCAAGGCCCATTACCAGCGCTGGCACCTGCTCCTGCCACTGCCCTTATTGAGTGTCCCCAGCAGGAGGGAGTCCCCAGGCCGCCTCTCAGGAGGCCTCCCCGGCCCCGGCTGCCACTGCTTAGCCCGGACCTGGTGGCCCCTGGGGACACCTGTTAGCGCCCACCCACACAGGGCCGGCCGAGGCGCTGCCCGACTGGCCTCTGCCCTTCCTCCTGCAGGAGCAGTAGAGCCCGCCGTGCGCCGCGCTTCCCCTCGAGATCAGTGTGAAGAAACCTGTTTGTAACAGAGGTTTTAGATTTGCGGACCTTTTGATGAAGAACTTTCATTTTGTTCTGTGAAACACTATATTTAGATTAACAGGATATTTCTAAAATCTGGGAAATTAGTTACTAAAATTGCTGATAATTTTTATTACGTTATTTTTGTTCGTTATTTTAAGCATGTAAGCTCTGGGGTTCTTTTGGAGCAGTACCTACAAATCCAGGTGCCAGAACGTGCCTCGGAGCAGTGACATTTCAACGTGGTGTTTTGTTTTGTTCTGCTTTATTTTTGTCTTTTTATTTACAGAGTTTTTTTGTTTTGGGTTTTGGTTTTGTCTGTTGCAACAGAAGGTGGCTTGGAAGTCTTAGGTAGTATGTAACAAATTCTTTTTAAAAATTTTTAAACAGTATTTAAATATTCTTAAATGTGTAAATTCATTAAGTGTTTTACTTCTAATTTCTTGTATCTTGGCTGTCTGATTTTATTGCATTTTTTAAAAACCTGAACTATTATGTATTGTAATTAATTATGTGAATTCTGAATTGAGACAGATAATTGTATTGCCGTCCAGCAGGGCGTGGGAGGGGACATTTTGTAGAGTTTATATAATTTCTAGAGTTCTAAGGGGGTAATATAAACGTGGGGATGTATTTAGCAGACTTTTCCGTGTCTCATTATTGGTTGCAGTTGTGTATCTAAGACCTCCAAGCTGGTTTTAAAAACAAAACAAAAAACCTTTATTCTCTCAGAAATATAAATACTGTTATTTTTAATATTAAAAAGAAATTCAATATAACTTTTAACAAACACTGTGGAACATTAAACCATATAAAAATGTAGTAACTATTTTTTAATTCCAAGGTGTTTTTTGCTTTTTTCTTTTAAATATTTTCTTAATATTTGTCAGATTAACTAGATGGATTAATAAACCTAGTATTGACTGCAGTATGAATTAAATAATTGTGATTTAATAAAGGGATATGATTTCCAATGTTTACTGTAGTGTATCTTGTACAGATAACATGTATTTTTAAAGGAAAAAACGGAATCGAAGCTATTTTTTCTTGCATTTTTAATTGATCTGAGGCACATTCCGTTTGAAATGTACTGAAGTTAGTTTCTGGTTTTTCCTCCTTATTTTCCTTACAATGCTTGAAATGTCTAACTATTAAAAAGGAATTGGAGAATGTTATGCATGTTGTTTTAAAAAGTGTTTTTTATTTGACTGACAATGCATTTTACACTCTATATAATAAAATCCCCACAAGCCCCGGGTCTTGTGGGCGCAGTGTCTCTGGTCTGTGTGCTCTTGCTGCGCCGTCTCCGCCCTCCTTGGCCCTCCACAGCCCTGTCCCATGCCCTGGGTGGCTGGGCATTGTACCCTGGGTGGCTGGCTATGTGTGCCTGGGTGCCTGGCCACCCCGGCCGGGCAGCTCAGCTTCGGAAGGGCTCTGTGCATGGGAAAATTTGTCCTGCGAGCTGAGGCTGCTCCCAGCCCTCTCCTTGCTGTCCAAGTACACGATGCTGGAAGGCCTGGGTGCTTCCTGGCTGCGGGCGCCCTGCCTGCAGCATGAGAGCCTACAGCAGGCCGGCGCAGCAACTGTCCTGTGAGCCAGGCGTTGTCCCCGGCACTCACTCGCTACTGCGGCTGTCCTGCCAGCTCTCACCTGTGGCTCCAGCGGGCCCAGCCTGGGAGAACTGCTGAGCCCCTGCAGGTGTGTGTGTGGTTTTGCTCTGCTGTTTTCATGAAGGGAACAAAGAGAGTGGGGCCTGGCTTGGGGACTGCAGGAGCCAGGAGCTGCCTCAGGCCTCTTCCTGCATTACCGCCAGCTTTGCTCTTCAGCTGTCCACCACAGCCTCTGACCTCAGTTTAGACCTGTGGGCTCTCGTCCTGCTCAGAGCCCTCCTCCAGCTTCAGCCCGGCTCCACTGCAGGCACTTGGAGGAGGGAGAAGACATCTGTGACTCCTTCAGCCCAAAAGGGGGTGGAGAGCAGCCCAGCTGGGCCACACTGTGGCCTGTTGAGAGCCGGAAGACAGCGGAGCCGGGGCATCTTTAACTACACCTCTAGAGAATCGAGGTTGACGTTGAGAGATTGAACAGTGAAAGCCGCTGCGAGGGGGGCGGTAATGGGGATGGGGAGAGGGCATTACCGAAGACTTCCTTCTAATTCATCTTCCAAGCTCCGTGCCAAAACAGCATTTGGCATGGTTCGCAGGGAGCGATTGTGTGATAATGAACCCTAAGGTGTCCCTTAATTGAAGACAGCATTGCGGTCTGTGCCAGGAGTCGTAAATGGCGCAGGCTTGCGGGAGGATGCATTTTCTTAAATGTATCGGTAAGTACAGATTAGCGCCTGTCCCCAGTGAAATGCCCATACTATAAATTATGGAAATCTCTCTCCCTTTCTCTCTGATGCAATCTTTTCTGGGGGACAGGAGGGGGGGTACGGGCCCGCAGGAGGCGGGGGCGTGGGGGGTGAGTTTGCGAGCGGATGAGATTTGGCTTTGCATTGACGCGGCGCCCGGCCGCCGCCCGTGGCCTGGTTCCTCAGCCATCAGCGTCTGCTGCCCGAGAAGGCTAAATTGCTCAAACAGCCTCGTTCAGCGATTGCCTTCCATTAAGAAAGCTGCATGGTCATCACGGGGCGGCCTCGGCTTGGGGCGCTGGTGTGGGGCCGCGCTGTCTGCGCCCCTGGGCAGGCTCCTGGGGCCCCTGCTGAGCTATGCCCCGCCGCTCTCAAGCCCTGTCCAACCCAGGGTTCCCCAGCTGATGTTCCTCCTGGTCTCGTGTCCTCCCAGTGTCCACAGTGGTGACACCCTGTGGTGCCCTCTAGCCCCCCCAGGGTGTCAGGGACACAAGTGGCACCTTGAAGTGTCCCATCCAAGAGGGTGCCAGGCACCCACCCTGGGGCCCCTGGCTCCAGCCAGCTACAGCACCTCTTTCCTAACCCTGCTTCTGGCCCTCTAGGGCCCAGCTGGGGTTCTGAAGATGGGTAATGCAAATGGTCCTTGTAGACTCTTAGAAATTAATGGCCAGAAAGTGGCCTGACAATTCCACAGGGGCTGCTGGCCCTGGGTTTGTCTTGAGCGGTGCGGAAGGGGACAAGAAGACTGTGCCAGGGGCTGGAAGCAGCAGTCCCCTCTGCCGTGCTTTGTCCCAAGAGCCTTTTAGCATCTGCCAGGAAAGTTCCTGAGCTGCACCAGGGAAGAGGCAACTGTTGTTCCTTTTCTCAGGCAAGGTTTCTCCGTGGCCCAGAGGCTGAGGGACCGGCCCTTCTGCACATGGGCATGGAGGGCAGGCTCTGTGCCAATGCCCCTGCCCTCCACTGGGCCTCTGTGGCAAGGGCAGCGGCGGCTCCCTCTGTGGTGGTGTCCCCAAGGGAGGTAGCACTGGGGTGGAGCAGCAGTCCCAGGAGTCAGTGGGCTGCATCCTGCAAGCAAGTGACAGTTGTTTCCGAGTCCTCGTTTACAGATCTACCTACACTCTGCCCTCTGGTGTGGACTCCTGTACTATAAGCACCTGCCCGGGCCTTGTGCCATGTTTTTCATGTTTCTGTC